>NC_066367.1:16138928-16468571 GCF_013377495.2 Cygnus atratus
CCAAATTATGGTCTTCCTTTCTAAAGTACCTTTCCTTCTGTCTGTCACTACCACTAGGAAGGTTCAAGATCAGGTAAGGCTTTGAATGAACTTGTATTTTTGTCCATCAGGAAATCAGGGCAAATGTACAACTGAGAGTTTCAGGGGTGATACCACACTTCACTGTAAAGGGGAAGTCATCTGATTTAATTGATTGCCAGACAGCTCTCAGCAAAAATTGTCTTACTGGAAGCAGCTATTACCCAGGCAATATTTTAATTTATTCTTTGATGAACAGTTGGTTTTAAGGGGATGTTTGTCATAAAAGTTTTTTTGGTTTTATGTTGTCCAGGCCATCTTGCCTGTGAAACTCTGTAAAAGAATGTAGGATGCCACCACTGACAGCTGTTACAAAAAACATAATTTGCTGAGAAATTCATCCTAGAAGAAATAGCTTCAAACAGTGATAAATTTCAGGCTTGTAAACACAATATATGTTTTCAAGTATTAATATGATCATTGTGCAGGTATATTGTTTTCCTATTGGTAGTTGATTAAAGCGGAATTTTTCCTATCAGGAATGGAACTCCACTGTGGAACAATTAGAGGCTGAAGCACTTAAGATTTTGCTTTTGGAGGACTATACAGAAAAAGAACATCTAAACCTCACAAATCAGAAAATCTGTCTGTTGCAAGAAGAAGTGTGCTGCCATATGGAAGAAAGGAAAGCCCTGCTACAAGAGGCCAATGACTTTTTTAATGCTGCTGGCAAGGTTGGTAAAAAGCCAAGCTTGTAATAATGTGATCATAACATTAGTGTACATTTGTGGGATGATAGATGTGGGATTATGCAAACAGTTTTCTAAACAATTTTGAATGGAGAATTGCTAATCTGATTACCATTTAATATTATCTCTTTTCTGAAACTTCTATCCAAAATGGCAGATGTATTTTTAAGAAACATTAAAAAAAATTATATTGAGAAGAACACTCAGTTTCCCAAAAACGTATTTGGGAAACATAGTTTGCCAAAAATTGAATTTAAAGGTCATCGTCTCTGCCATGATATCAGCAAGCTGTATGAAGGGACAGAAGCTGTTCTATAATACTCAAGCTATTACAGGCTAGTTAGGATACCAGAAATCGTGTATCTTTACTCGCAGTGGTCTCCACAGGGGCTAATGTATAATCAGACATGAGGAAAATCAAGAACAATATACAATTCCTCATATACGGCATACCATACAGTACATGGTCTATACATGACATAATAAAAAAGCAGTCAGTTAAGACACAAAACTCCCTTAATCACAGTGCTAATGATGAGACAAGGCCCACACTTGGGGTCCTTGCTTGACACTGAGGTTAGCAAGATAATGTGTAGGTAGTAATTTCCATCACAGGTGTGCTCACCTGCAGACAGTGATTCAGGTTCCAGAATTAGACTCTTATAGCTCTCAGTGGAGAAGGCTAAGAAGGGGACCTACCTGTCTACTGAATTGCTTGTTTTGTGGAGGTTGTTTAGATACACGCAGCCTTAACTAGTATCTCTATTTAATTTTAAGTAATTTCCTAATCTTGTGTGATGAAAATGGGTAAATTATTGTTGACAAAAAAAGGAATATTTTAAAGCTAAATTTTTTGCTTCTCCACACATCAAGTCTAATAATAGTTACTTGTATGAAAAATATTTTCATAAATTTGGCCATTAATTTTTGTTACATCCTACCTGCAATCTTTTTTTCCTCTTAAAAGGTCATTGTCATATTTGGATACTTTAATACAATTTAAGAATTCTGTTTGTTATTTCTATTAGTTTTTTTATTAACTCTTGTGTAAGCATGATAGGAATAGTCTTGTAGAATTACTCTTCAAATCCCAATTCCAAAGCAAAAATACCATTTTTTTTCTTCAGTCATCTCCTGAAGTTGTTTTAGGATAGTAATTTTGTAGTCTAATGTGGGTTGTATTTCTTCTGATATTTTTACTAGCTCAGGACTTAAGATTTTAAAATTATTTTTAAATGTTATTTGCAGCTAAAAATATAGAATTATTTTTTAAATTATATTGATTGAAGGGACAGCCCTTTTCATAGGTCTCCAGTTTAAAAAAAAAAAAAAAAAGTAAAACGGTGAAGAAAAAAGACTTTTTTTTAAATCCCTCTATAGGAGTACAATATGATCAAGGAAGCACATGTAGAAAGGAATAAAATAAGTGACATAATGGAAATGACCTCACATTCAGCCAAGTAGAATTAAAATGGTGAAAGTGTCCTCTTATGTGGAAGCAAAATGAGTCCTCGGACACCAGTGTCTTTGCTTCAAAATGCTCCTGGTTAAAATCTGAAATATTTACAGGCAGGTACACATGTTACTAGAAGTATATGCACTTGTAGTTCTTCTGAGCCTTTCTTTTTTGAGAGACTAGATTGAATTTCAAATTAGTCTTCCAAAAAATAAAATGATCCACTGACCAATTGCTCTTGGTATAAGAAAAATGGTTGTAATCCAGTTTCTAGTGGATGTGTGCTCATATAATAAAAATCAAAATTCTCTTTAAATGCTAATTTGACACTAGCTTGTACTGTCTTCTAGAAACTCATCAGAGGTGAAAATAAAATTGAATAATACAATTTTTCCCCTTTCAAATAGTACTTGAAAAATCTTTAACTTCCAGTTTCACCCCAAACTGTTAGAACACCAGTGTTGTTCTAGCATTTAAAATGCTGGGGAGGGAAGGAGGATGATGCAGCGTGTCTGCCAAGTATACGATGAAAGTATTTTCTGGTATTGTGTTCTAATATTAATATGCAACAATTTGTTAAATGAACTCTAATTTAGAGCAGAAGGATTAAGCAAGGAACCCTCTATCAGACTGGTGAGCTCTCTTTTTAAAAATGGTTTGTCAATTTCGTTGCCTTGATTTGGGGCATAAACCTTTTGAAACATGAGGTGTTTAGCCAGCAGTGCTGGACCAAGTACATGTTACACAAAAGTTACAGAAAACAAGGACTCGTAAACTTTTTGGAGATACTAAGTGCTTAGAATCTACTATCTGAAGATATCCCATAGTCCAATTGATTTTTAAGTCCTTCAGAGCCTTGAAAATCTGTTGCTACATTTGAAAATTTTCTACTGCAAAGCAGGACCTCAAAATTAATGACCAGACTTAAAACGTGAAAGCTCTTTATTTCCATTTTACAATAAACCTGTTCTTCATGGGCACATACAGCAAGTAGTATTAGCTATGCAAACATTTTTCCAAAACTTTTTAGTTAGAAAACTAGTTAGAGAAGTTCCTAATTTAAGGTGGCCAAAAACCAAGTGATCTGTAATTTTCAAAGCATGTTCTTTGTAGATCACTTACAGAAGCTTTATAAGCAGATAATTTCCAGGGATAGCTCCAACAATAAACTTGATATATCTATTATATATGCTGAAAAAACAACCAACAGCCTACACTGATTTTTGTTTTGAGCACCAGGTGGGGCTCTAATCATGTGTCTTTTAACCTATATGTTCCTTCAGTATTTTTTTATTAAACAACATGTAAGCAATACTTAGTATTGAAATTATTTGTAGACCCTTGAAGTGACAAAGATCTTTTCCTCCAGTAACTATGATCTTTCTTGATCTCATTTACGATAAAGAAACAGAGAAGGTTAGGTGGAAACAGTGCAAAAACTGTCCTTGATAGTGAATCCCCTTCTAATCTGAACAGTGAGCTACATGAATATAGGTCTGTTGCTTTGAGAGCAAAGGTAGCATCTTTTCATAATACAGGGCTGTGCTATGTGGAAGTACTTGATGAAGACAGGACTAGCTCTTGTGTGTCTGTTCAGCATGCCGCTACTCCTGTTATGTGTAAGAGTGAATAAAACGGGATCTGCTACTCCTGTGGTGCACTGAAACTGAATTACTTTAGTTCAGAAAAGACACATTTTCTATTTATTATGAGGGCATATCTGAACCTTTGGACTATTTACATGTAATGAACAAATAAGCAAAGCAGATTATTAGTTGTTTTGATGCTACTTTTCAGGTCGCTGGAAAGCAGAATACTTGCATTGTGTTTGTGTTCATAATTTCTGGTGTGCATTTGGCCATTTCTATTTTTACTGAAATTACTGTTTACTAACTTTACTAATGGAGTATTTAAATGTTGCCTTCATTCAGCATTAAAAGGCAGGAGTTGTCTAAGAATACTTTTGTCACTTTCTTCTGTTATTTGAACGAGAACCTTCTTGCATTAAAGAAAAATGGAGAACAGGTATAAGAAAACAAAAGTGCATGTCTGCAAAATCAAAGACTGTTTTTAATAAAAATAGATTTAATTATAATTTACTTGTTGAATATAAGTTTGATATATTTAAAACATTAAAAAAAATAACGGCGAAGCTCCTTGAGTGTGCTTCAACAAACCTTAGAGTGCTAACACTGTCAATTGTATTACTATTGCTATTTTGGTTCTGCTTCAGTATCCAAGTGGCCTATTTCTGAAAATTGAATAGTTTTAAATTCAAACTAATTATGATTTTGTATGCCCATACTTGCATGAACTTTTGCTGAATTATACCTCTTTTCTTCCGTGACCTGCAAAATCAATATCAGACCCTAAATTAAAATGTTGTTCTGAGAAATGGGGAAACTGAAGAAATGGAGAATGTTAATTGCCCATTGATCATCTGCTTATGTAAAAGAATTTATGCTTGCATTTTAAATAGAAATATTGACAACAGATTTTTTTTTTCCAGGCACTTGATGCTCTTGAAGGTATTGAGAATTACCTTAGAATCCTTAATTCAGAAGGCTTAAGTCTGCCTGTCTTGGCAATGAAGTACGAGGAATTAAAGGAAGAAATTAAAGGCTGCACAGCAAGTACTTTGCGAAAAGGACAAACTTTAGTTAATAAAGCAGATTCTCACAGGTATTCCCTCCGTTTTTCATATTTGCTGTGTTTCTCCATATCTACCTGTTGCTTTATTACTGTACTAGTTAACTAAGTAAGTGTGGTTCTAAATGACCATTTCAGCCATACTTACCTTTCATATCTCGCTGCTGGCATTTATACAAACCAATCTATTTAACAAAAATGTTTAGGAACACTACATTCTACTTTCAAGAGTGGTGTCAAGTAGTGCAATTGATGCAATAGGGCATGGTTCAGAAATGGTGGTTTAGTTAACACCTAAAAAAAAAATATGTAAAAGAAAATGTCAACAGCTGCAAACTCTTCCTGCAGGCCAATGTAATCCTCTTAGACCTTTTTTTCTGCTTCTAAAGAAAAAAAAATATATATATATGTATATTTTAATGTCTGCTTGCACCATAAAAATAGGTCCTGTTCTAAGAAAACAAACATAATATGACTTTTCAATGTTTCCCTGCTGTCATTAGACCCCATAGCACAAATATGAGTTTGCCATATATTTCAATGAGTAGTGCTAGTAGTTCTGTGCATGTGGAACACTTTACATGCCTAGGTATGGGCAATATGTAAGGATTACAATCATGGAATAATTTATATTGGCAAGGAACTTTGGAGATCACTTAGTGCAATTTCTTGTTCAAAACTTTCAGCTTAGGTCAGGTTACTCTGGGCCAGGGTCTGAATATCTCCAAGGACAGACTTCACAGCCTCTTGGGCATCCTGTTTTAGTGCTTACGCCTTTTCCTTATGAAACGTGTTTTCGTTTTATCTAGCCAAAATTTTTCTTGCTGCAACTTGTGAGCATTGCCTCTTGACCTTTTGCTATACACCTCTGAAAAGACTCTGGTCCTGCCTTTTGTGTAACCCCACTTCCTCATAGATAATGGAAGACAACATTTAGATCACCTCTTCACCTTCTTGTCTTTACTCTGTACAGTTCCGTCAGCTTGCCAATGTGCATCATGTCCTCCAAGCCCCAACCATCTTGGTGGCCTCTGTTCAGTTCAGCTCAGTTCTGCTCCAGCTTGTCTATGTCTTTCTTGTACTGTGGGGACTCAAACTGGCCTCCAGATGCAGCTTCTTAAGCCCTTAATGGAGGGGAGTGACCTGCTGGCTAGGCTCTCCCCGATGCTAGTTTTCAATGCCACAATGATCCTGATTCATGGCCAATTTTTTGTACACCAAGACTGGGTTTCTTTTTTTTTTTTCTCCCAGTCCATAGCTTTTGGAGACACCCAGAATACTCCCAGCCACCTCATAAGCCTAGTAATGGCTGAAGCAATGAGTTCTGTCTGCAAATGTGATAAAGTGTTTATATTTTAGAACAATAATTTCCCCCAGAAATATTCATGTTTTGAAAGAGGGAAGACAGAGGCCTTTGTCCTTGTCATGTATAAACTAGTATGCTATCCATTAATACCGGTCAATATTTAGCCCAGTGATTAACCCAATGGGACAACAAGATTTGTATGAGCAGCTGAGGGCCAAAGGAGGAAGATTTGTACAGGAAACAGGACTCCTATGAAGACTAAATCCTGATACTATATTCTGTTCCCATTATTGTACAGTTCACTGATAGCCTTAACTGCCTTCACAAACTTCCCTTTTCCTACTTCCCTAGGACTGGAAATCCTGACAAATACGGGCAGATGCCATTCGAAGGCAGTGAAATGGGTGAATCTGAAAAAATGTAATTACTTTCACAAAAAAACTGCTTTTCCATTGGACAGATGTTTATAGTAGTTGAACTGTGTTTAAGGATAGTGCACTGACTTCAGTGGCATAATTATAAAGCCAAATCACAGTATAAATGAAGACATAAGGTTTTATTTCTGTATTATTTTCAAATCTTCTTAAAGCACGTTACAACCCTATACTGAAGTTGGAATTAGATGATCTTTAAAGTCCCTTGCAACCCAAACCATTCTATGATTCTAAAAGATAATACCAAGGAAGCTAAAACACTGAAAATATTCACGTTGGAAGGGGAAGGGAAGAGGACAGAAGGCAATTCTTATAGTCCCTAGAGTGTTTCAAATGAAAATACTGATAAATCTGATTTTGAGCTCATGTTTTTTAAAATAAAAGACATATTTAAACATATTTAACATTTTTAAATTAAAACCAGCTAGAAAAATGAGGGTGCTGCAAAAAGGTGTATTTATTAGCTCTCTGAGCCCTATCTGAAGCCAGTAGAAAATTTCCTTTAATTTTAGAGGACAAAGGAAGAAACCTTGCATAAGTACCTGTATAAAAATAAGTTTATGATGAAACTAAACTAATGAAAACCTTATTTTGAACATTTGTCTTACAAAAATTCTCATGATGATTAAATTTCAGTTATAAATCAATTGATACATGGGTTTCTTTTTTATATCAGAACTTCAGGCCTTAATTGTATGCAGTAACTTTTTTTTTACAATTTGAAGAGGATTGCCTCAAGCATCAGATTATGAACTGCCTACCTGATATTAAATGTTATAAATTACAAGACAAACAATTGTTTTGTCATCTTTTCTTCTGTTAAAACATCATCCTTAAAAAAAAAAAAAAAGTTGACTTAGAATGTATGAGACATTCTTTGTCTACCTAACGTAATAACACTGAAATACTTAAAAGTCCAAAGAAAACATTTTTTTTTAAAGTAGAAATTATATGTTGTATAATTTTGCTCTTTTCAGGGCTGTTCTGTTTGTGGTCTCAGTCTTTAGATAGTATAACTAGGGTCATTGAAACTACTTGTAAAATCAAATATCTCAGTGGATGTGGATATATGGCAAGTGAATCTAATTTATGCAACTGGCAATAAAGATGTTTTTGGAAATGTCATGTCTGTGTGCTACTCGTTACCAGTTTTGTTGGCATTCAGGTTAATATTTTTCTTGATTACTTTCCTTGTAAGGGTCACAGCTTAAAGTTCTTGTGAAATTACTTGTCATAAAAATAATCAGAAAGGTTGTTTTGTTTTTTAAGTCATTAAAAGCCTGATTGCTGAGCAAAACTGAGAAATGCTAATAGTTGCACTTTTCCATTTTAGCTCTTGGGTAACAGAAATTCAGAAAATCATAGAGTATGTTCAAAAAAAAGTGGATCAATTACTCAGGCAGTGTCCAGATTATAAAGAACTTACTTTGAAGAAACAGCAATGGAGTACCTCACTTGAAGATCATCTAAATATGGTACATCATAACATGCCTTCTTGTTAATGTGTTAGCAATGCATTGCATTTCCATAATTTAACTATGTGAATATTAAGCTTAACTCAAATAACACAAGTTACAGATAACACTGGTTTGTTAGAGAGCACACAGTTTTAGTTAGAATGCTGAATGTTGTTATCAGAACCAGTGAACCTAAAACTGTTCTGAAAAATGTTTCCATGAGAACATTTTACCAACCATCTTTAATAAAGCAATGATTTGCTTAGATAATGAGCTATTAAAACTTGTTCTTTTGGAAATGAAGTGAGTAATTAGGACTGTGACTTGCATACAGGTTTGCTATACTGTTTCTGTCTTCTGTTTCATTGTGCTGCAGATAAAAGTAGAATTATAGCAAAATTGAGGGTTAATAAGCACGGTGACTGAACTGCAGCAAATTTTTCAGTTACGCTGAAGAAGAGTGGATTCTTTTCACTAAAATAATTCCTTTAATTCATTAAGATATGCTTTAAGGAGATCACAGCCTTTTTTAAGCTTTTGAATGTTCTGTAATACTGCAGACTTTTTAAATGATTTGTCAGAGATGAAGTAGACCCATGACTCCTAATTAAGGTTCCATATGTAAATTAAAAACAAATTAAAAAACTTGTAATCTTTTAACAAAGTTCATACGAAGGAAGCCCCAGAGTGTAGACCAAAAAAAAGTACTGAAATTTGATTACTGAATAATTAAGACTGTAATCTGATATTTCATATTTGCATGATGCTTATAATGAACTACTTTGAATCAAATGGGAAGGCAATTTGCAATACATTGGTCCCATAGCACATTTTCAATAGAAGAGGCCTCATGATATTAGAATACAATGAGAATATTGTTGAGTTTAGTTGAAAGTATATTTGCTGATAGCTCCTCTTGGTTTTGGAGCAATGATGTCACCAGCATACCATCAATCTTAAACTAAAGCTACAATAATGAAGGTAATTTTTACTCAAAAGGTAGACCCTAATATTTACATGGTTTCATTCTGCACAGTTTGTTCTAATAACTTTGTTCTCAGTCTTCCATTAGACGATATTTTGGAGATTTAAGTCATAATACATGATCTTTCACATTACAAGGAACAGTGCTCATTGTTATATTCCTACCAAGCAAAGCATTTCTAATCTTCTGCTAATACAAAGTATCTCAAAGAACATGGTGCTAAATTCAGCTGCCTTGAGATTTACTTCATATAACATCTTACAGTGACAATGAAGTGGAATTGTGTATGTGTATTAGCATGAAAATAGGTCTTCTGGCTTGGCAGAGAAGCTTTAAATGAACTTTCTGAAAAAAGAATGTGCATTCTTTTCATAAAATGGAGCATCACAAAAGTACTTATGCCGATATTAACATACCTAGATATTAATACAGCTGTGCCTTATAGAAATAACAAGCCTGGAGTACTTAGGATAAAGGAAAAGCATTCCAGCAAAATGAGAGCAGACAGGATTTTTTTCTTCAGTTTATGACTGTACCTGTTAGATGTGCAATAGTAGAAGTTTATTCTTTGGTCTTTTCATTTCTTAATTTCTCTGATTATAAAAAGTACATAATAAATAGCAGCAGCCAAGTGTTACTTCCTTTTTTTCTCTGCAAAGTGATTTATTATACTGTCTACTTATTTAAATTAACTATATAAATAATGCTTTCAAATAAAGGTATCACAGTCGATTAAAAAAATCACCCCGAAGCTTGCAGTTGGTGTGGAGATTGATTCCTGTTTGTCTGAGTCAGAAAGAATTTTGAACAAATACCTGGAACTGGCTAATCAAATGAAGGTAAAAAAAAAAAAAAAAAAAAAAAAGGCAGATTTAATAATGTTAATTAGTCTTAAAAACAAATGCATACTGTATGTATTTCTAAGTAGGGTGAGAGCCTGAAGGTTTCTTATATATTCTCGGAAAGAAAATAGGTCTATAGTTATGTTTAAAAACACAGATAACATTGCAAGTCAGTCCTTCTTGCCCATGGTGTCTATTCATCTCGTTATTTGTTTCTGCGTCAAGACTGTAATGTTGGTAGGATCCAAGTGTCACTACCTCGAGATCCTAGTGTCAGCCCTTGAAAGAACAACTCCAAATGTGGATTCGTGCTCCCTCCTGAGGCACGAAATTTAAATATTGTGTATATTAGAGGCACAGAAAACTATTTTCGTGTCTTGTGGTTGTTATGCCAAATAAAGGGGATGAATAAGCAAAAAAAAAAAAAAAAAAAAAGGGGGGGGGGGTTCTTCATGAAAAAGTAGTTGCCAGGTAGAGGAACTGCAAAGAGGGCTGTAAAGCTACCATCTGATGCATCCATTGGTCATGTAGGGAATGCAGACACTACATGAAAGCACTGCTGTACTCAGCTCTGTAACAAAGATTAGGTTGTTTTCAAGTCGCATCTAGGGCCTTTCCAATTCCTCTAGCAATGCTGCAGTATCTAGGAGTGGGTTAAAGCTACTCCACATTTCATTCCCTCTGTGGTCTTGACAAAGGTGCTTTTGTTGTGGTTAAGCTGAACAATGTTGCACTACGTAGTTTAGCTGTATCCTATGTTTTAGGAGCTCTTAAAAAACACATTACTCCTATGGAGGTGTTTTTTGTTTCAGGCAACTTTTCAGTAGATCAGCAAGAGCCCATTTTTGTAGCACATGACTGTATAATAATTTTTACTGTCTTTGTCAAATTGTTATTTGGAGGTAAGTCTAGGGTGTTATCTCTTTTGCAATGTACTATCAGCCTTGACAACAGTAATCTGTCACCTACCTATTCCTTCTATGGATTGTGATATGCTAGAGTTCGTGCACTTGGCTGAGTGACAGAAATAGATCTGCTAAGTGGTTTGAGTTAAATATTTGAAGTAGATAAGCACGTCACTATAGATATGCAGTGATTCTTATTATCGAGAGGTATGACACCATTGTCAAAGGGTCTTACAAGACAGTGTCTTACAATTTATGAGGTAATAATTCTGTAAAAAACTATTTTAAATAGGTATTGAATACCTTGGTTTCTGAAGTGATTTCCTGTTTCCCAGTTTTCTCATATTTGACTGAAACCTATTTACTTTGGCCTAAGCTGGATGTCATTCTTTCTTTACATTCTTCATATGCAGTTGAGAACAAATGGTTTTTACAAGTTCTCTTCTGGTGTACAATTTCAAGGTAACATTCAATAAGGGAAAATGTACGTGTGCTTTATATATGTTAGATATGATGCAACGGAAAAAGTTGCAACTAAAATGAAGCCTTCATTCCTTGAATGAAGCTATGAGTTAAAGCAGCTGAAAACTATAATCCCAGCTGAACCGTGGAAAATATTAGTAACTCCCAGTGTATCTGCATAGACGGCATACTGTGACTTTCTTCCGGGTTTGAGCAGTTGATGCAGTAACAGATATGACCTATTTTTGATCCCAGTCTGATTTCAACAGGTTTGCCCCATGCAAGAAAATGTAGCTTCACAGGTAAGGACTAATCTGGAGCAAGGAAACAATTATTGATTCAACAGTGAAATCACGGGTGGAAGTTAGATTAATAAACCAAAGGGCTACAGGGACAGACCTTGAAACAATTACAGCAGTAGACTTATGAAGACCCAGAGACACACTCTAGAGTGTGACTAGAGAAAAAAAATTGGTATGAGATAGAAGCAGGTAAGGGGTATTTAGACACAAGTAATCAGTTCAGAAGATTGGGCGTTACCATTTATTCAAGGTAGCATATCAATTCTGGATAGCTGTGTTCCCATATTCTTGCACTGTGAAGTGGTTTACTTGATCTGAATATGGAGATTGCTATTCTTTTCCATTTAAAATGGCTATTATGATAACTAAATAAATAGTTTTTAGGTTTAAAATGTTGCAGGAAAGAAATGGTGTGTTTCAGCACACAATGGATATTATGAGCTCTTCAACTAAGTAATTGAATTATACAGAAGAAAGTGATACTACTGAGAATTAAAAATGTGTTACCAATATTCACAAGTTCATCATGGTCATTATACATTTTGTTCTATGTTTATGCCCTGAAAGGAAGCTTCACATGAACTGGAAGCAGCTAAGGGAATCATCAAAGATATGGAAGAGTTTGAACCCGAGCAAGTGGCAGCTTTTTCTAGCAAAACTGACTTTCTGAATGAAGAACTGAAAAAAATTGAAAGAAATATTAATTCAAAACTGAAAATCCTAACAACTTATGTAAACTTTTTAAAGTCAGCAGTGGAGGTACAGATTTTTTACTTATTCTCTGACTAAGCGGTGCAAAAATCTTAGAAGTGAAAACATGTTTTAATTTAGCTAAGACAAGTATCCTGTATACCACGACATCCTGTATGAGAAGTATGCCATGGAAGCTCTAGAAGTCTTTGTAAGCTTCTTTCTGCTTTAAAGGAGAGCTGTTCCACCAGGGCAAGCAGCCCTGATCATTGAACTTGCATCACCATAATGAGTAGCCTACGTACAGATTTTCTACTGATCTATATCACCATCATAGGAAGTAATATCACTGGATTTTTACTTTTTCTCTTGTGTGTATGTTCGCTCTTTTTCTCTCATTCTACACATAATAAAAATGCTTACATGTATGTACTCTGGCTTATAAATTTACCGGTTTTGTTTCATATATTTAAAAAATATTTCTCATAACATATTTATGCAATATGTTGATACGGATATTTATCGCAGTCTTGCACTTCCACTGAAGTGCTGATTTGTCTGAATGGATTTAAAAATGAAATATAAACTAGTTCTAGCTGAGATCATAATCCATTAATACCAACAAAATTTTAACTGTGCTAATGATGCCCAGGGAAGTTATTTTTTCATTTTGAAGTAATGTTTGTTTTAATATTTTACAGCACTGTTGTTGTTCTTTTGTATCTACAAAGAAATTGACGATGGAATGGAACCTGTCACATAAAATTAGTCATAAGGTTTATTTGGTACCTTGAGTTTAAAAAAGTCAAAAAATTGGATCATATCTACTTCTGATTCTTGCTACTACCATTTACTTGATATTAAACAGATCTGTGAAAATAATTGCATGTGTATAATGTTATATAATATTTATGTAATGATATGTGACAAATTGAATGAATTACTGCTCTCTGCTTGCCATCTACTGGTTTACAGGTTATTTGAAACATTGTTTATTGTTTAGTGTTTGTATAGGTTTTAGGGAGGAAGATAGATTTTAAAACCTGTAAAAGATTCAGTATAACATTAATTTTACCTTCGATTTTATCATGTCTGTATACCTTCTGATTATGGCTATTGATTTTTTTTTAATGTTTATTTTATATCTTTCATAGGTGAATGACCATATTCAAAATCTGAAGGAATTTTATCAAGCAGAACCACTACAAACAAGCAGGGAGGTTGAAAATAAAAGTGCAATAGAGTCAGCTAATACCAAGTGGCAAAAGACTATAAAGATGATTTTTTCCACTGAAAATTTGGGTCACAATTTCCTTAATTTAGCAAATATGGTGAGTTTTTTTTTTTTCATGGAGTTATCACCTTTATCAAGGAACAAACTGAAATTATGACAGATAGGTGTATTGGTTCTGCTATCCTTCATCAAAGAACTTGTCTAAGGCAAAGTGTATTTGTTCTTTGTTTCAGTAAGGAGAGTAGGGAGTTGGGAAGATAAAATGACTGTGATGTTTCTATGGAATCACAGTTAAAACAGAATAATTCTGTAAATTTCTCATTCCCAGTTCAAGAGAAATTTCTCAGAATGAGAAACAATATCCATACTTTCACAGTATGGAGTTGTAAAAAAACCTTTGATTTGAAAATGTCAAAATGTTTACAAAATCGAAGTGAGGGAAAGTTTTAACCTGAAATGTTCATAAGGTGATCAAACATTTTGTACCACCATTTATACACAACTATGTATAATATGTGGAATGACTTTGGAGATAGAACTTATCTCCCAAAGTTCTGACGTATAATTTTCTCATGTTCTGCATAGAATTGTTAGCTGTATCATAGTATTCTTCACTGTTCTTTTGCATTTACAAAGTGCACTCTGCAGGCTTGGTACTTACAGAAAGGGCAAGAATGTGGAGATGGAGACCAGGAAGCCAAGTTGTAAGACTGAATAAGCCAATCCTGTGGAGTTTAGGCAACAAAGATTATACAGCTAGCGATGCTATTTGTTTTGCTGTTGAAAACCTGAAATTTCACTGAAATCAGAGCCTGCAAATCCATTGTAATGGAAATATGCCTTTTGTTGATATTAGCTGCGCAGTACAAAATCTGTATAGGTACAGGACCTCTGTGTAGAAATTCTGCAGCAAGTGGTCAAATTCATGGGTTGATTGAGCATCCTATCCTGGTTGATGTGTAGGAAAGCTCATATAAAAAGAGTAAAAATCAAAGGAAGAATTCTGGAGGTTTTCATCAAGAAAATCTGCTGTGTGCCTTTTCTCTAGCAGGAGGGAATTGACTTCTTGTTTTCTGTGTAAATTAGCATAATCTGATAAACTGCACTGAGTATTTGATGTTTGCCTGTGATGAGGTTTAATCCTAATTCTGTGACTGATGGTTTGTGACTTCTCCAATAGCTGTCGTTAAAGGGAGTAATTCTGCTATATATTTGTAAGATATGAAAGTGTGAGTGCTAATGGCATTGTAATTAATATTAAAAAAAATCTTGATTGGCAATGAAGTAACCCTTAATAAGTGACCCAATATATGCACATAAATATAATCCATGGACATATCCATTTTGCTCATATTGGAAAGAAGCATATATGTAAGTGCAGGATTTGGTTTATTTTACTTCCACTAAGAGTTATTCTTTACTAATGCAGCGTATGAAGTTCTAAGAAAATGGGTGCTAGAGCTGCTTCCTTACAGATAATCTTTCCTGGTGTTGTTACATTCTTTCTTGGGTTCAGCTGGATTGCCTGGGCATCCTTATCTAATTTTCCAACACCTCTTCATGATTGATTGGTTGAGATTTGCATACTGTCATTCCCTAAGCCATGCCTCCTGAACTGATCTCAATTAATGTGGATAGCTTAGATACACAGCTGTTATTTCTGCTTTCCTTGGAGAGATTAGAGAGCAATTACAATGAGCTGAGAGGGTGAGAAGGGGCAGACGATCATGACAACATACAGGAGCAAGTAAGATGAGCTGGAAAAACCTACTCCGGGAAGGTATTCAGGCAGTTAGTGTGGGCTAAAGAGCGCGCTGTCACAACTGGATACAGACAGGCATAGATGAGATAGTGTACAGTCAAGCTGAATATGTCTCAATATGATGTCACTTAAAATCTAAATGTATATCCAGATGTTCTCTCTCTAAAGACCTGGAAGTGTGTTGCCACCATATTTTCTGCTACTCTCTTCTCATGATACTCTTAGGTTGTAGTTTTTAAGTGTCTGTAAGGATACAGATCATACTAGTAATCTACAAACACTTTTCTTAAAAGAGAAATTCTGAAATGAGAAAAGCAAAAAGAGCATTACCAGGTTTTCTACAGTGCTTCTGATATAAGCTGTGCTAAAAAGAGGAAAACCCACCAATATTCAAATGCTGAACATGTTATCTCTCCCATGCTTCAGTGCTGCTTTGGTTATCAGCACAGAGTGGTCTGTTCTTCATCCTCTTCACTTTCCAGCTGCTACTCCCCAGAAGTAGGTTTTTGGGTAGTTCTGTCTATTCAGAAATTATTTAAAGACACCTAGAGTACCAGAAATTTTCAAAGAAAGTATGCTAGAATAATTGCTTTTTATTAAGTTTTTTGGGGACTTTAATGATTTTTTAATTGTATTTTTTTTGTAAAAATTCAAATGTAGGAAAATGTGTGTTTATTTATTTGCCAGGCAAATGAGAGCTTAATATTAAAAGCAGAAAAAACTGTACAAGTAACAGAAGATACCATTATTAATCTGAGTAAAGGAAAGAAAGAGCTGACTGATCTTTGGGCAATCTGGAATTTTAAAATTAATCAAGTAAAACCCATCAAGCAACAGTGCTTGATATTTAAAGAACAACTAACTAAGGTAAGTAAAAAAGTAAGAAAGCAACTGCGACAAGCATTTCTAGATTGTTACTGGTTTGTCTGTGACTCTGTCATCAACTATTATAGGTATCATTTAAGAAAGAGAAATCATCAGTAAGATAATTCTCCATAGTCTATTCCACCACTCAGATAGTCATCAAAAAGCACAAAATGTTTTTGATTGTTTTTGCCCTTATTCAAACACATACAAGTCCTCATTTCAAATTTTCAGTTTTAATCAGTTCTCTATACTATAGAAGAAGTGCTTTTTATATGCTTTTCCACTTTTTAGCACCATCTTGTTGTAATTTAAGTTACCAAACTAATCTGTGTCCTATTAGTTATTAAAGCCAAGTCCAACAATGTTTGTAAGAACAGAGGATTGAAACCTCCTTGGCACTCTGTACAGTGTGCAGTGTTCCTTAAAAGCAATGCTAGCTGTGCTAGTAGCAGAACCAGAGGCTTATGGGCACTGTTTATGTCCAGTGTGACTTACCACTAAACCACCACATCATCTGTTTTCACAAAGAATGCACTGTGTGCATAGGTGCTCCCATCTCAGTGTATGAATCGTTTTTGTGCAATATGTTCAAGATCTCTTGTCACCCTTGTCAAAGTCAGAGGGTTTGAGACAGAGGTTTATAGCCGGAAAAAAAAAAAAAAGTTAGACTACATGAAAAAATACAACTATCAACTTCAGAATCTCCTCCTTCCCCCCATCCCCCCCCCCCCTCCCCCCCATTTTCCTCCTAGACTCTGATTTAAGGAAATTTACTGACAGCTTTTATATCTGGTTTGGGAAAGGTTCTTGTTACAAATTTAGATTTGGGTTTAACTATTTTTTATTTACTAAAGAAATACTGAAATATCTGATTATCTTTTAGACTACCCATGGGCTGAAGATTCTTCAAGAGGCTCTCAGACTTATATCAACAGTTGATCTTGGAAGCGACCTTTGTATTGCCTTAGAACTACAAAAGCTTAACCAAATAAAACCACAGTTTCAGGTGAGAAACTGGGATAGCGGAGTGCATGGTGGATCAAAACTTTTTTTTTTTTTCTCAAGTAAATAATAACATTGACATTGCTTTTAGACAGGGTGCCTGGGGTCTATTTTACATTGCATATTGATTTTCCAGAAGGGAGGTTTTGTCTGTGTTGATGAGGTAAGGGAGAAGATGTTTTACCTTCAGCATCCACAGAATATCTTGTGGAATGTTAGCTGTGTATTGAAGTGACACACAGGCATTGAGGTGGGGAAGAGTACAAGGAGATCATCAGCTTTACACTTTGGAGTCAGAGCTGGTCAGAGGCTGAGGTATATCGTACTGAGTGTCCTGCATCCTCTGGATACTGTTACTGAGTTTTAGCGAGTAGGACAGTCTCTTGTTCCCCTAAGCATCAGAACTTGACACTGTTGTTTTGATTAAAGACTGTTTCTGGGTGATAGTTGATATTCAACCTAGCAAAGAGTAAAGAATATGGAGAGTATTTTAAAGAGGCATTTATTTTTCCCTAAGATAATTTACTTTTCATAGGTTGTTTTATTTCATAAAATGTGAGGGAAATTATGCAAACGTATTTCTGTAATTTCTGCTCCTTTTTGCTAGCAACTGAATGCTGAACTTGAGTACATGATAAAAGTATTAGAATCGCCAAGTCAGAAAGGATTTCCTGTGAAAGAGAATTCTGAGAGAATAAGTGAGCTTATTCATCTACATCAAATGGTAAAGAGCATGATGGCAGAATATGATGAGATTTTCAACAAAACAGTTAAATTCCATCATGTTAAAAAAGAAGTGAGTATAATCTTTTAAAATACATCTTCCTTTTGTAGCCAGTCTCTTTTTTTATATTGGTGTCTGTCATCTTTCCTTTTTCACCCAAATAAACAACATTACCCTGCCTGGTGATCAGAAATTTTGGATCTAAAACTGCATGAAATTTGGAAAATTTAAAATAAAGATCTGAACCCAAATTTAATTACTCAAAATTTAGATTAACAAGTTATGGATATGAAAGGAATAGTAAGCTTCCACTCACATTCAAAACACACACTGATTTTCAGTTTAATATATTCTAGCTGGAATGTTTATCAAAATCAGGAGAACTGGATATTCCTGAAATAACTGAGGGCCCTGAAGATGTACACCATGCTAAAGCCTACCTTTTGAATGCTCAGAAGAAACATACACATATCAGACAGCTTTATAAACTGGTTATTACCCAGGGAGTGGATATCTTGTCTGCAGTACAGCAAACTGTGAGTAGAATTAGAATGATCTGTGAAATCAGGGATATATATGAAATAAGATTATAGAGCTATCTTATTGGCTTTTAAATGTACAACAATGTATTAATACAGTGAGAAAAATAAATACAGCGCTTTGAGAAAACTTTCAAAAGAAAACAAAATATAGAATCTATAGTAGTTAATCATTTGAAGATTTTTGCTTTTAGAGTTTACTGATGTACAGCCATCAAATTAAATAAAACATCTGGGAATTATATTTATTCTTCATTAGTTCCTCTCACATTATGAATTGGTTTTGCCAAGAAGAAAAACATGGCATTTTTCAAATCTTGTCTTAATTTTTTAATGATCTGTGAACAGATCTTACATCGGAAAGCCTCAAAATAGGTTTGAGATATGGAGGAAGTTTTAAAAATATAAGCATTGGGGCAGGGAGAGAGAGAAAGCATGACTTTCTGTTCTCTAGTAATTTTTGTGCAGGTCAAGGCCCTGTTGGTCGTTTCTTGAATGCCACACCTATGTATTAGACTCCTGATACTTTCTAAAGGTTGTTTTGCATATTTATTCTCCTATAAACAAAGGATAACAAAAGAACAAAAAGGAAATATAATGTGTTACCTTATTAGTGGATTCCAGACTTGCTTGTATTCTGAAATGGATATAATTTAGAAAGGAGTTATATATTCAGGGCAGGATCGTCATTGCCCTGTATCCATTTACTATGGAGAAAGCAAGACATTCCCTTCTGACCTGCTTAGGTTATCCGTATTGCCAGCCTGTTCTTCATGCTCCATGGCTTGGTTGGCAGCAGAAATGAGCTACCATCCAAATGGTAGAGACTTAGAGTATTCCAATTTCTCTTGGCTCAGAGAAGATACCATGTGTGAGTTGTGACTTTGTTTCCTGGAAATAACCCCCCAGAATACCAGTGAATGAAATGTCTGTGTACTTGCTCTTGTTACAGGGGAGGTATAATAGTTTAATCTAACCCATTGTTACTATTTACGCATGCTTTGCCTCAAAACAATTTTCATTTTAGATTGATTGAATTAGTGTATGCCCTGAATTTCATACTTTGTCTGTTCTCGGTTCAGAATTGCTTGAATGTTTCTGTAAAGAATCTGAAGCAAGAACTTGCTAGACTTGAGTGCGACAGCATTAACTGGAGTTCCAAAGCAGATAAATATGAGAAAGAACTGTCACAGCATTTCCAATACTGTACCAATCAAGAGGGGATAAATGAGGTAAATGATATAAATACCCATTAAAAAGGCTATTGTATGCTATATGTATATATTACATATATATACATTACTGTTTACTGTTACAGGCTTTCAGTTCTGTCAGCTTCATCTGAAATGTAAGGATCTTCAGCTGTCTTCCTTATTAAGCTAAAGTTTGAAACAAAAGTAGAATTTACACCTCTTGCAATTGTTAAGGCTGTTTCTTGTGCTATTAAGAAGTTTCAGTCTTTTAATGAGAAGATTTCAGAATAATTTACTGCTTGACGTTTTGTCAGAAATCCAAGATGTGATGCTCAGAAAAATTGTTAGAGGAGAAAGAAATATTCTGTGACATAATATATTAGAATTTTTTATTATAGAACATAGGCTAGGAAAAATTTCTTAGTTAATATGATCATTAATTTAACATCTTAGTAGGCCAAATATAAATCCACTCACAATTTTGCAAGTAAAATGTAAAGACATTTGTCTCTGCAAAAATCAGTTTAGGAGAAATATCCCATAGAATGAATCTTCCTAAAGTGATCTATTAAAATGAGAGGTTGATGGCATTAGCAACTGCACTTGATGTTCTGTAGATGGCACTTCTGGACAGTACAGGAAAAGTACAGAAACTCTTACGTGGAGATTCTTACCTGGAAAGATTTCATAGAATCATTTCACAGAGTCATAGAATTATTCAGGTTGGAAAAGACCTCTAAGATCATCTAGTCCAACCTTTAACGTGGTGCTAAAGTCCACCACTAAATGTTCCCAGAAGTGTGAAACATATGTAGTAGATACACAAGAGGTGGTGTTTTTTGGAAACAAAGGCATTGAAAATTATTTTTTCTTACTTTATCTTTCAGTAAGTAAATCCAGACCTGAATAAAGCAAGACTATATTTTCTCAGAATCACCAACAATGAGGTGACTGAGATTTCTGTCCCAATTATTTTAATGAGGAAATTGTTTTTCTTTTCTTTTACAAAATATTTATGTTTGTGAAAAAAATGTAAAGGTAGTTTGAGAGAACATGTGCAACAATATATATATATATATATATATATATTTAATCTCAACAGCTGTTCTACTCCATTGTCAGTTATAATCTGAACGTGTTGCACCCTGTGATGATCTGTGCCTCAGCCTCCTGTGATGTAAATTCTTGGGTGATGGTATACGGCGATTAGAATGTCAGGTGATTAAATTAGAAGCACTCAGGCTGAGGAGCCATGCTATAGAAATTAATGAAAGCATGAAGTACCTAAACAATAGGTCCTATTATGCTTTGCAGTGACACAGCAGATTCAGAATATTTGAAATTTGAATTTAACTATTCTAGTTTTTTTTGCTGAAAACACCTCTAATTTGCTGAAGAAAAGAAAAATGTTTGCTCAGCAGCCTGTGTGTAAGACTGGCCATATTTGGAGAGAAACTTGCATTAAATGGTTCTTGCCTCTTTCCTTAGTTTCTTGGATTATGTAATGAGTGCAGGAGAACGTGATTCCTTTCTAAGAATTATTTTTTTTTTTATTTTCATTACTTATTCTACTTCTAGTGAAAGCAGGATATAGAAGAAAAAAAACAATAGTCTCTTTCAAATTTAAATGAAGAGTGTGTCAATGACACTTCTTACTCACCGCATGTCCTATATTATTAAATATGATGTCAAAACTTTTCATAGTTGATGGAAACCCACTGCAAAATAATTGTATAGCATACTTTTAATTACGATATTAATTATATATTTTAGATTTTAAGTTGTGAATGCCATCTTGGCTGTATAGGTTAATACATGTTACATCCAGACCTACTTGAATGTCGAGTGTAATCTAACAGAAATACAACTTGCCCTGTGAATATCTTTTTCTTTAATTATATTCAATTTCTATTGAAAGTTAGCATAGAAGATATTTCCTAAACAAAGCTAGGCTAGTATACCTGTATATACATTAATCTACTGCTATTTCTCTTCATTTTTTCATTAATTATTTATAACTAAGTCTGTTTAGAGATAAAGAACAAAGACATTGCAACAAACTAAAAGTTATGAGTATTCACTTGAGTATTTTATTTTCTGTTAATTTTAACATCAGAAGTTAGTCTGAATATTGCTAGTATCTGATAGAATTGTTTAAAATAATTTTCTTTGCCATCTACTATGTCTAAGAAAATAAATATTTCATTTTATGTTCCAGCAGCAAGCAGCAGCTGCTCATACCTGTCACAGAGTAAACAGCCAGACAGACAACTTAGTTGTGATTTACCAGTGTACAGAAACTTTAAAATGACAGAAAATATTTAAAATTGTGATGTAAATGTATAAATTCACATACATTTAATGTGGTGAATTTAAGTACATACAGATAAAGACATTTGGCGATTAGGACTCACGGGTGTTTGAAAATACCATACTTAAGTCAGAGTACTTTACTAGCTCCGTGTGTTTGTAACATATTAGTACTTTTACGAGAAGCACAGAAACAAAAAATTATAGCATAGGATACATAGAGTGGGTTTGGAAACAGTCTAGGAGGACAGAACAATAAAATGTATGTCTTTTGTGTGCTTTTGCTAACTTAAAGAGAATTTACAAAGGCCAAAAAATTATTTATGCCTTCTACATCCTGGTAAAGTATAAAGAAAGCTCTTATCACCTTTGAGATCTGCATTTGTAAATCTGGGCTTCCTGCTTCAGTAACTAGCTTGAGTAGCAGCCTCTGAAGAACCACAACTCTACACAACATTACACAGCAATGACTTGTGAAAGAGATTAATCAAGCCTCATGTAGCTTAATACTGCATTGAATCTGCTAATGAGATTAACAGTTTCTTATAACCCTCTTATAACATCTTATAACCTTCTTTTAATATGATAACCCTTGCACTTCAAAAGCCTTTTCAATTTACAAATAACATTTGTGTGTCTGCACAAAACTTGTAACAGAAGAGTGACAGATCCTGAAATAGGTTCTCTGCTCTCCCCAGCCATCTCAATTCTTTCCTTTCCTCTTCTTTATACACTTATAAAAAGGTATGACTGAAGATATGAATTTTAACCACAGAGAGTAATAAGCTATCTTAGTTCATTAGGCAGTAGGAGCTGATATTTCATAGCATAATTCTTAACTTGTAATTTATAAATGCTTGTGGTCCCAGAATTAAATAGCCATTAATGACTTGAACAGCACCTTTTTTCTTACTTTCCATCTCCTGGCTGGCTTTACTTCAGCCTGTTCTTTAATCTTTGCCATGTTGAAAATCTGTTTTTAGCAACTTATTTTCATGGACTATTTTGATTCTTAGTGCTACTAAAAGTTTTGTGTGTGAATAAAAAGGGAAGGATAAGTGGTTAATGACACTGAAGTACCTCCTGGAAAGGAAACACAGAAATCAAAATGTTTTAGTGGAATTGTACTGTTAACAAAAACAAACAAAAATGTTTAAAGCAGTTTTATAGCTTGCTTTTTCATTTATTTCATAATTGTGTGATAAATCTTAGCAATTGGCATTTAAAACCCCTCTCCACCCATGACAGGCCAACTATAGTTAGGAACAGCTGCTGGATTAATGACTATGACACAATGGAGAAGTCACAAAGTTCCATTAAACTTGGCTGAAGTCACTGAAGCATATTAGGATGTATATAGACTTAAGTTATTCTCATTGTATTTTTCAGGAAATAGAAACCTGACCGCATCTCCATTTTTCACTGTTTTCTAAAAATTCAGCTATATAGCTTTGGTACAGTTGCTGCTGTTAACAGGCATTGGGTACATGCACTCTGAGAGGATAATATACAAGTCTAAGCTGAAACTGGTTTTCTACTGAGGCTAAAAGAGAAAAGTGACAGCAGCTGCAGACCTTTGACACATGAGCCATCATATCTGAAACAAGGCGATCTGATTTCACATACTTCTTTGAGGAGAGCTTCTGTCCTTATAACCGATCGCTAGCTTATGTATGTGCCTAAGCCAGTGAATAAACTAAAACAAACTCTCGCTCATCTCTTGTTTTCCTCAAAATTAAATCAGCAAATAAGGCATTTGTGTTCTGAATACAAAATACTGTTCTACAGAGGTGGTTTTATTAACAGAATACTGTTAGGTAGATTTTATTATTCTGCATACTTAGGTGGGATAAAGAATTTAAACTAATTGGAGATCACAGTGTAGGTGATAGAATTCCCTTCCTTTCCATTACACTGAGTGTATACCATCTGTCTGTTCAGTGCTGAAATAATGTGAGAGAATCCCACTAGATGAAATGAAAATGAAAAGAATATCCCTTGAGGGATTAACATTAGTATGTGATGATAATGATGAATTGCTAGCTCTCCCAATAACAGCAACTGCAAAATGAGCATTCATTACTCTCTGGATTTGGAGGGGGATAAGGGAGGGTAGGGGAAGAGAGATCTGTAAAATGTGCTTCAAATATTTTAACTAAATATCAAATTGTGGGTGTCACCTAAACTTTTTAACATTAATCAAGTGAAGTTATTTTCATTTATTTTTATCTGGAAGAATAAATCCTAAAGTAATAGAACTGCTGCATTTCTTTTATATCGGTTCCTTTGGATAAATACCACTTTACAGAGTTTATTCTACATTCTTCTAAATGCAAAAGATTGTCAATCTGAAAGAAGTGAAAATCTCAAAAAAAAAATAATAAAAAATCTTTCAGTCCTTTTTATATTCTTCCATTTCAAATGTTACAAATTAACACTTCCACATTTTTTGTAATTATGGAATTGAAAAGTAATTAAAATAGTACCTTTTCTAAGGTATCAGCACCATATTTTAAGCAGGTATGTTTTTTTTTGTTGTTTGTTTTGTCTGGTTCTTTTCCCTGCTCATTAAAGTCATTTAAAAATAACTGTAATATATAAAAATATATTTTACAGATGTAAATGAAATTAAAATTATATAACTTCTAGAGAAAAAGAATACTGGAAAAAAAAACTTTTATACTTAAAAATATATGTATATATAGTGCTATAAATGTATTTTATCTGAGTATGTTTGATATGGTTCTTTATAGATTGTTACTAATACAAAGAATGAGATACAGTTATATGGTTTATTAAGTGTATATGGTGTACACACCCATACAATGACAATGAAGCAAACAGATACTTAGAGTTGTTAAAAAAAAAAAAAAAAAAAAGGAAAGAAAATGCAAATATGCTGTGTGTTATGGTAAAGAAATATAGTTAAAGCTCCCATGGTAAAGAAATACCGTCTTTACAAGTATTGATCGTGTATAACCCTTCTTTTTGGTGTGTTTTAAAATAATCCTGGTAAATTGTCTAGCAAAAAAAAGTGTAGTTTCCTCAAACTCATCAGTATTATTTCTATCATTATGGATTTTTAAAATATTTTATAGATTGAAGAAAATATAGCCAAATTCCATCTAAGTAACAGAAAAGTTCTTCAGAAAATTTAGCAGAAGTAAATTTAACATTAATTATCTCATAGAATCATAGAATGGTTTGGGTTGGAGGGGACCTTAAAGATCATTTAATTCCAAACCCCCTGCCATGGGCAGGGATACCTCCCACTAGATCAGGTTACTCAAAGCCCCATCCAACCTGGTCTTAAACACTCCTAGGGATGGGGCATCCACAGTTTCTCTGAGGAAGTCTCAGCTGATAGGTCCCCCTGAAAAGTCTGGAAAGGCACTAGTAGTTCATTATCAGAGCTACTAGTTCATAATTTATATTATTACAGTAATCATTTCCCCTTATGTTGAATTTGCTGTATCAAGCCAGTACTAACTGGTAAAAATACTGTCGTCGTACCATGTTTATGTAGCAGTAGCTGGGTGAGGTTTTATTTGGGTGTCTGTTAGGCAGAGTCGCTCTGCTACCATTCAGAACACTTACTTAAAATGTAGGTGCTCATATAATCTACATCCTGGTTCTGCAAAGAACCAGATTCATCTTTGTATGCTGTGAATAATCGTGCTGAAATATTTGAACATTTTGTTTGGATATTGTAAAATTGAGCACCTGTGTAACCTCTTCAGATGCAAGGTTTCCAGTCTTATTCCAATGCTAATAGCTGCTGTTTATTCCATCTTATTCCCCACAGATTTTATTACATATTAGCCCATAGCTGCTGTAGTATAAGGATTATAGAATCACTGAACAATTTAGTTTGGGAGAGACTCCATCTGGTCTTGAGATAAACTCCTAAGAATCTATCAACTTTTCTGACTACTGGATATTAGTTCCCAGTATAGTGATAAATTCCTATTTGGAAAAAAAAAAAAAAAAAAAAAAATCTGACATAAGTGAAATATTGTACTGCAGGAGAAAGATACTATTTGTAAATACAAATATACTTTCCCAAACCCAGTAAAATGATGTTTTTCTGCAAACTAAATGTGGGTATACATTTACACAGCTACAATTTCCACCAAATGTACTAATGTATGTGTAAGTCACCTGTCTGTAGTTGAAGTCATTGAAAGCTCTAGGACAGGATTGTCTGAGCAAGGATCTCAACCTTTGAGTCAAACCTTTTTAACTCAGCCAGTCTGGAAACAATACTCAGCAGTCAGACTGCAAAACTTTTGATGTAGCAAGATTATGAGTTTCCACTACTAGAAAAAAAATCTGAGGAAATAAGGATGTTTTATGAGATGGCACAGTGTTAATAATTTCTGTATTAAATTCTCAGTTTTCAGATTGTGGACAAAAAGCTCATGGAAAAAAAATACATGGAAGTGTGCTGATTTCTTTTTTTACTGACAAATATTCTTACTCTTACTTATTCTTACTCTTTCAGCTCAGAGAATCATTTAAGGATCTCAAAAAGAAATTCAACAATTTGAAGTTTAACTATACCAAGAAAACTGAAAAAGCTAGAAATTTGAAAGTGCTTAAAATAAATATTCAGCAAGTTGATACATATGCTGAGAAAATACAGGTAATACTAGAAATATTAGTCTTGATAAAGCCTTGACTGAATTGAAATGGCCTGTGCTTAGCGGTAAGAGATAACACAAAATGTATTGAGTTTCCCTTTCACTAAGCTTGATATCATCCCCCTGTCTCAATCACTAAGACATATTTCATTGTTCTGTTCCTTTAATTCTTCAGTAAAATGATCTCATCCCAATTGCTGACTTCCTAAAGTTCAGTCCTTTTATCCTGTTTATCCTGTTGTTTTTTTTTCAGCATAACTTTTTATTCTTTCTGCCTCTATTCCTTCACAAGGTGTGACCTAGTTTTCTCTCTCCTTAAAATAAATAAATAAATCATATATCCTATCAAAATTGTGAACAAATGAGCACATTCCCTTTTGTATTCATCTATTTTCCTTTCTCATTTCATCATGTAAGCTTTTAGAGCCCTTTTCTGAATCCATTACCTAGAGTTGATCATGCTTATGGCACCTTAGAGCCCTTCTCACTGGAAACTCTTCTTCCAAATCCTACAATGGCCATTTTAATAACCAAATTATCCTTTTAGTATCTGGAGCTAGCAGTGCCAGTGTCCTCCTTCATATTTTTTCTCAAGGTTTCAGTAGCTTCTGTGATTCTATTCTTGCTATTTATTTTGTTATTACTTCTGAAACCTTTTTTTTTCTCCTTTCTTGGTGATTTTATCTATAAATGTAAATTCAGATCACAGAATCAGTGGGGTTGAAATGGACTTCTGGAGATCATCTAGTCCAAACTCCTTGGTCAGAACAGGGTCAACCACAGCAGATTGCTCTGTGTAATGTCCAATATCAGATTCTTGTGCAATATGCTAATATTGTAGGGCAAAAAAATGACTTGGTTTAAATTGACTTGTATTTTGTTGAAGTAAGAGTCTGAAGGATTAATAATATTTCTTTTTTTTTTTTTTTTTTTTATTTTGCCTATTCAGTGAATGTTATTTTATTCAAGATCCAATGTTTTATTACCAGGGATATTTGTTTATAAACTGAAAGTTTAATTCAATTCCATATTTAACAAATAATTATGTTGATTACAATCACATTGTAGATTTGCTTTGCTTTTGGAAATGCACATTATACTTACTTGTCATTTTAAAATATGGAAAGAGAATTAGATTTGTATATTTTTCATAGTCTTTTAACTTTTTATTTCTAAAAACAAATATTTTTTGTGGTGTTTAACATTGCTGCATCTTTAAACAGGTGCTTAAAAAGAAGATGGATAATTTAGAGAAGAAATTCATTGACTCTGCAGCAAATGAACTTAATGGTAGAGTCCTCTTGGGGTCAATTAATGAGTTACAAAAACAGTTGAGTGACTTTGGCAAAGTTGTGGAGGATTACAGTCAAAATCTGAATCTCATGGAACATCTGCAACAGATGATGGAAGAGGTACTAGTAAACCTGAGATCCTCACTATGGCTGTAATAGTGATCCAGGGCTGGGGTAAATAAAAGTGTTGATAAATACAGGGAGAATTTGTGACTTCCAAAGGTTTGGAAGGTTCCAAAGGATTGCTAAAAATCTAGATTTTCTTCTGTTTTTCCTTTGTAACTTTGTAGAGAAAAGAGGAAAAACATGCAACTTGACTGTATTCTTGCACTGCTGTGCATAAGACCAGGTTTCAGCTTAGCTGTGATCATACTTTTGAGCTCATTTACTGTAGGTGTATTCTGGAGCATTCTTTGATAGCAGCCAAATGACAAGAGACAGGTCATCACAATACCCAGTTGTCAGGAAGAGCTGTCTGTGAAGTGTGCAATTTTGGAATTGAAATTTAAAATATTCAATAAATTAACAAAAATGTAAAATATTCAATATCTTAACACCTTTTTTTAATACTCATGCTTGGTAAACATACTTTTTTTTTTTTTTTGGCCTGTAGCAAAGTCTAAGTCTTTGGGGGGGAATTCTCTAATTTAATATATCTGAGGACTGCCTTAATGTTGCCATATATTTTTTTTAAGTTTGTAAAAGTATTTTCCCTTGTGCCACACTGCATTGGTGCATCTGCTGTGAGTCAAGCACATTCCTGTCATCACTGTTTATTTTTAGAAATAACACTGTTCAAATCTCCAAATTCATCTAAATGTCTGATGAATAAATTCCCTTAATTATGGATCACAATACTAAAGTATGTTTTAAAACATGTTTTCATTGTCCAGTGATCACATAAATGTGTTATTTCATCTGTTGTTAGCAACGAAATTTAAGTTGTACGTTTTCATTGTTTAACATATGCCTTGCCCAGCCTTAAACTTTGGAGAGCAGAACTTATTTTCCAGAGATAAACATCAAGATGTTTTTTACTCATTGTGAAGTAGCACCTTTTACTTGTTTTCTTTCAGAGGATAGACACAATCTTAAATGATGATTTTAATGGTACTTAAGTATACTGATTGTTAGCTGCTTGCCATAATGATGTAATGCAGATGATATTGAGTGAGTACCAGATTCAATTCTCTCAGTATTGTTAACCAAAAGTGTTTATTAAGGGTACATTTTAAAGACCTTTTTTGTAAGTAGAAAGAACCTCAGCATCTTTAATGGTTGCTGAGAGTAACTCTATTTGCCAGCAGACTAAATCTAAGCAATCTTGCTGCCCTTACACAGGTATAACTGTGGCCACGATATGAAGTCTGTGAAATTAGACAGTAGATGCACAAAATAGAAAGAACTCAGAAATAAAACGTGTTGCAAAAGCTTTAACTAATAACTTAATGGATCTAATGATTAAAGAAAATGTAGCAGCTATTAATACTTACAACAACATTTGTAATGAAAAAAATGTTTTCCAGGTTAAGTTGTAATCACAGTATTTAAGGCATAGTATATGCCACTGAAAACAAACAAAAAAAAGACTAAGAATAGTCCAGTCTATTCTACAAAAGCTTGAACTGCTAATAATTATTCATTATAATAGTGTTTTATCCTTCTCAATCTACTTTAGTGTCAATTTTGCTTTGAAGATGTGAGTGCAACAGTCGTTAGAGTTGGCAAGTATTCTGCAGAATGCAAAACAAGAGAAGCAATAGAGACTCTCTACAAGCAATTCAATAAGTTTATTGAGTCTACAGTGCCTCAACAAGAAGAAAAAGTTCAGCAGATTATAGACTTGGCTAAACAGTTATATGGTGAGGAGCTGTCTGGAAATGTTGAAAAAATAAAAATAGAAACACAATAGCTTAGGACAGACAGAAGAGGATTCCTGGATTTGTTGATTTAAGAAGAAAAGGTGTTTTAAAGTATTGACTAGAAGGGGTGAAAGACTTCAGAACAAATACTTAAAAAATAGAAATATGAAAGTACTAAATAGTCTGGTAGCTATTTGGGTTTCCATATACAGACTGAGTTCACCCTGAAATCTTAATGTGGATGTCCATGTAATATTTTTGAGCTTGGAATTAAGGCTTCGTGGTTTATGGTAATTCATAATAGACCAACCCTTTGAAGTCAAAATATATTAGAGAGTTATACTTCAGTGCTGAGTGAATATTTACTTTAATATTGTAAATAGCTAGTGGAATGTGATTGCTAACTTTATTAGCAAAAAAAGGTGGATTGTTCTGTAACTATTGAATTTACAATTGTATTGATTTGTAATGTTGACTTGTTGATTGAAAAGAATGAAGGTCAGCCAGCTTCAGGATTTTGTTTTTTTCTCCAGCTCAAAATGTTTGTATACCTGTTGAAGTTAACTTTATCCAAAAAATAAGGTATCCATCCAAATGTGAAAGGATAATATGTAGCCTAGAAAGTCAAGTAGTAAATATAAGATTTCAATGCTGTGTTTTTAAATTCCTCTAATTTTATGTCAAAAAGGCTATTCAGAGAACTGATCACCTTTTCTCCTTCCTTCCCTCCCTCCGCTACTCTTACCCTCCCTCCTCTCATACTCTCTTCTCCATTCTGTCTTTTGTTTTTTATAGCTTATAGCAGGGATCTAGGTGTCTTCTAGCTATATAATTGGTCTAATAGTTTAGGAGATGCTTTGAGGGCAGTGGGTTTTTTAAGCAATGTCACTAATCAGACAGTAGTAATTCTGATCAAGGAGAAGCCCAACAGAAGACATGCGGATACTGTGAGGTCCAATCTCAAGTAAACTAGTAATAGGTTGGAAAACACATTGTTCTGCATCATTGGACTCCAGCAAAAAATAAACACAGAGAAAAATATAATTATTGCATTATATGGAGGATATAATGTATATTGAGTGTTATATGTCTGTTTGAGGTATTTGGGGTTTTGTTTTTCATAAAAGAACTTTTATGTTATTTTGCCTTTGCAGGTTTTGAAGAAGGAAAGAAGTATGTTGAAAAATCTGTATCAAAGTACAAAGAAATTCTTAATTCTGTTGATGAGTTGTGTAGATCTCTGAGAGAATTTAAGGAGATTCAGGTATTTTTCTTTTATCTGGAGAATATATTTCATCTGCAATAGCATATCAGGTTTAGTGTCATCTATGGGAGTGTGAAACATTTCTTGATTCACTTTTCCATTACCTGAAGTAATGATTATAAATCAATGAAATGCCACTTCTTTGGACACTAGATACTCATTGTGTGCTTTTTTTTGTTTGTGGTCGTTGTTGTTTGTTTTGTTTTTTTTCCTGGACTTCTTTCAGACCTGTTACTGCTTTCAAGTAACCTTTTGGGGGAAAGTGTCACAATTTCTTTCTTTAAATACCTAGACAAATACTTTTTTCATATTTCTTTTTCCCTTGGTACTGAAATACAGATAACTGCCAGATCTATAGAATGCAAAACAATGTAGTTTATTACATTATAGGAAAAATTATCCCCAAATACAAATCGTGTTAAAACCAAAGTCATTTACATTTAAAAAGCCTGACTTATAAAGACAACAACAAATGTATTAGTTTTGTATTCTGGTACGCTTCTTTAAGCATACCTAGGTAAAATGTATCAACTAAGCCCAAATTATGGAAGACGGTTGGAGGGATAGATTTCTGTAATAATGACTCAGTCTACTCTATCCCTCGGTCTCAAAGTAATGCATCAAACCACATTCAGCAATAGATGGTGGGGTAACTGTGTGAAGTTAGAAGAGTTAGAGGCTTAAATATCCTGGTTTTGTTTATGTTGAATGCTGTTTCACTTTTCTTTGGTGGAATTTTTCATTATTTCTTATAATATAAAAACTGATCAACATTCAAATTATCCATTAATACACTTAAAAGCAGTAAGAGATGCCAAAAGTACAAATGAGTTTCAAAAGTCATTAAATAAATGGAAAGAAACTTTGCCTGTCATTACTAGCATAAATAAAATTGAATATAAATAACAATTAGCTTCTTCAAGGTTCTCCTTCTGGTTCACATGTACATAATGGTACAAAATGGTATTTTGTGCAGAGCAGTAGCACCTGGTTCTGTCAGAATAGGGCTTTATCTTTTGATTTCTTGTTAGCTTAATACAATGTAATACTTTGACTAATTTTGATAAATGTAAAGTTATCTCTTTAACAGAGGTTTTTGGAGAACATTTTTCTTTTCCTCACATAATCATTCATAAATTTTTACTGATTGCTTTAACCTTTCATTTACGTGATTCTTGGAGATGATTAAAAGAAAAAATACTTCTTACTCAAAATGAATATTATCAAAAGGGAATTTTCTGCAATAGAGAGTAGTTATGCAACTTTTTTCAGATGAAAGATTTTTTTTGTATTATATGGAGTATTCTGAGATTCTAAAACTAACGTTTTTATTGTTTTCCACTGCATCTCAATAGTTGATGTCTGAATCTTATGAGAAATCGTTCAGCAAATTATCCAGACAAATAGACACCATGAGTATGCAATGCCATGGATAATAATTCAATTTCCTGTCATTTTTAAACTAACAAATTGAAAGAAAAATGTCATATTGCCTATCCCTTATTTTCCTTTCTTTATATCAGGTACAAATGGGTTCCTCAGATTCTTGGCCACCCACTTGAGCTCCTCAGTCTTTAGTGTCCTGTGCTTTCCCTACCTTGAAAAAGATCCACTCAGCTTTGAAAAATGCTTTTTTTTTCCTTATCCAGGAATGAATAAATCAGGTTTTGTGGCATATTTTTGCCATAAGCCATATACACCTGTCCTGATGAAAGGACAGGTCTATTTTTATTGTTTAACTACACCACTGTACAGAGCATGAGTAACTACCAAGTACTACCTTCTGTTGTGTATAACCTTAATTTTCTTTTCACATGGCAGAAAGATGAGTTTGCTGAAGAGTTGGTTACTGTGCAAAAAGAAGAAAGAAATAGCCAAGATGCATGTGAGGCTGTTATAGATGAAGCAGAGGAAAAAAAGCAGCGGGTCAGTTCGATTTTTTTTTTTAATTATTATTATTGTATTTATTTTTACCAGAACTTTATTTATTAAAAGATTTTGTGCGTTACTGGAAACTTTTTTACTTTTCAGGCTTGAGCTTCCCTGAAATTGAATGCTCTCAGTGTAGTCTTGGTATTTTAATTTCTATTTCAATTTTTTTAGATACCCCTCTGCCCTCCATCCAATGCATATATTCTTCCTTACTCACTTTATTTTTTTTTTAGACTTTTTACTCATCTATGTATCTTCTCATTCTCCCCCAACAGAGCACCACATTTATTTTTTTGAAAATCTTCTTTTCATACTCTTTTACCAATTTTCCAATGTGGTACTATTACCACAGTATTCATAACACAGCCATCTTATGTTTGACTTTTCCTCCTTCCTCAAGGGAGAATACATTATGCACTCTCCTTAAAGGAGACTTAAGGGAATGTAGGAAGTAATAAAGGAGACTCCCGTTAGTATTTCTCAGAACCCTGATAGTCATATAACCTCTAGCGACAAGGTATGGAAGTATTTGAATTAAGAGTAATATGCTATGAGAGAAGACTCAGCTTAGAACTTGAACAAATAATGGTGGGAATTAAGATATTTTGAATCACTGAGGTCTTCATCAGAAAAAAAGAAACATTTTCATTTCAGATGGGATCAGATATATTGCTTACAAATTCAAAAAGCGTTAGTGAGAAGAGAAAGAGCATGTCTCCTACCAACACTAAACAGGTATCTGCTTTTCATGTTGAGATTTATTTATTTTAAATCATATTGATGGGCATTGTTGTGTATTCTCAAAGGAATTTTACTCCTTGTTTCATTGCTTGTCAGAAATAACACATTTTTACAGACATTAATGGGCTTAGATTCTCTTAATTACAGTATTAGAAATCCAATACAAAGCCAGAATTGCTTCACTTTTGCAGCAGTGTGAATAACAGAAAAGCAGTCATAGCAAAAACACGATGTAACAAAAATACAGCTGTCAGTAGTTCAGTATGATGACATCACACAATCTGCTGTACTCTTGGTATGACATTATACATCAACAAAACAGCAGAAATCAACATCAAATAGTTTACTTCACTCTCACATCAAAACATTTTAGTTACATTTCAGTTGCCAAAATTCCATGCAACAGAGATCATAAGTTCTGAAGTATGAATTGCATGTTGAAGATCATACACAAAAGCAAATTAGTTATTAGGTATGTATTAGAATGGTAAAAGTTCTAGAAGACAAATGTCTTATTTATGAATACATGGTAAATGAATGTGAAAGATTTCAAATTGTAAATGAATAAATGTAGTCTTAGAAAGACAGGCTTTACAAAAATAAAAAAATATAATTGACTTTAATTCCTTTATCTTATAGAACATTTTGATGCCTTGGGGTCTTGGTCTGCAAAAGTAAATAATTCACTATGTGAAATCTTTCGTGAACATGTGAATGGATGTTAGTATATATAAGTCTTTACAAAGGTAGGATGCATTAGCAATTGATTTAGAGCTCTAAAATTTCTATTTTGCAAGCTGATAACGTAGACCAATACTACAAGACATTAAATTGTGTTTTATAGAGACTCAACCAACATTAACATTCCCTTCAGTTCAATACAGAATATCCTCTTCTCTGCTGATGAGCCAAAATTGAGTTTAATTAACTTTGTCACCTCTGTTCCAAGCCAATGAGAGGTTCACCATTGACTTGTAGCCTAGATTTCACTCAGAATTTTGTGTCTGTTCCAAAAAGCCACCCTCTGGAAAATCACCTCACCCAGCAGATGGCCATAGCTCTATTTCCTATTTTGCTAGGCCACAGCCCTGTCAGTCCTTGTCAGACTGCACATCAGCTGCCAATGGAAGAAGTAAAGGGTATGTAGAACAGCAAATATCAGATGTGAAGTATGACAGCTATGATACCTCCCCTCTTTTCATCACTCCATACTTCACTTAAAGAAGTAGCAGCTTCTTCTTACTAGGGCTTTTCTGTCTTCCATTTTCATGCCTTCTGAGAAAAGACCTGGCCCACTCCCAGCCTCTCATCCAGTGAGCCAACAGTATATAATTTTGTCTACACTTCTGCAAGCTATTTTTTGCAGTATTAATTTGCTTCAGTAGTAAGTAGCACCCTCTAGAAAGCGAGTACTTCTCGTGCTTATTTGATTGCAGGTATCACACCAGGGCTGAAAGACCTCATGCTGCCAAAGCCTGTCTGAGAGTTGGCTCACTGCCCACCTGCAATTTTTTTCATCAGCACAACAGCAGTTTCCCTAGGGTCATTTTGCAGCAGTGTTTGGAATAACTCTGCTCTATTCTGTAGCCCGCCCCCGAGGTGTGTTGACCATGAAACTGGCAGCACAGCCCTGCACTAGGATACTAGATTAGTTAGTGGAGGACTCCAACATCGTTTTGGCTTTCCCATAGTTGCACAGACGTATGTCAATGTGTGCACATATGCATATGCTCTTCAATAGGATGGATCTGGATCATTAATTTCATTCAGACAGTAGAAACTGTCAATTTGGACATTTTGATCTATGCTTTTTACATATACCTGCTCAGAATGTAATATTCTTGAGACACTTAACTTAATATTTAATTAGATTTGGTTTATTAAATTTTTTAGTGCAATTCAAACTATAATAGCCTGATTTTTGCTGCCAAAGTGTCTATTAAAACTTAATTTAAGAAAGACTTGCAAATCTGGTCAGGTTTATAACTGACATGGTTACTTAGAACAATACTGATAAGGATAAAAGGATGGATGACAAATTTGCAAACCCAAGAAAAATACATTGTATAAGCAAACTGAAATCTATTGCTAAAAATAACTATTTCCTAGGAATAGTTGACAATTAGTTAGAACCCCAGTAAAAAATTTGAATACATGCCAAGTGAAGAAGCAACTCATTTATTTTTTTCTTAGTAATTGGAAAGGTGAAAAATTGACATATTTCACTAAATTGGAAAGAGAATTATTATGTTTACATCCATGATATATTCATATTCAAAGATATTTTGGGAGTTGGTGCTCATCAGAGGATGCATGTGGAAAGCATTTAATACACAAACTTGAGCTTCATCTTACAAGTGAAATGAATGTTTTAGATAAAACAGACACAGTAAAAACCAAACTTTCTTCCATTCATTCATTTGCATGCTTGGCACCGGTCACCTGGCTTTTAAATAACGATTTTATTAAGTTAGAAAAAAATCTGTATTAATTTTACCATATCTACAGATATGGGTGCATATGTACAGACCAAGTGTGCATGTGAGGTTCTGCTTTTTTCTTTTACTGTGGTAATTAGCTTTCCAATGATTAGGTTCTATAATAAAGCAATAAAACAAAACAAAACAAAAAAAGTCCAAACAACTGTGCTGCTGCAGTTGTGTACTGGGTACTGCCAAAGAAGTCTGGTTTGGAGAACAAAGACACCGGGTGTACCACACAATAGCTTTGAATGAACAGTTTATAGGTGACAGAAACATTGCTTAGTGGATTAAATATATTTTTAAGAGAACAAGAGAATACCATAAGAAAATATTGTGAACACCTTTGCTGTGAGCCCCGACACAAGTGAAGCCTGATAGGCCCGACTATGTGGTTACACACTAAACAAAAATCAAGAGGCAGACAATAATAAATCAAATGTCTTTGATGTTTTGCAATTGAAGTGAATGCAGTCGTGATAAATCCAATTACTTGTAAAATATGATGGGTTCAAGGAAATAAAAAATAATTTTACCATTAATTTCTGTTAATATCTGAACAAGATCTTGTAACAACTGTCACAAAATAAGGAAAAGATAAAATGCTTGAAAAAATATCTTAAAGATTTAATTGTAAATCTTGAATATGACCAGTGACTCTCAAATAACAGAAGTCCAGTAACTTAGCTGTTAATCTATTTTTGTTATGTAACTGTTTCCCATTGAGATGTCATTATGCCATCTCCTTTCACACACACACGCACACACCACAAACGCTCTTATAAAAAGCACTCTTATAAAAAGAGCAGGAAATCCACAAGTTGTCATTTGTTTACGGAAAGAGGTACTTTTATTGTTACTGCTGTATTAAGTTCTTGTACTATGTTTTCTGCTAGTCCATCCAAACAGTTAGAAATTCCAGTTAACTTCTGCAAACTTTTCTAATGACTATCCTTTCCTCATGTTTCCTCCTGCTTCTCAGAATAATTAAGCTTAATTAGAGGAAATATTTCAAATATTGTTGATAGCTTCTGCATGAAAAGGCGATGCTTAGAACAGTAACTCATTCTTTCTCTCTCTGTTTTTCTTCTTTCACTTCTGTTCTGTCCCCTTCTAATTTAAGGAGAGGAATATTGATATTCCAATTATCTGCCCAGCTGGTAAGGATCTTGTTTCACAGGATACAGAGCTGTCATCTTCAGCCAAAGAGAAGAGCTCACAGACTGAGTTCCTGGCAGAAGAAATACCCTCTGGAGATGAATATGAGTGTATATCACCTGATGATATCTCTTTGCCACCACTTTCTGAGACACCAGAATCCAACGTCTTATTTTCTGAAACAGAGCTAGAAGAGCAGTGCTGTTGTAGTTCTCATAATCCGCATGCCAGTTCCTATAGCTTGCAAATACAGAAAAACACTATTGGTAAAAAGTTGATGGAAGCATCTGATCTCTTAACAAATTCTGCTTATGCTGATGCTACAAATATTAGAATGGAAATTCCATCTGATCAGTTTGAGAAGTTTTATATCTCTTCAGCAGATTTTGATCCAAAAGTCAGAGCAGAAGCTCCTTTGGCTTATAGTTTACGAGCAGTATCTGAGGCTAGCACTGCTTCCTGCACAGTGAATGCCAAACCAGTATATAGCATGAGGAGTGAAGTGTGCAAAACACATTTGCAACACCTTGAACTTTGTAAAAGCATGGCAGAAGCACAAGAACAATTGCATGACTTGAATAACTGTACTAAAACCCAGGACAGGCTGCATGCTTTGCCTGATGCATTCTCAGGTTTCATGTTTCAATCAGACGCCACCAGAAGCTGTCAGAGGCAGATGGTTACCCGAGAAGAGATTAAAAGTGCATCAGAAAAGAACAGCATGGCCAGCCTAACTGGACAGGCGCCTAACTTCTCCCAGCTTCTGTCTAATGTAACCGTCATGGAAGGTTCTCCAGTAACCTTGGAAGTAGAAGTAACAGGATTCCCAGAGCCTACACTGACATGGTGGGTAGCTTATAACGAGAAAAACTAAATATACCTATTAGTGAGGCACATTGAACCACTTATATCTATATTCATTAATCTATAGACTAGAATAAATGGCTTGTATCCTTACCACTCCACAGTTCTGCATGTTTCCCACTTTCAAAATTGTTTTGACAGTTAACCTACTTGAAATAATCTCTCTGTACTTAATTTTATGAATAATGAGAGTATCAAACAACTGCAAGCATATCCAACATTCTTTGAGCAAGTATGTCAAGAACTTTTTATGTTCTAGGCTATAACAATCCACTTGTTCAGTAATGTCTTAAAAGAAAGACTCAATCCAGATTTACTGTAAGTAATTCATCTGTGTTGTTTCAGGAACTTGCCACAATATACAGACAGACACAAATATTTATAGTCACTATGTGTAGGGGTGCACACATTTATATATAAGTGAAAGAGTTCTCAAAACCAGGAGAGGTTACAGGTTAAAAAACCAAAACCCTAGTGTCTAGTGTCTACACTATGAATACCCATTTTATATGAAATACTTGCTCTCTCTGTCTCTCACTCTGAATTGCTATATGTCTAATTAGATTTCTTTATACTCTATTGTGAGAAATACAGATATTGTAATACAAACATATTTTAATATGACTTTTTAAACGTTCCATGCAAAGATAGATAAGAACTGAAAAAGGAGGCAGGATTCCGAGATTTCAGTGTTAGTCCTGTATTTGCTGGCCTGTTTTCATAAACTTTTACCATGTTTGCCATTCCTTCACTTATTCCATTAGACTTTCACAGTGGAGGCCTTCCTTTAATGGATTAAAGTAAGATATGCCTCTTAATAATCTTAACTTGAAGACATTTCTAATACTACACATGTAAAACATATATATTGTGCAGAAGACAAAACAAGTAAACTATAAGCTCTTAGTAAGCTCTTAGAATTTTCTTCTATAGCACTGAGAAAAATACTGGACTCTGCAGCCTTGGTGGTATACTCTATTGGTATCAATAAATTTAATTTAAATCCAATTATTCTACACTTTGAGGAGTATTGCTGGTGAAACAAGGTACCTTCAATTTTGTTTTATCATAAGAAAGCATTAATTTAGCTCAAAAGTATGTATACTGATGATACATGGTCTTTTTAAGAATAACAACTGAAAGCATTTTGCAAATGATAAATTTATGAAAATAGAAAATTAATATCTTTGTGATAAAAAAATAGTATGGTAACACCAATACCATGTATTTTGTACTGATATAGACACTTTGTTGGATATATAGTTGGAAAATCATGTATGCATTTGGATTAGGTTAAAAGCAGCTTATACTGAAACACTATCAGGCAAGAAGAGCCAGAATTTTCTCTCACTTCCAATTCATAAATCAGGAGTCAATACCAATACATGGTGACTGATCCTCAAGTGTTAGAATATGACACCAATTTTCTGAAATAAGTCATGATACGTTGTTCTACCCTGTTTATTATGTGAGCTAAGTAAACGTTAAGTGGGCTCATGTGGAGGAATGGGTCCCTGACTGTTCTTTATAAAGTTCTTTATAAGACAGAAAGTTTGTATGTTGCTTGTGCATTTAAGATGCTATTTCCCCTGATTTGAATATGGATTGACTGAACACCTTACTAGCAAAAATGTTTCAGCAAAAAATTGAGGGGACAGGCCTTCGTGCTACTCTCTCCTTGATTACTGCAGTGAGATAACTGGGTGACTTGTCCATGCAAAACCATTTTCAGAGCCACATTTTCTAGTGTTAAGATTGTCTTCTCCAATAATTTGAATATGCATCCATATTTGTATATAACTTGGAAAAATGAGGATTGAGAGCATGACAGTGAACTCTCTCTTGCTGCCAACTTTGTGTTCTAGAGGTTTTCTGAATTTGGAAGTTTCTGCTTGACATACAATGGTACAAATCTGACTTGAAAACTGACTCTCTGCTTCAGGTACAAGAAGGGCCAGAAACTGACTGCAGATGAGCACTTAAAGCTTTTACAAAAGGAGACAAAGCATACTTTACTCATTCAGAAGGTGTGTGATAAAGATGCTGGCCTCTATGTTGTTCGGGCTAAAAATTCTAGTGGCACCATATCATCAAGTGCCATTCTCCACGTGAAAGGTAACAGGCCACCTATTGCAAGAATAGACTGGATAATGCTGTGTGTCATCTATATTAGCATATCACTAATGTACTGGCTATTCACAAAAGTACAATATTGACTGCACTGGGCTTAATTCTCACATGCTAAGGCAACATGAAATTTATTGTCCTACACTGAATCTTTCACCATCTGTACCAAACTACTTTTATGCCACACTCGATATATTGCTTGTTTCTTAATACCAGTATTATATGATTGTTTTTCTTTCTCATAGTGATGTTGAGATAAAAATAAGTTACAAAGATTTTCTAGAATCTAAGACCTGGTTCCCATTCTAAATATGTTGGCAATATGAAGTGTTGAAAACAGTTTTAATGGCTATTACATGTCAAAATACACACAGGTAGTGCGCTCAGATCAACATATTTTTTATGATACAATTTTTGGTGGGGATGAAGGAGGACACTGAATTTTATTTTAAACATAAGATTTATTATTTCCAATGACATTTTTCTCATCTACCTTTATTTTTATTTTTTTTATCTGTAAGGTAAAGCTTCTTAGTATAAAATGGTAATATTCATGATTGCACTGCCATAGATCAGATTTAAATTTCAGTCTCATTCCAGAGGATCGTCTCCACAAATAAAAGCTGCAGTAGTTCCAATAGAGATGTGATAATCTGCACTACAGAGATTTGACCCAGAATTGTCAGGATTTGTATAAGCAGCACTTAGCATACAGTAGAACAAAACCTGTACATGTTTACAAAATGAGACCTTCCAACATATCCATCTGCTTAGAGAGATGCTTGTGATACTTCTCTTCCTTCTTAAAAATTAAAATTATAAATATTTATGATAGTTCTCCATATTGTTAATATATAGGAAAAGAACAATAATAGTTTATGAAATGAGCATTTATGCACATTTAAAAATTTTAATGCACTTATTTCAAACAATCACATTGTAGAAATACTCAAAAGTATACTCACACCAAAAAATAATTAAAAGATCAGTCAAATAGAATTCTTCTGTAACTTCAAAGTAGTTAATCCAAAACAGAAATTTATCGACATATTGCATTTCATTCTTGACCAGGACAGCCGTAGATGTTATTTATTAAGTACTTTGCTTAAATATTTGATAAAAGCAACATAACTGCTAGTGGAAGAATTCATTCATAAATCCTTAAATGTCACTTGAATCCTTCTTTACTTCTAGTATTTGTTTAAGTACGGTAAAACCAATTGAGAGAAAGACAGATGATTTTTCCTGCATCTTTGATTTTCATCTTTCATATTATGAAATATTCTTTCTTCTTTCATATTATGATTATGGCGGTGTGGAAAATTTAGAGAGAGGAAATATTTACTTTCTCTTCCACATTTTGCTGAAAGAAAATAAGCCTTCTACTGTGCAGCATGCTGTGAGCAGAATACATATTGCAAATTGCACGGCGTCAATGAAATTGAACACTGACATTTAGATATTTTGGCCCAGTGGCTGTAACTTTATTAAAATTCCTGTAACTTTGAAACAGGAGAAGTTCTTAAGGGAATACAACCTCACAACTATAAGAGGGAGCTGGAGGAAGAGGAGAGGAGGTGGTGAGCAAATGACAGAACGAAATATTTAACTAAACCCTGAACGAACAATTTTCTGAGTTCAGTCATCTCCTGAAAAGGTTGTTCCATTCTCCCAGCTGTAAAAATCACTTCTTCTCTAAAAGTTTACTTTCCATTTCACAATAAAACTATTTTTAATTAGTACAATTTTGAATGTTTCGATTTTCATAAAAGTAAAATTCAGTTTAGTGTGCTTATGCCCTTGTGACATTATCTGCCTTTAGTAGTTGTTACAAACATTCAGCAAAACCTTCATGAGCAAGCTGACTTACCTAACTGTTCATTCCATTAAGTAGTATTACGGTAAGAACAAACCCCACATGCCTCTCCTACACTCTGTAAGGTTTTGTCTGCTGCACAGCTGCCAGTGCTTGATAACTGTATCCTGTTTATAACACTTATTTTCTGTTTGAAAAGAAAACTTAGGTGATGGCTGCCTTCAGTGCTCTATTTTTACTGAGAATTGTGACTCTTCCAGAAGCCCATCATTCAAAAATTAAAAGTACTCGTGGATGTTGTTTTGATTTGCTTTCTGCTTTCTAGCTAACTTTATAGAACACTCAGATCATTTTCCCAGGCATTTTTGCCTTCAATCTTGAGGCTAAGTTTATGCACTGAGAAAGGAAAAAATTGGGGGGGGGGGGGGGGGGCAGGGGTAAAAAAAAACAGGAGTGAAAGCAAAGATGTTCTCTTCTGCCTTGCCACTTCCAGAATCAGGCCTTTAAATTATTCACTAACTGTCATAAAGCTAGTACCAGAGTCATAGCTCTGTAGAGGCTGGACTCAAAACTGCATCTCTGTTTTAATGTGTGGATGCTTCATCTCGAAAACTACAGAAAGTTCATTGCTAGAATAATCATTGTTCTGTCATCTTTATATGGTGAGTGGGTGAGTTCAGCACAAAGCTGACATTTTGGTTGGAGGAGAGCCACTTGTGGAGCAAAACAGCAATGCAGGGTGAGCTTCTGTCCTTCAGGCGTCAAGGATTCTAATCCTGTTCAGAAGATCTTGTCACAACCTCACTTGTAGTTCTATCAAAGTGAAAAAACTTGAACTTTTCATCTTGTCATGGAGCAGAAACCAGAGGTAGCTTGGATATAGACTGGTAGTCAGATCCAATTGCTTGATAGCACTTCAAGAAAGACTATTTACTATTTACAGTAATCAGCTCTATGAGTTGAAAAGGCAACAGACAACTCCTAGAGGGGTGTTCTTTCTCCTTCCTAATGTACATCCAGACTGAGGTATTACAAGGGAACAGCTATGCAGACCTTTTCTCTCATACACATTACATTAAATCTGTTTCTGCTCTTATTCTTAATGTTACTTAAAAGGCTTTAGAACAAGCAGAAGAGATCTCAGTTACTTGGTTCACGTGAGATTTGACAGACAATATCTAAAGGTAGTTTGCAAAATTAGGTGAGAGAAAGCTTTGAACCCAAGTGGGATTTATTCAGTCTTTTCATTATTATTATTATTAGAAACTAACCAGTAATGTTATCTGATATTGGAGTTTGGGTTACACACGCACTCCCAAGCATAGCAAGGAAGACTGTAATCTTTGCTCCGAGAGAGGAAGAGATTAAGAGATGCTTCAGAGCAAGAGAGTAGATTTTGTTCAAACTGTTGCAAATCTATGCTCTGTATGCTTATGAACAAGTATATTCTACCTTTTACAGTAAAACTCTGCATATGTACCATGCTTCATATTTCTAGTCTTGTATACTTAACTTGTTTCCCCCCTTTGCAGAAAAACGTTTAAAATCTGATTTTCTCCTGAGTTATAGTTTAAATAATTCATGAAATGAGGATTGTTGCTAAAGATTGTGTTTTCCGTATTTATTTTTATCTTTTTTAAAATCATATTTTGAAAGTCCTATTGGTAGTTCATATACTGAACAAGACATGGAAGTAGCTTATCTTAATGGACTTTTTTAAGGCATTGCTATTTGAGTCTTGATTTGGGATGATAGTCTGGAAGACTTTGCAGAAGAGGAAGCTGCATTGATGTGATGTCCCTGTAGATGATCACTGCTACGATATGGTGTTGAAACACCATCCATGCTCAATTTTGGTGGCTAAAGAAGGACATTCTTAAGCTACTTCTGTCTAGGAAGTCACTAAAGAAAAGCTGCCCTCTGACTGCAAAACTACCAAGGAAGAATGGTAGTGAAAAGCCATGCTTGCATCCTTTTCCAACTTGAACCATAAATGCCAGTTCTAACTGACAAATTCCGTAGCTCAGATTTCAACAGATCGTCACCAAAGAGAGAGAGAGAAAAAAAAAAAAGCCAATGGTGGTCTTGTCTCCAACTACGTCAAGCAAAGACAAAACAAAAATTATTCCAATGGGGATGACTAGAATGCTGATAACAGTCTTTGAACACTGAGTAAAATTATATGCGTCTAAAGATTATATGGAAGACCCCAGTAGATTACCTGTCACCCAGGGAAGCCAGCTGCCTTTCTAAAGAAAGTAAGCAGTAGTTTTGCTGTTCAATTCAAAAGCAGATGAAGTGGCTTATAATCTGTGCCCTTGCCAGCACATCCACTTTCATTTTTACTCAAACGTGTTATTTGTGAAAGAATGAGTTTCCTACTATTGGATTAAATCCTAGAATTAAGCTTCTATTTAAATATTAAATAACATCTTTCAAGTTGTTAAAAGAGAGTGAGATGCAAAGGAATCCAACTTTCAAAATCTAAGTATACAATTGTATTTAAGGGTGCACACAAGTATTACATTCATGCTGTTACTATGTGACAGACACTGTGAAATTGTAAAAGGTCAAAACCAACATATTGTCTTTTCTGAAAATACCATTTTTGCATAGTTGGATATAATTATTAATCAAAAAGGTATAAACATAAGGTAAAAATACTGTAGCACGTCTATAGATCTTAAATCAGTGCAGAAGTTTTTAATCTCATTGTTCAATAAAACTTTCCTCAGAGAATTTGGAAATTTCTGTGAATTTTAGATTAACAAAACTTGATTTTCACATATCTCAGAGTGAGTACCGTATTGCATCAAACTTTAATCAGAAATATTTTAAAACGTGTAATTTTTAATAGTTATGTGGATATCAGCCACATTTTTAATAGCTGCAAGAAATAAAATTTAAAAAGAAAGAGGTTAGAGATACTGACTACACAGTGAGATTCTTGAAAGCGTCCTGGTTTTTAATGCTTTGCTTTGTAAACAAAGGTGTAGTCAATACTGAGTACTGCTTTGTTGGTAGTCTGGGTTAAATACTCTTGATTTGATGACTCTGAGTTCCCCCCAAAAATTGCTGGAAAATTCCTGCCAGGCTTCCCTCTCTCTCCCCGCCCCCCACCCCTTTTTTTTTCCTCTAAATAGTTCGTGTTGTGTATACCTTGCTTCCTCCTTCTTTTAACCATTCCATACAAGCAGAATAGTACATATGGGTGTTTTGAATTCTGTTTTTTCTGTGTTCTTGTTTTACCATACTGAACTCCCACAGTCACAGTTTTGAACCTATAATTAATGTAAGATCCAAGAATATTTCCATCTTCCTGACTGCTGTCTTAAGGAGCAGTTTTAGATATCTCTTCAGACTCACAACAAAAATATTCTGCTTAGGCACTTTACTAACCTAACCTCCCTTCCTCCTTCCCCATATACAGGCACCCATTAAAAAAGAAAGTGGTGAACAAGATTGCCTGACTAGAAGAAGTGGAATTATGTGAAAGAGTGCTTACACAAGGTGTACAAATTTGGAGGGGAAAGGGGTTAATTCTTTTTATTTTTCAAAAGAAGCAGCCTGATTGTGGGCCTAGGTGTGAGTCAATAGGCAAAGGGAAGCTGAGGCATTCCTCTGGTTGGCTTTGGATCAGATGTGGATGGAGCTGCAGTGGAGAAGGTGGCTTCCTCTCAAATGACTGGTAAGGTATGCCTATTTCTGCTCCTTTTTCTGGAGACTTTGGTAGGCTAAGGTAGTATTATTTTGTGTGTGGGGGGGAGTTTTGTCTTTAAAAATTACAGCTCAGTTTCCTTTTTGAGGCTATACCATGGTATTCAATGAGACTTGAGCTCTGGATATGGTTATTTCCGATCAGCTGGGATCATCGACCCACTTGATGTTTCTTAATAAAATTCCTTGTGAGTGTGTTAGTAGCTTGACTAAAACAAAAATCGCCAAACAATAAAATACAGTTTCAAGTAAGAGTAATGCTGACAGAATCCAAATTCTCTGAGCAGCATGGTATGAATCTCAGTCTAGTCTAAATTTTTTTAGAAGATACAGTTAGAAGTTGAGAAAATTTCCTAACATCACATTTCAAGACATTCAGAGATTTGAAATTATGTGCACAGGGTAAACAGACTAAGAATAACTGTGAATCATAGTAATCAAAACTGGCTGCTGAAAACGATTTGGCTTGATCTGGTACCACCTGTGCTTGAGCATCAGTGGGGGTGGTAAAAAACACGTGATGAAGTCAAGCCCAGGTTTTCCCCCCACCTGCAGTTTTTGCATTGTTCCAGACCTCTGAGTTTTCCTTTTCATGCTTGCCAGTTCCCCAGCTTGCCGCAGAATTGTACTGTTTCCAACAAATATATAACATTTAATATTATGAATTGAATAGACAAATTTCTTGGATGAAGTTGACAGGGTGGGTTTTCAGTGGCCCTGACAACCCGAAATGTTGTTTCCTTCCATAAGGCAGGGAAAAAAAATCTGTTCCTGCTGATCCTTTGTGGTTCATACAATGTCTATCCTAGGAATCAATTTTAATTGGCAAGTTGTTTTAGCTTATTCTGGCATTTCATTATGATATCATGGGCAAATCACTGGTGAAATATAATCATATATTTCCTCTTGAAGGTTGCTGTCAGAGGAAGATCTCTCCTTTTTACATCAGAATGTTCCTTTATTGAGTACTGTAGCATGTTCCTCAAAGAGTTGTAGTTACTGCCACTTCATGGTTTTGTTTGCACATACTTTTCACTTTGCTGTCTAGAAACTGGTCATTTTAGTTTCTGTGTTCTGCTGATTTACTGATTCAACATCAAGATGTGATCTGATTGATCATTGTCAAAGTTCCATTCAAATCTTTTATTCTTTGGTTGGTTGGTTGTTTCTCCTGTTGAAGTGAAGCTGCAGATTCCAAATCTCTGCAATGTAACAATGGTGGCAGCGTGTGTATGCTAGCTTTCAACAGCTGAGAACTCAACTGTTGATCTACTGAGCTATCTTAGGTTAGCAAGAGTATGAGAGTAAAAGTCACGTACTTCTGCTTTGTATTGTGGCCTCAGACCTACAGGATGGGAAGAATGTTACGCAGCTAAGACTTTATTGAAAGCTTCTTTTGAGTAATAGCTCACCTAAGCAAAGAATTTATTAATACAGGAGGTGAAAATGTCTGCCTCACCATGTTTGACAGTCCCACATTAGACAAATACATCCAAAGGACAGTGGCTAATAATCCATATATTATGGATTTAGATGTTGCTGGCTACTTTTGTGACATATGCTGTTTTTTGTTTCACAATAGCATAAAGCAAAATTATTTATTGTAATACAATGGGGTGATGCTGGCATAGTTCGTAGTACATTTCAGTAACTTCAGTTTCTGAAAAGACTGATGATTAGTTTTGCTCAATATTATGGAGATATATTATAGTTTATCATAAAGAGGAACAAGAATTAGGGAAGCAAAATGTTTATTTTTGTTGTGGTGTATATCTTTGTGTGTGTTCTGTGTGTTAGCATCAGGGCTGCTTTGAATTCCCTGTGTCATGAATACTTGATTTGAGTTCTGAGGTCTTTTTCTTCTTTTAATGTGGCCACGGAGGTAGAATTTAAGTGGAACTTTGGGTAGAAGTATGATGTTTCAGTACATCCAGCTTTACAGTTCATTAAATTTATTGTCACATGAAGCAAAGCTCTGATTCAGTACAAACTGACTCAGATGACTGAAATTTCTTCAAACATTTCTGGTGAGTTAATTTGTATTGGCCAGACTTTGTACTGTGGTATTGGCTCAGGTATCATCTGTCCTCCTACAGTTGGCATGAAACCAATACAAACTCCACCTCATGTGCTCTGGTTATTGCAAAATAAATGCAGTTACGTGCCCATGCTTCATCTAAATCAAATATGTACTGCATAATCTCATAGTGTGTGGCCTTAGTGTTAATGATGGCCAAAATATTGATCTTGATGATAGTAGTACAGAGGCCGTGTTCTGGCTGTAATCATTGCTGTAAATATAGAACAATATATTTTTTTTCAACAACATTTTAGACTGGAACATTGGAATAAAAAAATGTGAAGTGTGATGTATGACAGTATGCTAAATGCAAGTTAGCTGTCTTAACTTTTTTCCTTTAAATTTGTGTGCGATATTTATTTACTCTTCACTGAAACACAGTAATCCACATATATTTACCTATTACCTACACAAAGAACGTGATTCATTATCATTACCGTGGATCTAATGTCACTGCTGATGCATGAAATTTTTGGATGCTTGATATCCATGTGTTTCAGCAAACTTTATATTATATAGATAAATGATGTGTGCTTACTCCTGTCTTGCAAACAAGTTATCCTGAGTTCCAGGTGTCAATGAAGGCTCTCTTTGTCATGGAATGTGGTAAAGTTCTGACTATGATTATGGATTTTTGCTTCAGTTGCTTTAGTTTTGCCATTTAAAGTAGAGTGAATAATTTTTTTTCAGTACAGGGAAAACAGCCAAACTTCATACAAAAATTTGGACATACAACTCTACAAGAAGGAGAAGATTTAATCCTGCATTGCACTATACATGGAAAGCCCAAACCCCACGTCTGCTGGACTAAGGATGATATCCAAGTGGTAGCTGGAGATATCAGTGTATGTTCTAAAGTTCTTGAAATATTTCTTGGAGAAAGATAATACATTTTGCTTTATGCTCTTTATAATTTCCTATGTGCATTCTATTGTTTTACAGATTGAGAAATTAGGAGATACCTATTACCTCTTAAAAAGAAATGTAGTCCTTGCTGATACTGGGAAATATATCTGTGTTGCCAGCAATGAAGTTGGGAAGGCACACTGTTCTGCTGTTGTAACAGTGATAGGTGACTCACCCTGGCCAGCTGCATGCTTTAAGGCACATTGCCATATTAATTAAGAACCTAATTTCCACTTACTGATGTGCATGTCTTGTTTCAGAGAAAAATAAAACCCCAGAAATTTCCACCGTAACTCAGACTAAATCAGAATGGAAAGATGGATATTTTTCAGAAAAAGTGAATGTCACCACAGGTGAACTACTACAAACCCAGGACACGTTTTATGTGAGAGATCAAAGGCCACTCACTAAACATCTCCCATTAAGGTAATTTGCAGCTTCTCTGTTCTACATCTTGTAATACTCAAATAGCTCTAAAAACTTTAATTTATGAAGCACCCATCAAACACTTTCTGTTCCTATGAATTTTTGCATAATGTAAATGAAGCACATATTGTGACTGCTTTTTGTGCTTAATCCTGCATTAGAAGGTATTAAATTTTGTTAGTTTAAAGACCTTGTAATACAATAGAAAAGTGAATTTATGTGGAACAAGATATTTAGTTTGGTGATTTATTTTTTATATCTAGCTATATTAATCTTAATATTAACCTACAACTGAACAATATTACCTACAACTCGAAGGTAAAAAGTATTCCAGAAGTTCAGGTTGATATCACTTAAGTATTTTTCCTTCGTTGTGCAGATCGGCTTTTGACATGACATTAGAATACACTGATTTTTAGCCCATTAGCATTTCCTTTTTAAGGGAGAAAGTAGTTGCTATACATATCTTCCCTATTTAACATTTGCAGAACACCGTTGTACATTTTGCATAAGCCTTGAATCATTTTCTTTGCAAGAGCATGTTGCCTAAGTAGAGCAGTTGATATTTTCTGTATGTGCATATATATATGCATAGACACTAATTCTCTTGTATTACTGCAGTACATTATTCATTATTATTATTGTTTATTAAAATGCTAAAAGAAACGTGTACAAAACCTCTAGTAGCCATTGATTTCTTATTCTTATTATGTGAAAGATCAGCATATTAACCAAATATTGGATCTCTAAGTAATCGTAATACTCAGGTAGCATGTGACCGCAGTGAAGGACTATTTGTCTGCAAAATAATCCCACGTTATGTGATCTACATTTAAAAATTGTGATGTATTAATGAATAAAATAGTTGAAGCCTCCAGGACAAAGTTGTGAAGTTGATAAAGCAGCTCCTTGTCTGCTGTGCCATGCAGAAATTTGTAATATTTTGGACCTTTAAGAAGCACAAGGAAAATGTTCCTTATGAGAGTAGGCCTCATTTCAATGCCATACATCTAGAACATGAAGTCTCAATAAATGAATATGCAAGCAAAGTTTTCTACTAGGTAAGCATCTTTTTAGAAGTATTAGTAGCAATCCTACTAGCACAGGAGCAATTATTAACTGATTTAAGATGCCAAAGCCTTCCATTATGCACTTTGAGGAGATTAAGTGAGGTATTTCATGTCAATAGTTTTTGTGTTGACTTCCTGCACAAGATTATATCTTGCCTTCTGAATTTAGGCTCTGATAGCCAACTGTAGTTTATAATGCTAGAACTTCATGTGCTTTGTAGTAATGTGTTCAGGGGTGAGAGAGTTTTTATATCTTGGGACTGTTACTAATCTGGTTTACTCCATTGTCAGTTCATTGTTTCATTGCAAACATCAGGTAAGATGACATAAGATTGGGAAAAGATTTATATATACAGTTTTGCTGTCAGAGGTTTTCAACAGAAAATAACTGAACAGCTCTACTGATAATGTGTATTACATGACTGAAACTAGTAAGAGTTTCACTGTTTTACATTGAAAAGATGTTTTCACTAGGTATGGTAAAATAGCTTTCTTTCTTGAACTTATTTGGAGCAATATAATGGAAAAGAGGCCCTGTGGGTCTCAAGGAAGAAGTAATGGTTAATATAACTTTGAAAAGTGGTTGACACCCTGTGGGACTGCTGTCAGGCTTCTCCTTCATGGTCTGCTCAAAATATTAATTTTAAACTGGTCACATAAAAATGCATTTGCTTCCTGAAAATATCTAAATATATATATTTTTTCATACATAGGGAGTATTATGCCGAAAGGTCATAGAAAAGAGCAAGAGCAATTTTTTTTTCTTTCATCAGTTCTTGAGGTTTGCCTATCTAGTTGTAGAGCACCATGCAAATGGAAAGCAAAGTTACTCCATACGTTGATAAGAAAGCTGTTCACATTTCAGAAGCTGCCTGCATGCTTTCCCTAATGTATGACAGATCAAGCGTTGATCCCTTGTGTTTTGTTCTGTGTTTTCTGTATCACTGTGAGGTGATGGGTATTCCAAAGCAATGAAATCAAATGCAAGGTCATGTTAATTTTATGTGGTGCTAATATAGAATTCAGTATGATTAAAACATGTAGATCATGCAGAAAGATTAAAATTCTCCTTTTTTTAAAAAAAAAAAAAAATCTCTTCTGTTCATTATACCTAAAGTACTCTCTGGTTATTTGTTATCGTCGGTAAGATAGTTTTAAGATAATTTATGTTCTGTCTGGAGTCACTCTGCATTTGCTCTTTGATCTCTTACTGCCTTAAGACCAACAGCCTATGTCAACTACCATGGTGCTGATTATGAAAGGAAATGCTGCAACAGCCACCATTTTAAAATATAGGAAATATTAACTGGCTTTTTTTTAATAGGTTTAAAGAGAAACTCTGGCTTCAAGGAGTGTATCTTGAACTTGTGAGGCCAACAGAGGTTAGCTTCAATTTGGAACATGATCCTGTTCTTCTGCATGCTTCAGAGGATCAGATGGACTGAACTGCAAAATACCTGATTCAAGAGGGTGTTCATTTTGTTTGCTGTGTCCATTATTGGGTGCTGATCATGTGTGAGGAGAAAATGAGTCTTTGCGTGTTATTTGGTTTATATGTAGGTTACAATTTGTATTTTGGTTTCTCTATAAATCATCATTAATAAAAATTCACCTGTGCACAGCATTTGTTAGACTGGGATTTCTAATTTTTTTTTTTTTTTCTTTATGGTTTTTTAGACAAATCTAATAGAATAAGATGATGGGAAAAGGGAGACATAAATAATGCATATCTCCTTGCTGATTCAGCAGTACCAACTGTTTTGTACTAATTCAGTTGATGACAATCCATCAATAGTTCTTCCTACTACTTTATATAGAGAATTCAGACATAAACTCAGCTTGCAGAATGAGAAATTATGAGTTTATACTGTTTACAGTATAAAGCTCGTAAACTGTAGTACAGTTTATACTGTACTACTTTACTGTTTATATCTATTCCTGTATAATAAATACTGTGTTACCTTATTTCTAACAGCATTGAGACATTTCCAGAAGGGGCTGGGCTTCTAAAGAACTGGTAGCTAATTATTGCAAACCTTGTCTAATGCATACTTAGTACAAATAATGTCTTCATGGAACAGGGAATCTCTTCAAGGCAGCATAATGGAGAATTATATAGCTTCTGTTTTCAGGATTGGATTGCTGTGACAAAGCAGTCCATTTCCAGTTGATGCATGTCATTGTGGTCCAAAGGAGTGGATTTATGAAGCAATACCCCAGCTAGTTTCTAAGCTCATCCTTAGTTTAGCCAAGGGGATTCTTCCCCAGTGGTAAAATTGCTAAAGACCTGCAGCATCCATTCAGGATACAGACAAAACCTGAACTGAAAAGTCATTTGGATTGTAGGGCAATCATTAGCAAGATGAAATTTTTGTTTTCATCTCTTGAATTCAGAGACTAGGTGTCTTTTTGAGTTGGAAAGCTCCCTGCAGAGAAAGAGGAGGACATTTGGAGTGTCATCCACTTGCAGCATTAAAACAATTGGCTGAGGAAAAAACCTGTTTTGGCTGGCTGTTTGACTGGCACAGAACATCTAGTTAGACTTGGGACTCTCTGTTCTTCACCTTGGTCCTTCTGATTCACGTTTTCAAAGTCATAGTTAGCAAATGATTCCTGTTACTCGTTTATCTATTTAGTGTACTGCATGTGGCTTGTATAATACAACAGATGCACATTTTTTCTCCAACTGCCTATTGTGCAACGATTTGTCATTCTTTTTATAAACATTGATTAGTCCTACACTGGATTTATATGTGACAGCAATGCACTCACACTTCCCAGAGGGAGCATACAAGGGTTTAAGAAGCACAACATCTTTGTGCTACATCCAAGTTGATGTCATCTGTGCAAAATAGGGAATTAAATATTTTGACAGTTGCTTCAATCATAATACCAAAACATTAAACATGTTTCAAACAGTATGCAGGTTGGCTGGTAGAAACCTAGATTTCTCTCCAAATTAAAGCACAGTTGTAGAGAGGAAATGAGCTGAAAAAATATCATGTACATGTCTTCACCTGATCACATAAATCACTCGCTTGAAATTATAGGAAAGTCAATGGCATTCTGCCCATGAAAGAGTCACAAGGCTGTGTATATGTGCACGTAAATATAGTAACTAAGGACTAATGTTCTTGCTCTTTTTATTTACACTGTATCTTTCACAAAAAAAAAAGTTTTTTCCAAAATGGAATGGAGACATATTAAACACCCCGTGGATCCCATACAACTACATTTCTGCTAAACCCCTCCTCTGCATATGTTGTTTAAAGATTTCAAAGAATACATTGTTTCTAACTGTAATAGCATTCAGAGGACTGACAGAATACATATCAGATATCTCAAAGAATGAAATCAACTCACCCTATAATAAATGATCTTTTATCAGTGGAACTTTTAAGTATGGCTTATAAGATTTCCTGTTTAAAAAGTCATTCTGTAAAATTGAAAGTAGTATTCAGTGCCTTCTGATCTTAATACCTCAGCAAAGTTGCCTAAGGTGTTGGGTGGCTCTTGCTTTTCTTCTTGATTGTCAGTCTGTAGAAATAACTTGAACTTTGTTATATATGAGGTGGGCTTTTTTTCCCTGATGCACATAACATGACTTTACTTAAGTAAATAAATAAATAATTTTCTTTAAACTTTTCTAAATAATACATAAGGCAAAACAGAAATCTGTGCCTCTGTTCTGTCATATGTTTTTCTTACGAAACAGTAGAAAGGTTTGTTTATAAACAGATAAAGAAAAAAACTGGCAACCTTCTTTTGCCAATGAGTAGCACAGCTATTGCTCCAAATGATCCCAGGGAATGTATCAGTTATGAAACACGTTAATTTTTTGATTGTTTGTTTCTTGGTTTGTTTGTTTACTTTTTTGCTTCTCTTTTTATAAATTGTTGATGCCCAGGCTGCTGGTAAAAGGTATGAAAAACTTGATGGGGCACATGCATCTATTAAATTCTAAGGAGTGTCTCTGTGCAAGTTAATATTTGTCCCCAGTATTAAGATTTTAATTATTATTATTTTGCGAAAAGAAATGGAATGGTTAGACATTAGTAAATATATTCTTTACTCGGTGTCTCAGGCATTGTTGATAGGACAACGTTTTCTCAGGTGAGGAGCTAAGTATTTTTTTTATATGCCTTCCTTGTTTTGCATATGTAAACATGTATTTGAAATTAAAAAAAAAAAAACCAAACACATAGGGAAAACTTGCTAAATATGAGCTCTAATGCAATGTCTGTAAATCTTCTCCATAGATATTTCCAAGGATATGACAAGTGACAACTATCAACGTGAAGTTATTGTATATGGATCCTGATAACTATTCCACACCCTTTCAAATCTAGTCACAGTTCTCAGTAAGTTGTTCACACATGAAGTAACTAGAGTAGTTTGAAAAATTGCTTAGTGCCTTAGGTATCTTTTCTATGGTGGGAGCAACTAACAGTACCTTTTTCAGTAGTAAGTAAAGCTATTTTCTTCAAGCAAGTTTTAGTTCATGTTGAAAAGGATTAATAGATCTTGCATTAACATGTACAATATCTCAGATAAGAGATGTTAGCATTTGAAAATGTAGCAGCTTTTCAGAAGCCAGCTGCAGCACACAAACATGGTTCTTAATATCATGCAGTTTATAGTGTGTATTTAAAGTTCCCTAAGTTTCATTACAAAGCACTGTTTATAGGATTTACAGGGGAAGGGGAGTTGATGAGGGTAGTGGAAATTTTTGTGTGTTGATTTCAGGTGAGAATTTAATGGTTTAATGGTTAAGAATTTTTTAGTCATTTCTAAGATTAAAGAAGGGAGGACTGTGAAGGGGGAGGAAGAACTGAAACCAATTGTTTTTTCAGAAGTAGGCTTCAGAAAATTGGAAATTCAGCAAGGATATAAGATATAACTACGTTTCAAGTTGTGTTTTACCAGTCCTGTAAGGATTCAGGACAGCTTCTTATATGTGAGAAGGTTTATTTAAAATAACCAAACGATTTTTTTCATGGCACACTTGGTTTTATATATTCAGTTTGGAGGCAGAATGACATGAAAATAGTATACAGAAGGAGGTATAAAACACATCGCGTAGGAAAGGACAAAAATTATGAAAGAACCAAGGGAAAATAGAAGTAGAGAAGGAAATGAGAGAAATACTGGTTCTTTCCATGCAGTTTGCAAATTAACCTGTAGACAAATGAACAGAACCCTAGGAAAGAAAGCAGGGTTTATGTTATATTGGCTTTGCAGCTGCAGCACATAGCAAACCACTGCAGATTAAGAAATTATAAAGAAAATTTGTGGGTTTTTTTTTGTTGTTGTTGTTTTAAAGCAAACTAGGAATTTTCATTTCACTGGAACTGAAGTAAATTGAAAACTTGCCCAAGCAGCTATTTGAAGCTTTCAATATTTTAGAAAGAAAGGTTTTGTTTCTAAGCTCTATTACTATTGAGCTTTCAAGCTACCTTCATGTGGGCCTACTCAAGTAATTGATTCTTTCGTTTAGCTATGCTCATCAAGTCAATGGGATTATTAGAGTTGAACAAGGTGAATCACATACAAAGTGGTTGTTGGTATCCGTACCGCAATGTTTCATTATGTTTAACATTACCTGCTATTTCTCAAGTGTACTGTTGGCTTACAGTATAATATATATACTGTAGTAACATTGACAATAAATAGTTTCTACTTAAAATAATAGCAGCCTGAAGCAAATGCTGAAACTTGAATAATAATCCCCAGTTTTTCTGTCTGCCTGTGAAAAAAAAAATCTTCGTCGTTATCTTGATCTAATTTTTCCTTGATCCTGAAGCAAAGAAATAATGTCATGTTTTTATTAGCAATGTCTTTGCTACACAGTGTGAACACTGAACTCGTCCTTCTCCTTTGTACTGTAGATACACTATGTGACACTAAGCATGCAGAAATCACACTGGGCTGACCATCTGTTAAAGCATGGGATGTAAATTATTCGTATTTCCTTAAGAGCATGAAAGAAATATTTCACTGATCTCATTTCTGAATCCACCAACAAAAGAAAAAGTTGAGAAAGTACAAACTTTTATTAGGATGCAAATAGATTTAGTAGTGATCAAAGGCAATGTATACCTTCTGGGGAAAAAAAATGGGAAGGGACTTTTATTAAAAATCCAGAATATTCTGTTTATATATTTGAATACAGCACAATGCTTTTTCTTATAAATGTCTATTGTTAGCAATTGTTGCTGACTTGATTGAAATTGCAAAAATTGAACTTCTGGCCATCTCATCTTCAAAAGTGACAGTTTTCACATTTCTCTCACTTAGAAATTATCACAATTTCATAAACATTTTCATTGTTTATTTGACTTAGACATCATGAATAAGCTGGCATTTTTCTTTTTTAATTGTTAAATTTGCAGATTTTAGACTGTGTTTTCTCCAAGTTGATTTTTCACTGAATATTTGAGTGTCCAAGTACAGAAAAAAATGCCATCTGTTATTTTAGCATCTCTAGAATCAGACCTTTACACAGATTTCTTCAGACATTCTGTATCCTTTAGTAGAAGACAACTTTTCCTCTCTGCTAATGAGGTGCATTTATCATGCTAAGTCTTATGCAGACAAATTAGGTTCTCTGACATCTACTTGCACCAGAAGTCAAATATGAGGCATAGTACTCTGACTTTTAACCTCTGCAAGAGTATAGATTGTACCAGTATAAGAGGCTATTCCAGTTTCTGTTGCTGTTGTTACTGCTGCATGCCAGGTGTAGCAGTAAAGTTGATGTTAAGGAATGGATAATTTAAAGGGCAGAGACCACTGTAGTACGGATGGATAAACTGAAGGGCAAAGACCACAGCAGTATGTCCTTTCTCGTTTATTTCAGATCTGTTAGCCATAGTGTAACACCCTTCACAAGAACTATAGTGGTGGTGGTCTCTGTTGTTGGCAGTTTCTGGAGCTCTTGCTGAAGGTTCCTTCAGATCGCTTTCAAACACAAGTTTAGCTGGTATTACAAAACTCCAACCTGTGTTTAATTTTCTAGGTATTCTTTTTATACTGCCTTTCCCAGTTGTACTTTTCTTAATGTTTGGCGTTTTACACTACTAGAGCCTTTTGGTTGAGAGATGGGATTGGTACTATGAAGCTGTTGGTCTCCTTCCTTCCTTAGTGGGAGCAAACCTATTATAAGGACAGCTCTCAGGGATGTGCTCAGGGGATCATTTTCAGTGTGGATCTTGGTAAAAGCACACAGCCGCTTACCAAAAAGGCTAAGCACAAGCTTGACTTTAACCACATAAATAGTCTTATGAGACAATTATGTGCTTAAAGAGTTTGCTACATGAGTTAGATATATTCAGTTTTATAGGGAAAGAAATGGATCTTTGAATAAGACAACAACAATGAAAACAGGGAGGTGTGGAGCTGTGGTGATAAAACTCCCATCTATAGACAAGAACACTCTTCTAATTCTGACCACTATTTCTGAGGGAACCAATCTAACAGTACAATTAGCTGCACAGACTGGAGAAGCTGCAGCAGTGGAAGTTTGCAAACTAATATGCTAGTCCGTGAATGATTAAATCTTCAGTATGCACGAGGCCACCACAGGTCTAGAAAAAAATGTTAGACTTAAAATCTACTTTTTAAGCAATTACAGTAGTTATCTATGTTAAATTATGCTCACCAAGTTTTTACTTCTGCACTCTGGATACTAGTGTTTAAGCTCAACTGCTTGGAATATCCAACAGAAAAATCATAAAGGAAATAAAAAGAATCAATAGTCGAATCTATACATTCGCAAATACAATTTTACAATTTACTGTTATGGGGAAAAAAACAAACAAACAAACATGCATTTAAACAGTATATTCTAATAGCTTACAGCCACATGGCTGAGATCAGTTTACTTATTTAGTCTGGTGATTGACAGATGCATTTGGTAGTTTCTTGTACGTTTTATAAGGCAAGAAAGTAAGGCTAAATCTCACTGACATGACTACTACTGACTTGCCTATGTCCTCTGCCAAAGTTCTTATTAATTTTTCCTTTTGTGCTTATAACTTAGGAAATTTGCAATGGCTTCTAAATTGTACATTATAAACCAAACTGAATTATAAACCAAAATCTTTGGAACAGATGCTGTTTCTTCAGTGAATCCCTTCTGTGCTTCTAAAATTAGTATTGTCAGTCAAACCAACAGGTGGTGTATGGTTACATAGAGTGGGTCCCCTCTCACAGGATACTTTCTTTTAGGAAACCAATCAGAATTGTTACTGGTATGGTGATGTAGACCTGTCAGCAGAGCTGGGGTATATAAAGTAAAACAACTATGTTAGCACTTTTGAGCAGTCGTGCATTCCCCGCCTCGCCTCGGGTGTAGGGATTGCAAAAACAAAACTACACTGTCAAGACTGTGTAGTTTTGTTTTTATGGTTAGAGGCTCTACAATTCTCATGCTGGGATTGCCTAAAAAAACCTTACTCTGGATAAGGACGTCGTTCAAGAAGATTTCGTTGGGCTTAGCCCACTCCTACAGGCACTTTGAGAGATCAGGTTAGTAACACATTTCTCCTAAAGTAACAAGTATTTTATCAGTCAATAAGCCTAATGTGGTCTAATATCTATGTTTGCTCATATGGGGTATAGATTTCAGACTATGGACATGGATCAAATAAATTCTCTAAAAAGATTGTTTTAAATTTCAGGGGGTAAATTTTGATAATGCTCAGTAAAAAAGTTTTTACAGAATGTTGTTAAAGTTGATTTAAATTAAGGTTTGAAAAGTGCATGGAAACATCTGCTTAAATTAAAAACTCCTTTCTGGTCTGAGTGTTCAAGGTTATGCCACCAAGAGATAAACTGAGAAGCTCCAAGAATAGCTCTGATAAAATGCATATGGTATCAGCTAAGCGCTGATGACTTTTTAAGGGAATCAACTGCTAAGGTATCAATTACATGGCAGCTCTGGAACACTTGTCTGTTGTCATTCATATCTGGGAAGGTTATTTCTGGAACATGACATTTCAGATGCATACTTTCAATCCTAATTGTATGAAAAGCCTTGTAAGATCAGATCTTCATCACCAAAATTTGCCTAGACAGTGAAATACATAAATTTTATGTGAACTCAATGACGATTATACTTAATTAAATGATTTCTAATCTATTCTAATGTCTTCAGATTTATGTATAAGTTTTCATACTGTTTACTTATATTGTAAGCTGATTTCCATGTATTTTAGCTGAGGTTCAAAACCTACAGTTGTAACGGAAGTAGATCTCAGTGAATTACATGTGAGAGGTATTTTTTTTCACCTTCCTTTCAGAAAACTGCCATTGTGCTAGGACAAACTGTTGGCCATTTCTGTCTAATTTGAACACATTTTCTCCCTTGAAGCTGAAAAGTTTGATAGAAGGCTGTTCTCTGTCAAGCTTGAACAAGTATCCAGATAACTAGTAGGGGCAATAAAAAGCAGGTCAAAATCCCAATATAATATCCATTGATTTCAATGAGAGAGCTTGTCATGAAAAATTTTCACCCCTTTGAAAAGTAGCGTAAATGTGGCTTGTTGTGAAAGGAACTTCACCTTCTCATTAATCTTGAAGTCTGGAACTGACACAAAATCCGGTACAAAAGTCAAAGTAAACACCAGTAAATGTGTAAGATTAATTTGAAAAGATTATGAGGTTAACCATTTTTTAGTAAAACATGATATGCTCAGAGGAGTATTTTTTTTAATGAGAAAAATTGTAACTTAGATATATGATATTAAGATACTAGCTAAGTTTTAAAAAACTGCAAATTTAAAACCTTGAGTTTAACATCACTGAATAAATATGTTCGTGCAAATGTAAAATACTTCTGATAGAAACTTTTTTTAGTAGCAGTACGCTATTTCAAAGTAGGATCTAGTGGCATAACAGAAGGCAAACTATTTTTCTTTCAGATTTCACATGGGTCTGCAGTTGTTCAAACCATCAGTGTCAGTGGCTACCTTATACCCTAGCTCACATTTCGAAGGTGGTTGTCTCCCCATATTCAAAATTCCACTGAGATACTCTCTAAGAAAGAATAGTTTTATCTGCATGGTTCTGTGTAAAACGAAATTATTAATTCCTTACAGACTGAATTTCAAAGAGAGCTTGCTGGCAACTTTTTAATTATTAAAAGCCAAAATAGATTTTAGACCTTCACATGTTAAGTTGCTGCTTACTGACCTAGTTCTCTTCCCACTGCAGAATGCAAATAATTTGCACTAACAAAATATTTTCAGATCATATCAAAGAACTTTTACATAGAGATTGTTTTCTCTTTAGATAAAGGAGATTAATGGAGAAATAGAGACTAGATGACCTGCGCAAGGTCACACAATGAGTCAGGCAGAACTTCTGCTGCACATTTGTAATGCCAATTCACAGCTTTACTAAATATACGTTTCACATCCAACTCAGCTAAGCGTGCCCTAAGATTAACTTGCTATACAACTTTTCAAAACCTACATTTTTCCCCTTTTACCAGGTCAATGTGATTTAAAACTGATAAGTGTGAATTATTATGAGTACAGACATTTCTAATATCTAGCAAGAAGAATGTGTGCAGAGTAGCAATATGACCAGTGAAATCTAATTATGTTTTTGTTGCTTTCAGAGTGCCTGTAAAGATGACGACAAAAGCACCAACATTTACACAGCCATTACAAAGTGTTGTGGCATTGGAGGGTAGTGCCGCAACCTTTGAGGCTCATATTAGTGGTAAGGTTTTGCTTCATTCTTGCAAGATTAATTTTTATTATTATTGTGATTGATAACATTTATGCTGTGGAAGACAAATGAAAACACTTGTCATAGCTCATAATCTGGGTCAAGATCAGTTGAAATATGAATGCATCTCCTCAGACAGTACCGGTTGGTTCTGTGAGGTGCTGTCAGATTTCCACAAACATACTTTACAAAGTTACAATGGTTCCCAGTCAATAGCCAATCATCCTGCCAATGAGACTGGTATCGCAAGTTCTCATGTATGTTACAGTTGTCAAAACTGGGGGAAAATAGCATAAAAAATGTATATACAGAAAAATGGGTACTGTTCAAATCAGGGACCTTCATACTGATGCAGAAAGTAGTCTTGTTTGGGTGATAATGAGACGGAATGAGAAACCAAGGTGCAAAAGTGAGGGCAAGTGCCAGTTCTTCATTGACCTAGTGCTAAGCCTTATTTTGGTTAAGGCATGCTTCTCCTTCTGTGCCCTTGAGTTTAGTTAATTTCAGAGTTCTGACAGGTTAGAAGCACAAAATCTAGGTTCACATGGCCAATGAGGAGAGTAGCAAACTCTAATTTGCTAGGCAGTAGACGTTTATATTGATCATGATAGTAGTACAATGCTGGATTAATATAATCTAAGTTGTTATTGCAATTTGAAGATGCACCCTCATTTTATAGGATAATTCTTTTTGCCAATCCACACAAAATGAAAACACCCTAGCATGTGGAAAAAAACAAACAAACATGCAAACCCTGAGACAACGTTACCAGATAACCAACACTGTGTTCTAAGTGTGTCTCTGACCTCAGCAATGACTAAGTAGAAAAGGCACATGTTCTTGCTGAGGGAATTATACTGTCTTACAGGCATTAGCAATGTGATGATCCACATACCATAAAACACTCTTCTGAGTCTGTAACTACACAGATGCTCTGTGACAGGTGCAAACACATGATCTGTCCAACTATAAACCACTGACATCTATGGTCCACTGTGATTCATCACTTGGACCCTTTGGCCAGCACTGATTCACACAAGGTGTTTGAACACCTTCATTTCTGAAGACTAAATCTGTGATATTTTTTCATGTCATTTTTTGCTGTTTGGTCCTGTATCCTTCAGTTAATTGTCCACACCCTCTCTTCTTGTCTGTACATTTATATGAAAAACTTCTATCAAATAAATCCACTGACCATTACAAACAAATACATAAATATGCCATCAGAAACAGTTAGGATGCTAATATTATGGCTCAATGTGTGATTTCAGCTCTTTTCATTTGTGTAATATCATGGAGTACTTAGGGAACTTGATTTTCCTACTTTGAGAAGATATTGTGTTTTTTCTGACTGTATATACCATATTTACCATATTTTTATTTTAGTTCCAAATCTCATGTGAGGATATCTCTCATCAGATCTTACACACACTGTGGTATTTTGGAATACTTCTGCACAAAAAGCATTCACCAAGATTGACAAATTGGATAGTGGTTTAGTTTTTCTAATGCATAAAAAGTGACAGTTTTCTTTCTTGAACTAATTGCATTAATAATGGGCTACACAGCTTTATTCCTGCTGCATTAGTCTGTCCTTCCCATCAGTCATGAACTATTAGGAACTTGAAATTCAAACTTTTGGTTTATCTCTGATGACTCAAATATAAAGGGCAATGTTAAGTATTAATACAGAGCTGTCGTTTGAATGTGGAAAGCCCGGTTAATCTAAGAATACCGTGAAGAGTTTAGCAACTGCCTGAGATGCAATTTTGTGGTCTATAAGGTGAAACTGTACTGTATTGTATCAGACTGTGCATTAAGTGCCGTATTGCAGAGGATTGATACCTGATAAAAATATCCAGTCTTTCTCTATGCACTCAGAAAGCACAGCGCACTCAAACCCCGTGATTCAGAAGCAGTAAATGCTGGAGCAGCTGGTGCATAATCATAGGGGTAGCTCTACTGGGTGAGCAGTGGCTGAGGGGAAATGAGACAGCATGTCACTGTCGAGAAGGTCTGCAGTGCAGCAGGTGTTAGAACTGTGCCCATCCTCATGTCTTCACAGTACTGATCAAGAAGTTCTGTTTCTTTGTTTTGTTTTGTTTTGTATTTGCTTTTTAAAGAACTAATGAGTACTCTGCTTGACTTTCTTTGAACCAATATTTTGTTGTATTACCCAATGCAAGCAATCTTTACATTCCACATACTGTTAAAAGCAGCACATATATATGTAGGTTATAGGTTGGCAGTTCCCATCACTTACATCATTGTCAGGACAATTTAATAGAATTCAACTTCTTAAACAGTAAAGCTGAGACACTTCATGCTCATATTCTTTTTTAGCAATAAATCTCAAAAAACTTAAGTCATAGTGTAATATGGTATGTATAAAAGTAAATCCCTACTCCATATAAACCAGGCAAAAATAGCAATAATCTGAAGTTGATTGTATCTTTTAGTACCCAAGCTTTGTGGCATGGAACTCAGGTTCAGAGTTTCAAAATGGCTTCTAACTTTGGATCCCTTGAACATGACACTCTGAGAAATCAAAATAGCCTCATATTTAAAAAATATTTCCCTTGTTTGATTTACCACACAAACCCATGTTCACTAATCATGATGCCGCATAAAGAAAATAAAAGATGTTGGCAATATTTCAAGAAATTCACTACCTTAATTTCTAATCTCCTCTAACATTAGCTGCATTTTCTCATTCTGTGTGTGTGTTTATATTTTACATGTGTGTAAAAATGTTTTTCAGCTACGAGTAAAACTTTCCTAACCATCTAGTGTGACTACAAGTCCTTCCTCAACAGGATCGCCAGAAACTGCAGTCCACTCTTTATTCAAGCAATTTCCTGAATGCAGTTGCCAGTGCCCTTATCCTAATGTTCTATGTATTTTAAAGTCTTTTCTAAAAAAGAATTTCCTTTACTATTGTGTCACTGGAGGAATAATCATAAATCTGTCTATGCCATTGCTGTAACTGTGTATGCATGATCAAGTATTTTGGTGGTTTGGGACATACAGGATTTCATAGAATCTCAATCACAATTTCTCTTCCTTTTTCTCTAGGTTTCCCAGTTCCTGAGGTGAGCTGGTATCGGGATGGCCAGGTTCTCTCTTCTGCAACTCTGCCTGGTGTGCAGATCTCGTTTAGTGATGGCCGCGCTAAACTGGTGATCCCCACCGTGACAGAAGCAAACAGTGGAAGATACACCGTACAAGCCACCAATGGATCTGGGCAAGCCACTAGTACTGCTGAACTACTTGTAACAGGTATCAGGCAGCTAAAAAAAGATGTTTCTCTCTGCTAGTAACGTGAGAAAGGGAGCAATAGCAGAAGTGTCACAGATGATGAAAAAGGTTGGATGATCAGCAAAGAAATAAAAAAAAAAAAAATTTTTTTTCTCAAGCAGCCTAGACTTCAGCATATATCCTCACCAATAATTTATAATAGCATCCTTCACACTTTAACTGTATAATCTTCATTTTGTAAACTCTTAATCAGAATTACAAACATCTGTCCTACCCCTGTATACTACTACTCATCTGATCTGTCGTATTGACTACATTCAAACCAGTCATAAAAGAAGGATAAAGTTCTGCAGAATGGAGCCCTCAATGATATTTAGAAGAGTAACTCACTTATAGAGTCAGACACCCTCTGTGGTTATAATCAATGTACTTCTAATTCTAGAAACATTTCTAATCATGGACATAATCAGAAATAACAGAAATGTTAAACGTATGGAAAAAGGTTAAGGGTGCTTGTGCTTTGGCAAATCAACTTCTAATGTTTTGAATATTTGAGAAGGTCTCTGTCAGTAGCACATGAAGGAGAAATAGACCTTGTGCACTCATAGTAAAGAAAATACCTAGCCCTTATAATTCTTTTAAACTTAAGTTATTATTTTCTACTTATTTCTTCAATAAAACTGCAGCTGCAACAGCTCCACCAAACTTCTCACAACGTCTACAGAGCATGACTGCAAGGCAGGGAAGTCAAGTCCGTCTTGACGTGAGAGTGACTGGAATCCCTACACCTGTGGTGAAGTTTTATCGGGATGGAGTAGAAATTCAAAGCTCCCCCGATTTTCAAATTTTACAAGAAGGAGACCTTTATAGCCTAATAATTGCAGAAGCATATCCTGAAGACTCCGGTACCTATTCAGTAAATGCCACAAATAACATGGGACGTGCTACTTCAACAGCTGAATTGCTGATTCAAGGTAATGAAGCTGAGATTACAAACTATAAAAATAAGGGTATTTGTTGTTATAATGGTACAATATGCACCACTACGTCAAAGTTAATTTATAACTTCTTTCTCAAGAATTTCTTATAAAAAAGCGTTCTCTGGTGAAATCTGCCAAAGGTTGTTGTCTGAGAATTTAAAAGGACGCTTTATCCAACATAGGCCTTCTTTAATCTGAGGAATACCGTAGAGAGAATCAAGAGTGGAATAGTTTCTGTTGTTCTCTCTTTGTTCAGCATATTTAGCAAGGTTATATTTTTAATCTGGCTTTGGTAAAATAGATATATTACCCTACATAACTGTACGTGGTCTTGTAAGTAAGCTGGGTAAAAATGACAAATGTTCTTAGAGGAGAATTATAACACTGAATCATTCTACCCAGAGAAGCCTCACTTGGATTTCATCTTTGTTAGACTTCCAGATTGCCTGTGTAGTCATTTGGGGTCCAGGACTGATTCTGAAGAATCTGCAATAAATGTGTTTTTATTTATGTATGTTCTAATGACATAGTAATGCAGAAAGACAAATATTATTTTGACTTTTTTTCACAATTATCATTCTATGGATATTGCAGGAAAAACAGATGACTGCTTTATTCTTTCTCCATTGTTTATATACATTTTTATATAAATTGACCATTCATTTATTTCTGCAAATATTTATTGTTGCCATATGCAATTCTCCTGACCATATTTTCTCTTCCAAAAGGTGAGGAAGAAGCCGTTCCTGCTAAAAAGACAAAGACAATTGTTTCGACTGCTCAGATTTCACAAACAAGACAAGCCAGAATTGAAAAGGTATACTCTTCAAAAACAAAGGGGGTAAAGCTTAAATGTGAATGATTATGTCTACAGTATCTCAGACTTTTTTTCTTGGTTTCATTGCAGAAGATTGAAACCCACTTTGATGCCAGATCACTTACAAGTGTTGAAATGGTCATAGAAGGTGCAACAGCCCAACAGCTCCCACACAAAGCACCTCCACGAATGCCTCCCAGACCTACATCAAAATCACCCACCCCACCAATAATTGCTGCAAAAGCTCAAATGGCACGACAGCAATCACCGTCACCTGTAAGACAATCACCATCACCCGTAAGACATGTCAGAGCACCGACACCCTCACCAGTAAGGTAAACCTCATTAATCTTTCAAATAATATTAGGTTTTGAATCACTTCCACCTACAGCAGAAATGCAATTGAGAGAAATGAAAATACACTGACTTAATATCGACTATGAGTTTATTCTGACTGTGAGCTATAAAATGCTGTATTTGACATTGCTAAAAAAGAAGTATGTACCTCCCTTCTGTAAATTTTCAATCCCATATGGAAGAAGAAATTTGTTTGGAGAATAAATCCCTTTTGACTATTTTACATACATCTGAAGTAGCACACAAAGCTCCAGGCTCGTGATGAAAGAAGAAAACAGTTGGGCAGTTGTCCCTTGATGATTATTTTATACAAACAGAGGAAAGAGCAATGACACTTTGATGAGTGGCAAACAGAATGGAAGAATATATTAAAAATGTTCTATGTACGTGCTCGTAATGACTTCAGAAATCACATTTGGAATGTAGGCAGGGTGAAAACGAAATCTAGCTCTGCTATGTAAAGGGTCTTGAGGAGGAAGGTGAGTGATTTGAAGAGCAGGACCTGTGGTCTGGGAGACCCTGGTAGGTGTATGCTGAGAGATAGGTAAAGAGATAATTGTTTCAGAAGTCCTGTAGTCCCAGCATCCCAAAACAATATCTCCAAGCTCAGCAGAACCCCATCTAAATTGCCAATACTAGATGTGCTGATGAATTTTGCCCCAACGAGAATAACTTGCAAGTACAGACAAAAATGAATTGATGCTAACTACCTATAACTAAGACGCTAGGTGAAAGAATAACTCAATAGTGCCATCTAGAGTGCATGTGGAACTAGAAGTCCCGTTCTGCTATGCTAGTCAAACCACTCCTAGACCAACATTACATTAGAAAATAAATCTAAAAGTTAATGTGATGCTGCTGCCCCCTACTGCTGTAATACTGCAACATTTATGAACGTTATCTGGGAAATGAGGCATAATATCTCCAAGAAAATGTAAGTTAGCCTGTGAAAGGATTTTGAAAAGACCTTTTATATCATTCCTATTAGGAGAACGAAGACAGAGGAAATAGAGACTAATAATATATTTTTATATTTAAATATATGTGCTTGTGTGAAATGCGCTTTGAGATTTGCCCTTATTTCAACTTGGAAATCTAAGTTACTGAAACAATGTGGTTACAGTGATGAGTAGGAAAAGAATACACATTAGGTATAATTTTAAAAATAGATGTATGTAATTTTCAAGTGTAGCACCTCAAAAGCTTAATTTATTACACTATATTAATACTATATCTTGTCATTAGGTCCGTTTCTCCTGCTGGAAGAATCTCCACCTCTCCTATTAGACCAGTGAAATCTCCATCGCCAATCCGTAAAACACAGGTAGTGACAACAGCTGGGGCTGAAGTCCTTCCTCCTTGGAAGCAGGAAGGATACAGTGCAACCACTGAAGCCCAGGTGAAGGAAACCAGAGTATCTACAAGTGCTACCCAAATAAGAACAGAAGAAAGATGGGAGGGGAGATACGGGGTCCAAGAACAAGTTACCTTTAGTGGTGGCACCGCTGGTGAGGTTGCAGCTGGTGCTAAAGAGGTAAAGTCTATTTTTGGAAAGAACATTGTTTTTGCTCTGTGTGTGGACTCACTAGTGCTGAATCTGAGAGGCTGTGTATAAAGACTTGGGTGTAACTGCTGTTGAGAGAGTCCTGCTGCAAATCTTTGTTTGACTGCAGTGTTCTTTCTTTGTACTTGTTTTGTGCTTCTTTTGAGTGTATGCAAAACATGAAGAAATGTCTTCTGATGTGACTAATTTAGGTGAGAAAGGACAGTGAAAAAACAGCAGCTGTTGCTACAGTTGTTGCTGCTGTGGATCAAGCCATGGTGAGAGAGCCAGCTCCAAGTGTTGTAGAACAAACTGCTAAAAGGACAGCAATGACTGCAGTACATGTTCAGCCTGTTCAGGAGCAGGTAGAAGTAGAACACAGACATTCAATGATTTCCCCTTTATCCCTTCATCCAACATGCAAACAAAGCATGATTCAATGTGAAGAATTAACAAGCTATTACCACAAAAGCATGCATACTCGTATAGAGCATCTGGACTGTAAAGAAATGCTCATGGATCACTTATTCCATCACTTCCCTTCATAGCAGGATTGAACTAATTATTCTTAAACTTTTTCTAAGTTTAAGAATGCCTTCTATGAAAGTGATCCTGTATTTTCCCTTGTCAGTTTTTTTCTAACATTTGTCATACCCTCATGAAGTCTTTCCTCTAATGTCTTGTTTATACTTTCCCCACTAGAAATAAAATAATTCTCCCATAGTATTTTTTCCTTCACTTGCATTCCTATCTTATTTTTCCTTCTCTTCTTTTCATGATCAATTTGTTAAAATTAATTTTAAGGCTTTGGTTTTTTGTTTGTCTGTTACTACAAAAATCAGATGAGAAAGGAGGCAACGGTAGTACTTACCAGTGATAGAGCTACAAAACAAACAGTAATATCAAGATCTAGAGAAGGAATTGTTACTTCACAAGAACAAAGGCACATCTCTCATGAAAAGGTGAATACAGATATTACCCACAATTTTCATACCCTATCTTATTTGAAAAAAAAAACAAATATGAAGAAGACAAGCCTATGAACAATGAAAATGACATCCAGTGAAATTATTTTCTCCTTTGATATTTTTTCATTCTTCTAGTTTACATTGCTATCATTCTCCTGCCCCTCCTTGGTGATGTCTTTCCTTTTTTTTTTTCCTTTTTTAAATTTCATTTCCACAGTTAATACTTAAGAATGTGATATATAAATTTCTGAAAATTTAACTTAGAAAAAAAACTATTGTTTATGTTAAATTTTCACATGTTTCTAAGCTTGTAGCCTGCTTTGTTTGTTGGCAGCACAGTGGGTCAAAATAAGGAGGAAAAACTCATTCTGCATTGAAATCAGTTTTGACAATACTAGCAAGTGATTTGGGATTCAGGTTATTTTAGCATGTGTTTTATAAGATAAATTGATTTAACGGAATATAAGCTTTTGCAGAGAAATGTTACATTTGCATTCTGAAATGCTGAAATGTGAGAAAAAAACTGTAACCCGTGAGTACTGAGAAGCAAAAACCCACCTGGACAGAAAATTACGTGCTTGAGTTCAGGTTACATCTGGACTTCTTTGCAAAATGAAACTTACCTAAAACTTGCTTTAAATATCCTACACTTTTTCAAAGTGATTATGATGCAGAACAGTTTTTCTGTGATCCAATTTCTTTTATTACTGTTTTCAGTAGCAAAACAAGCATTTTTTCAATGTTCTATGATTTTTATGTTAAATGCATATACATTTTATAAAAGGGTTATTTATGTTGTTAGCATTGTTTCCAGAGTAGATGATTTTGAAATCCAGATTTGGACATTTTTCCTCTCTTTATTTTGTGTTTATTTTTTTTTCTTTCGTATCCTCTTTTCCAAATTTACAGAAAATCACATACCTTATATTTTGAACAATATATAATTTTAAATTCCATATTTGTAAACATCCAGGTAAGAAAAGAACCAGAGAAAACTCCAGTGCCCACAGTAATAATTGCCACAGACAAAGCCAAAGAACAAGAAAGAATATCAAGAGCTAGAGAAGAAGTATCTTCCAGACATGAGCAAGTGCACATTGCTCACGAAAAGGTGAGTAAAGACATTATAGATTTTTATACTCTAACAAGTTTATAATACGTCATTCCTCATCAGATGTCCTCTGCTTCTTTATGAAGAGGAGGTTACAAAGTGAAAACTTTATAAAACAACCTATCCAGATATAGGCCCAGCGTTGCTGCTCCAGATCTACTGAATTCATATCAGCTCTGTTTACAGAGGAAGAATGTAGCTCTAGGTCCTGTGAGGATTATAGCTTTTATTGCCAATTTCATGTGATGATTAATGACCTTTGCTTTTCGTCTGAAAGCAGATTTATGAAGATAGTTGTAAAGGTTAATTATCATGATAGGATAATCCTTATTTACATGTGCAGATTGATTTAATGAAGTTCATATTTGTGTGAGGACTGAATGCACCTGCTAGATCATATTCTGGAACTATTGTTCATTGAAGTAACCAATGAAATAGTTCCATGTACTGATGGAAATAAATTAAGTCATTTTTATTCAATCTTTTTCTACAAAACATAGTAATAATATAGTACAATTGACCAAAAGTGAGAAGATTCTTCTGTAATTCACACACAGATTAATGCAATATATTAATGGTTTTGAATGGACTTGGTTCAGCTAGCATGTAAGATAGGGTACAACTTGGACTGTACAAAGGAATTATTCCATTTCAGCAGTAATGTTTTTTTTTTTTTTTGTATTGATATACATTCTGAAATCTTGTCCCAATTTCATGAAAAACTGTGTAATTTTGATGACAGACATAATTGATTACTATTATTTTTCTTTACCATAAAAACTAGATAAGAAAGGAAGATGTGAAACCTTCTGTACCTAAGGTAGTAATTACCACTGATAAACCTAAACCACCGGTCATAATATCGAAAAGTAAAGAAGGAATTGCTACCAAACAAGAACAAGTGAGCATAACCCATGAAAAGGTGAATAGCACTATAAAAACCTTATTTGTTTTGTTATCCTCTAGTCTATGCAAATAGTTTCTTTCCCTGAACAAATACTAACTATACATTTACAGCTCATTTTTTTCTAAGATTTTTTCCACTTACAAACTTTTGGGACTGCCATTAATCAGATTATATTATTCCACCTCTCTTCCTCTGCTAAATGTCTTCATTAATAGGATGCCCATAATTATTTTTGACTGACTTGTGGAGTGGACTGACTGACTCCTGAATTTTATTTATTTATTTATTTATTTTAAATCATGACTTTTATTTAAATAGTTGTCAGGGAATAACAATACTTATCAGTATACATTCAATACAGAGCTGTCTGCAGTGCACAAGGTTGTAACCCCTTAATTTACCTTCCCTGTTCCCATTCCAAAAATGCTTTTCCATTGTTCAAGTATCTTTCAAGATAACTGAAACTTTTATTTCTGCTGCAATAATTAGATTAAAAAGGAAGCTAAGAAAACTACTGTAGTTCCGAAAATAATTGCCACTGATAAAACCAGTGCACCAGTCACAGTGTCCAGAACTAGAGAAGAAATTACAGCCAAGAAAGAACAAATTCATCTAGCTTATGATCAGGTGAATACAGCTGTTGCAGATGTGAAATGCGCTGTTACAACTTATCTTATCTGCAAAACTCACCTTTTAAGACCTACTTGAGTACAATAGAATGTATTCAAATTAATTCGTGATAATATGCGTGTTAGGTGGGTTGATGTCAAGTAATAGAGTCAGTGTGATTAATTAAGTTTCTAGTGATACCAAGATAGATGCCTCACCCTGTTAGGAAATGCCACTTTTAAGACTACATTCAGATATCTCTGTGAAAGCTTACTTACTACCAATGACTTTCAAGTAGTGTTTACTTGTCCAAATTTCTGACTCAGAAATCCTTTTTTCTACAAGCGGATTCCTTGCAATTTTATGGTTGTCAGATGAAACAACTTATCTATATTAAGGCTGGGATTGTATTGTTCTTTGTACAATGAAAACTTTAACATCAATTCAGTTCTGTCCAGTTTATTATTTCTGACAATCAGACACTTGTTGACACTGCTTTGTTCCAGTAGGATTACCATAGTAGAAAAGCTTTTCTACTGTAGTACAGCTAGGAACTCTTATCTATGGCAGAACACTACAGTTGCAAATAGCTTTTACTTAAAGTCTATCTACTTTGTTAGAAACAGTATGGTACATTCATGCAGTACTGTTATAAAATATAATTTAAAGATCATGGCATTTGAAAATGACTAAAAGGAATCAGAATGCAAAAAGATCACAACTAATTGGTAGAAGATGTGAATTGAGGACCAAATTCAAGCTGGTATAAACAACAATTTTGAAATTGGCAGCAAACTGAACTGAGGTCCCTGTTACCTAAACAGTAATGAAATAATTAAACAACATGTTTGTAAACAATCATATTTTGGCCTTGCTTAAGTCAATTTATTTTAATGCAATAATAATTTTGAAATCAACATTAAATTATAAATTAGTTGTGGAGGTTTTTTTGTCATCCAAAAGGCATATGTTTCATATGCTGTGTTGCTACAGAGGACATCCAGACCAGTTACAGCAATAATAATATACAGTAGGACTAATCATCCTAATATTTACTGTTCAATGACTGGACAGAAGTTTGCACCCTGATAACATTGAAGCTGATGTTATTCATCGGTGATTAGAAAAAAAAAAAAAAAGTCCTGATAAAAGTACATTATTTCCAATTTCTCAGAAAGCGTAGATTTTGTTCTTTAGTAAAGTAATTTAAAATAGATTAGCATCTGAATTTACAGATATGCTTGCAGTAGATATTTCTATGGATATATTCATTTGTAAATACATTTGCATCAGATGCCAGACATTTCACACATTTTTAGTAGCATCTAAGTTATATGGAGTTGATGAGCATGCTGACTTTAAAATTGTGTATACACAATTGTGTATACAACATAGCTGTTGTACTCACCGAAAGTAGTCATAAATGTGACTATAAAGTATTAAAAATGCACTTGCATAGAAATATTGATATGCATAAAGCATTCAAGCATAGTTATGTTCTGAATTTGTGTAGACAGAGCTTGGAAAAAATATGTCTATATTTGAATCTACTGACTCTGAAGTGTATGGGTGAACATATTTGATGTTTGTTATTACTTTTGCATATCTGTGTATGGAATGCGCTATCTCTTTGTCTTGAATATACTTTACTGAGCAGTATGTGCCAAGTAAAATATAAGTATTTGCCAAATATGCTAGCTGTTAGTATAATGATGAGTATCTGTATAAATTCTGCCCATGTTATTTGTAGATTGAAGCTGGAAAAAGGGCTGAAGCTGTAGCTACAGTTGTTGCAGCTGTTGATCAGGCACGTGTTAGATCACCCTGGGAACCAGAGCAAGAAGATGAAGCTTATGTCAAGCAGAAAGGTTTGGAATATGGCTATAAGGAGCATGCTGTAAGAGAACATGTTTCTGAGGCACCAGGAGAACATCAGGTTGTCACTAAAGAAGTTAAAACAGTCTATGTTCCTCCTGAGAAACATATTTCAGCTGCTGAAAAGAAGGAAGTTCATGTATCAACAGAGGTTAGATTCTGTTTATGTTGCATTCTTTTCCAAAAACTATGTCCTGATTAAATCTGTTTCAGTTTGGAGAACAGCATCACATTCTCAACAATCTTTTCATTGCTTCATGTAGATGAAAAGAGACATGGAAACCAAGATAGAGAAAACAATTCATATAGAACACCCGCGACCCCGCACAGCAAGTCCTCACTTCACAGTCTCCAAAATTGCTGTTCCGAAACCAGATCATACATATGAGGTAAGAAGTGAAAACAGTGTATGAAAGGAGAACAGCATGCTCATTTATAATAACCACTAGCCACCCATTTTGCTCTTCCTCCAAATCCAGTATGGTGCTTTCTCGAGAAGAAGAAGGGTTGTATGTTCTCTACAGTTGTTGTTGTCATCTTCTTTGACTAATAAAGAGTAATGCTGTAAACAAACACAAACTGCTAAAATGTGATGTGTAACTATTACTGGTTTAAACAAGATTAAAACATATGTAAGGATTCTGCTTCAATATTTTGCCATGCAGTGAAACCATAAACACTTTTCGTACAACTTACATTTTTTAGAGAAGAAATATCCCTTTTCAAGCTTACTATTTGCATCACTTCACTAGCACATTGATAACAGTGCTTTCTTCTTTGCAGATTACCACGTGCTAAGCTATTTATAAAAAAAAAATCCAGACTGTATTATATCACACTGTTTTTAGTGCTGTTTTTTCCGTTCCTCTGACTCCTTCACATAATATTAAAAGTTCACAATTAACCTCTCATTCAAGCAAACCTTTTCTCCTCATCTTGACTTTAAGAATGAGCTGTTTTTTTCTCAAACATAATTAAACACTATAAACTTAATAAATATTTCTCTATAGATTTATGCATGTTTTCCAAATTTATTACACCTGCAATAACATTTTGAAATCTCTTCAGGTATTTTAATGCATGCCATTTATATGATTAGAGGTATAGTTTGATGTAGAATCTATCAAACTGATGAAATGGAAAGTTAAGGCCTAAAGTAAATAAATGTAGAGGACTTCTTACAAGTTTCACTTAAGAGTTTCTTGACTGTTCAAAGATCAAATTCTAAAGTAAAAACTGAGAAAATATTTGAATATTAGCCAAATAGTAATAATAATGGAGGGATTTTACATCTCCATTACTCTACTACTGCAATCCAAACCTACAAGTCATTTTTATAGATATAGCTTTTGCAGCATCGACAAAGGAACAAGGGGAGCAACTGTTGCATACACAACCTGCTGAAGAAATACACTATGCCTTCTCTGAAAATAAGAAAACTACAAACTGCAACCCTTTCTCTTCTATTCTGTAGGTTTCAATAGCAGGGTCTGCCATGGCTACTCTGGAAAAAGAGCTATCAGCTACTTCCGCTGTGCAAAAGATCACCAAGCCTGTGAAACCACCTCAGCTAAAGCCACATGAAGTCAGGATAAAAGCAGAGCCAGTTACACCTCCACAGTTTCCCTTTGCAGAGACTACTGAGACCTATAAGAGTCATTATGATGTTGAGACTCAAAAAGAGACAGGTGTAAGCATTAAAGGTGAAGCAGCGCGGGAAGATCACTTGGTGTTGCAGAAAGAAGGCGAAGCAAAGGTATGTCGTTAAGCAAATTTCAATCACTCTGACTTTTATCTTTAAAAATGAAGTATAGCTTATTTGCTATTTCCTCCTTGCAGTTTTCTCACTTTTACAACATTTGACTGACTTTTATTTCTTTGCTGTTTAGCTCAAAATCTTCTAAGGACCTAATATTTACCTGTCTAATTTCTTTTCTTACTTAATTCTGCTGTTTATTTCCTTGGCTTTATTAATTATGTTTTAAACAACCTAGGTGACAGAAACTGCCAGAGTTCCTGTGCCTACAGAAAGCCCTGCTACTCCACCCACCTTAGTCTGGGTAAGGAATTTTTATGTAGATTAAGGGAGTTACACTATGTTTACAACCATTTTGTATTGTGATTTTTTTTTTAATCTTTGAAAACTTGACTGTGAACATTTGGTTTTATTTAATCTTTTTACCCTGTATTAGACTTACTCAGCCATACGCTTAATCTCTTATACAAACTATCCTGAATGTGTGTTATGGGGGTGAGTGTTCACAATCATGTAACACAGTAGGTTGACCTTTGCTGTTCTGAAAAAAAATTCTCACCATGATCTGGAATAAACATCAAGCTACTTTTTCATTTTCTTTTTAATGAAAATGATGTTCAAAGATCCCAAATCCAGTTTCAAATACTTCCCTTTTAAAAATGCCTCTTTTTTTTTTTCATGGATACACTGCTGAACAGAACACTTTTTTGTAGTAGTCATTAAATTTTCCATTTAAAGAGGTTTTAGTTGTGTAAATATCTGTTTTCTAGTGAAAATGTGTATTGACTGTGATACTTTTTTTTTTTTATACAGGGTCTCAAAAATAAGACTGTAACTGAAGGTGAGTCTGTCACTCTGGAGTGCCATATCTCTGGTCATCCTCCACCTACTGTGACGTGGTACAGGGAAGACTACAAGATTGAGAGCTCAATGGACTTCCAGATCACTTTCAAAGCAGGACTTGCTCGCCTTGTGATTCGTGAAGCCTTTGCAGAAGACAGTGGAAGATTTACCTGCACTGCTACCAACAAGGCTGGGAGCGTCAGCACATCTTGCCACTTACATGTGAAGGGTAAGTATACGTATCACTGTAGAAAGATTATTATTTTATTAACTGCATATTACTTATAATGTAACTTAGATATTTTGTCAGTTGTCAAGTAGAACACGTGCCCTGATTTACACTCCAGGGCAGTTAGGAAACAGAACTGGAAGAATATATGAAAAAAAAAAAAAGAAGGCTGACAGACTCTTAATTTGTACTCTCAGTGCAAGTTCCTGGTCCTCTGACCAACTAGCTACTTAGCCTTCTTCTTTCTCTTTGTGTTAGCTAAACTCATTTCTTAAGCATTATTCTAGTATTCTACCATTCACTATATCATATTTGCCTTGCAGTTTCAGAAGAAACTGAAGCTCGAGAAACCGTTTTTGAGAAGGCTGTTACAGAAGAGAAACGGTAAAGTTACTTCCTAAACAGATTGGTCCTACTGTGGTCATTAGTTTCTTGCACTATATTTATGAGAGCTTCAGACATCAGATCACTTACCTGCACTTTAATCTTTTTTCAGCTATGTGGAGACAAAGGATGTTGTAATGGAAGACGTCTCTGTTGCAACAGAGGAAGTAACAGGAGAACCCATACCTCCTTTCTTCATAAGAAAACCTGTAGTACACAAACTAATTGAAGGTGGGAGCATTATTTTTGAGTGCCAAGTAGGGGGCAACCCAAAGCCACATGTCTACTGGAAAAAAGGTGGAGTTCCTCTTACGACTGGCTACAGGTATCTTAAAAACAATGCACAAAAACTCTTTAAACATATTTTTAATAAATGTTTAATTGGTAATACCATAACTTTGATTCCTTATTGATGCTGAGCTAAATTAATCTGTCTTTTCACTCATTTCTGTGAAAATTATAGGATCGTGATGTGTAACTTGAGGTCTGCTGATTTTAAAAATATAAATATTCAAAAGATCATAAAATGAGAAATGCTACATATTTAAAAAAAAATCTGGAAGAAATTGTTGTTTTATACTGTCTGTACAGTGTTTGCATTCTGTCTATGCAAATGTCTATGGAAAGCAAAACACTTTCTAGCAGAAAAAATATGCTTCTGTAAAACTGACTCATATATTGACTCATTTAATGACCCGTATTAGAATAAACTATATGCACACTGCATGTAACGTTTTACCATGTCTAATAAGTAGATCTCTGATACTTCAATTCTGCTCTTTGTATTTAATTTTTTAGTGACAGCTAAAAGAAAATAGGCCTGTGCTCTAGTTTCAGTATGGTTACTTTTCCTGAGCTTTTCTGCAGATTCATTGAGTTAGAATTGCCTGCAAAAGTTTCTCTCTTTTTTTTTTTTTTTGGTCTTGTATTAGTTGTACAACTAATCAGAATCACTGTTAAAGGAAATTCATGAAAAAGTCTGCTCATAAGAATTATGGAGATCTTGTACTTTTATGTTTTCTATAGATACAAAGTGAGTTACAAACGAGAAACTGGGGAATGCAAACTTGAAATTTCCATGACTTTTGCCGACGACGCCGGAGAATATACTATTATTGTTCGTAATAAACACGGAGAAGCTTCTGCAACGGTCTCCTTACTAGAAGAAGGTACGTTGTAAATTAAAGGAATGGGGAAAATACTTTTTACAATTCATTTTAAAAAGAGAAAAACATTCTAAATTGTGCTGCAAATTCTTTGCAGTTTAGTTTGTTCAGTTCAAGAAACATAAAGAGAATGTGCTGATACCTGTACTAACTGGTGGCTCTGTTTCTGCCAGGTAAAGAGTTTGACATCAGGTTCTTGATGGATTTATGTTCTTTTCTGGAATGTGTAGCTATAGAAATGTTCTGTATGTTATAAGAGTGTATGTAACATATTTGCAGAGTTATGTGGGGAAAGGAGGTTAAAAAAGTAACAGGCTTTTCTATTACAGGAAAAGAAGTTAGCTTAGATCCACACAATATCCTCATCTATAAATTGAAGAGAGATGGGTTTGAGAGGTGGACTATTTAGTGGATAAGGGATTGGCTGGATGGCTGCAACCAGAGAGTTGTGGTCAACAGCTCTATGCCCGGTTGGAGGCCAGTGAAAAGTGGTGTCCCTCAGGGCTCTGTCTTAGGACTGGTGCTGTTTGGTATCTTTATCAATGACATAGAGAGTGGGATCCATTGCACCCTCAGCAAGTTTGTAAATGACACCAAGCTGAGTAGGTGCAGTTGATAGAACAGAAGAAAGGGATGCCATCCAAAGGGAGCAGGACAGGCTTGAAAAGTGGGCCCATGTGAACATAATGAGGTTCCACAAGTTCAGGTGCAAGGTGTTGCACCTGGGTTGGTGCAATCCCAGACATGAGTAGAGACAGAATGGGAGAACTCATTGAGAGCAGCCCTGCAAAGAAGAACTTAGGGGTTCTGGTGGACAAAAAGCTTGACATGAGCCAGCAATGTGCACTTGCAGCCCAGAAGGCCCTTTGCATCCTGGGCTGCATCAACAGAGGCATGGCCAACAGGTTGAGGGAGGTGATAGTCCCCCTCTACTCTGTCCTCATGAGGCCCCACTTCTTGGAGTACTACATCCAGGTCTGGGACCCCCAACATAAGAAGGATGTGAACCTGTTGGAGCAAGTCCAGAGGAAGTCCTCGAAGACGGTCAGAGAGCTTAAGCACCCTTTCTATGAAGAAAGGCTGAGAGAGGTGGGGATGTTCAGCCAGGAGTTAGAGTAGGCGCTGGGGAGACCTCACTGTGGCCTTTCACTATTTAAAAGGGGTTTATAAAAAGAGATGGAAATTGACATTTTACATGGGCAGATGATGATAGGACAAGGGGGAATGGTTTTATATTAAAAGAGAAGAGATTTAGATTAGGTGTTAGGAGGAAGTTCTTCACTCAGAAGGTGGTGAAGCACTAGAACAGGTTGCCCAGAGAAGTAGTGGATGCCTCATTCCTGGAAGTGGTCAGTTCCAGGTTGGATGGGTCTCTGGGTAACCTGATCTAGCAGGTGGCATCCCTGCACATTGCATTGGGGTTGGAACTAAATGATCTTTAAGGTCCCTTACAACCCAAGCCATTCTATGATAAAATTCTATGATTATTTTCAGCTGTCCATGTAAAAAGCATGAGAATCATTTAGGTTGGAAAAGACCTCTAAGATCATCAAGTCCAACATTAACCCAGCGCTGTCACATCTACCACTAAAAGAGGTTGCAGGAGACAGAGCTGTGGGGAAGGAAGTAAATATAGTCACTAAAAGTGCTTTCACTTAAAGAACTAGAATACTTATAATGCAGAATAAAACTTTTACCTGTTTATAAAACTAATCTGAGGGCAGCAGTCTACATTTTATTATTAGTTGCATTTTATTGCCTAGGCAGACAGAATCTCTGCTCAAATCACAACCCTCCCCCCATCATTGTACAAAATAACATCAGTTTTACTAATGTTAATTAATTTCACTGTTGTACAAAAGCAACAGTAAATTAAGTTTGTACTTCTTTTCTATTTCAATCCAGTGCAAACCACAAACACTTAGCAAAGTTAATGTTTTGTTAATTCTTAGCTGATTACGAGGCCTACATAAAATCGCAACAAGAATTGATGTACCAAACTCAAGTGGCTGCATATGTACAGGAACCTAAAGTGGCTGAGGTAGCCCCACCTATTTCATATGGTGACTTTGAAAAAGAATATGAAAAAGAACAAGCCCTAATTAGGAAGAAAATGGCAAAAGATACCATGGTGGTCAGAACTTTTGTGGAAGATGAGGTATGTCTACCACTCCATGCTCATTTTGTATCCTGACGAAAAGAACTGTTTGAAATCTTTTTTAATTTTACCAGTACAAGTCATTTCTTTTCAAGGTCATTACCTGACATATGGAACTAATGGTCTTGCTTTTCTGTACAGGAATTCCATATTTCTTCTTTTGAAGAAAGACTTATCAAGGAAATTGAACTCAGAATTATTAAGACCACCTTAGATGAACTCCTTGAGGAAGATGGAGAGGAGATGATGATTGATATTTCTGAATCTGAAGCTATTGAGGCAGGATTTGATTTAAGATTAAAGAACTACAGAACCTTTGAAGGCACAGGAGTTACTTTCCATTGCAAGACAACTGGATATCCATTGCCAAAGGTACTCCAAACCTGTATGACATTTTTGTATTTAAAAAAACCTCTGGTGCTCTACTTGAAAACACCCTTAACCATCTCACTGTCATAAATTCTACATTCTACACAGAAAATGGCAAATCTCAAAAGAAATGCCATCTTTTGTTTTGATATCAGGCTGAATTTTTCATTTGTCCCTTAATACAGCAGTGTTAGATTGGTTAGCTATTTCAAAGGTACGTTAGGTTTAACAGTTAAGTAGGTCTTGCTTCTGAATTTCTGTGAGTTAGCACTCACAAGTGGGGAGCACAGTAACAAGCCTGGTCTAGATCACTTTGCTCTCCCTCAAGAAAAAGGCTTTATTTCTGTTTCTAGCTCAAGAATATCAAAATTTATGTTTCAGGCTACTGTGGAAACATATTACTTTAGTCTAACATTTTTACTTAAACTAAGAAAATGTTAATACCTCTAGAGCAACAATGCATCAGCTGAAAAATAGAAAGTTGTAATTGTTGTATGTATGGGCCATTACTGGATATTTGTCTTTAGCAGGGTTCACTTAGCATTCCTGTTTCTTTCCATGCAGATTGCATGGTACAAAGATGGTAAGCGCATAAGGCACGGAGAGCACTACCACATGGAAGTTCTGCAAGACGGCAGTGCCAGTCTGCGTTTGCCTGTTGTTTTACCTGAAGACGAAGGAATTTATACTGTCTTTGCCAGTAATATGAAAGGAAATGCCATTTGCTCAGCAAAGCTCTATGTTGAGCCAGTTGCACCCACGGCAACTCCAGGTTATATGCCAGGACCAGAAATTATGAGAAGATATAGGTAGGTACACACTAATACACATTTCTTGAGAATTCACTCTTCTGCAATAAAGACTGTCCAAAACCTCATTATACAGAGGCTAAACCACTTAGGTTATCAAAGCTTGCATACTTCTGGAGAAGTTCTAAATGCTGTTTTCATGGCTTGCACTGATTTATGTGCCAAGTTAATGTCTGATTTGCCTTCTTAGTGAGCACTGCAGTTCCCAGAGTACTATCTTTCACATGCATATCCAGCCACAGTGTCAGATTTACAACCTCAATAGCCATATCTTTCTTAAAGTGGTTGTGTTTCAGAAAGAAAAAAAAAAAAAAAAAAAAAAAGAAAAGAATTGTATTTGGAAGTTTAGTACTGTATGCAACTCTTATTTCCCACTCTCGAAACAGCTGTATTTCTATAACAGAAAAAATCCAATGTTGCCATATTCTATCTAAATATACATATATGCACACACATGCAAAAAGCATACACTGGATTACATCTGTGTCTGTACAGTATCTGAAAAAAATAAATTTCACTGACTGTGGTGTATCCTAATACGATTTGTCAATACAAATTGCTGTCAAAAAGAAAGAAAATTGACTACACAATTTCTCACATAGATAAATTTAAACACTTTAAAATATCTTGTTAAAGGCAAAATTTGAGCTTTGATTATCATGTCAGCCCATTGCTACATAACATTGCCATATCTTTTCTAATCCTTCCAGGTCTATTTCTCCACGCTCTCCAAGCCGTTCTCCTGCCCGCAGCTCTCCTTCTCGTTCTCCTGCCCGCAGATTAGAAGAAACTGATGAAGGACAATTAGAGAGACTATATAAGCCAGTTTTTGTGCTGAAACCTACATCATTCAAATGCTCACAAGGGCAGACGGCAAGATTTGACTTAAAAGTTGTTGGCAGACCTATGCCAGAGACATACTGGTTCCATAATGGTACATCAGTTTCATTTTCATAAAAGAATAATTTAAAAAAATAATCTTATGAGAATTTTACATCTTGTTGGGACACATTCTGAGTGCATTCTTTTTTGTTCATTTGTTTCTGCAGGCCAACAAGTGGTTAATGATTACACCCATAAAATAGTGATAAAAGAAGATGGCACCCAGTCATTGATCATTGTTCCTGCTATGCCCGAAGACTCTGGTGAATGGGCTGTAATTGCTCAGAACAGGGCAGGCAAAGCTTCAGTATCAATGACATTGACTGTGGAAGGTATCTACTGTGCATGCTATTTTTAGGTCGCTGGGCAATGTTTTCTATTAAAAAATGTGGTTATGTCAATTCCTATTGTGGTAACCTTCCCTTGCTCTTTCAGCTAAGGAAGACCTAGTCAGACCACACTTTGTGGAAAGGCTGAAAAATGTTAGTGTAAAAGAGGGCTCTAGACTGGAGATGGCTGTGAAAGCTACTGGTAACCCTAATCCTGACATTGTATGGCTGAAGAACAGTGACATCATTGTACCTCATAAATATCCCAAAATAAAGTAAGCAGTTGTGGTTTTTGTTTGTTGGTTGGTTGGTTGGTTTTGTTTGTAATAGTAAAGCAGTTAATAATCACAGTCTTGTAAAGCACTGATTTCTCAGTACTCTGCAGGCAAAAGTGCCATTGAATTCAAGGCTTCATATTATCATCGTTGTCTGCTTGATTTGTAGGCACTGAACTCATAAACATGAATAAATGTAAGCAGCATGTCTAATTGCTCCAGTGAGTTGCCTTTGGAGACTTTGATCTCATTTTGGAGAAGTGCAAAAATGAGTAACAAAAAAGTGCAAAAATAGATAACAATGAAGTGCTAAATTTTTTTTATAAATTGTTTTAATATTTCAGGATTGAAGGAACAAAAGGGGCCGCTGCCCTTAAAATTGAATCTACTGCCAGGCAAGATGCTGCATGGTATACAGCTACTGCTATCAATAAAGCTGGGCGGGACACTACTCGGTGCAAAGTAAATGTTGAAGTTGAACATGCTGAACCAGAACCAGAAAGGAGGTTAATTATTCCAAAAGGGACTTACAAAGCCAAGGAAATTGCTGCACCAGAGTTAGAGCCTCTCCATTTGCGTTATGGTCAAGAGCAATGGGAGGAGGGGGATCTTTATGACAAAGAAAAGCAACAGAAACCTTTTTTTAAGAAGAAACTCACGTCGTTAAGACTCAAGCAATTTGGACCAGCACACTTTGAGTGCAGGCTTACACCAATTGGTGATCCAACCATGGTGGTGGAATGGTTGCATGATGGCAAACCCTTGGAAGCAGCTAACAGGCTCCGCATGATCAATGAGTTTGGGTACTGTAGCCTGGACTATGGAGTAGCCTATTCTAGAGATAGTGGTGTGATCACTTGCAGGGCAACTAACAAATATGGTACAGACCATACATCTGCTACCCTTATTGTGAAGGATGAGAAAAGCCTTGTGGAAGAATCCCAGTTGCCAGAAGGCAGAAGGGGACTGCAGCGAATTGAAGAGTTAGAAAGAATGGCACATGAAGGTGCTCTTCCTGCAGTTGCAGTGGATCAAAAAGAAAAACAAAAACCAGAAATTGTTTTGGTTCCTGAGCCTGCAAGAGTCCTGGAAGGTGAAACAGCTCGATTCCGCTGCCGTGTGACTGGTTATCCTCTACCCAAGGTCAACTGGTACCTCAATGGACAGCTCATTCGTAAGAGCAAAAGGTTTAGACTCCGTTATGATGGGATTTACTACCTGGATATTGTAGACTGCAAATCATATGACACAGGAGAGGTGAAAGTCACTGCAGAGAATCCAGAAGGCTTTATTGAACATAAGGTGAGAGTCGAGATCCAGCAGAGGGAAGACTTCAGATCAGTTCTTCGTCGGGCTCCTGAACCCAAACATGAACCTGTAGTGACAGAGCCTGGAAAACTTCTCTTTGAGGTACAGAAGGTAGACAAACCTGCAGAGACAACAACCAAAGAGGTGGTGAAGCTTAAAAGGGCTGAAAGAATCACTCATGAGAAACTTTCAGAGGAATCCGAGGAGCTGCGCAGTAAATTCAAGAGAAGGACAGAAGAGGGCTATTACGAAGCCATCACTGCTGTGGAACTTAAGTCTCGCAAAAAAGATGAATCATATGAGGAAATGTTAAAAAAGACAAAAGAAGAACTTCTTCACTGGACCAAAGAGATCCCAGAGGAAGAGAAGAAAGCACTTCCTCCTGAAGGCAAAGTCACCATTCCAACATTCAAACCAGAGAAGGTTGAGCTTAGTCCAAGCATGGAGGCTCCCAAGATATTTGAACGAATTCAAAGCCAGACTGTAGCCCAGGGGTCAGATGCCCACTTCCGTGTGAGAGTGGTAGGGAAACCAGACCCTGAGTGCCAATGGTTCAAAAATGGTGTGCAGATTGAAAGGACTGATCGCGTGTATTGGTACTGGCCTGAAGATAATGTTTGTGAACTGGTCATCAGAGATGTGACTTCTGATGATTCTGCCAGCATCATGGTGAAAGCAGTCAATATAGCTGGTGAGACTTCTAGCCACGCTTTCCTGTTAGTACAAGGTAATTTTAAATCTCTTACTTTTATTCTGCTGCCTCTCATAGTGCCTATTATATTTAAGTTTACATGGCCACTGTGCTGTTGATTAATTGCATATTGTTTTGCAGCCAAACAGTTAATTAGCTTCACCCAGAAGTTACAAGATATTGTTGCTAAAGAGAGGGACTCCATGGCAACATTTGAATGTGAGACATCAGAACCTTTTGTCAAAGTGAAATGGTTTAAGGATGGAATTGAGATTCATTCTGGAGACAAATACAGGATGCACTCAGACCGAAAGGCTCACTTTCTTTCTGTACTAGCTATTGAAGTGTCTGATGCTGATGACTACAGCTGTGCACTGGTAGAAGATGAATCCATAAAAACTACTGCAAAGCTTAATGTTGAAGGTAAGAAGCACACAGCTCCATACCATGGAGTACTTTTAAAGTGAAATCTGCTTCAGGAAGAAATAAAACAATTTAGACTGATGTGTGATGCATGAAGTGTTCTAGCTACTTTCATAGTTTTGAAATCTGATATTAAAGTTCATATATATATTTATGTAAAGTGGTTACATTTTGTGTATATATATGTATTTCCTTAGGCTCAGTTTTGTAAGAAATGTTTTCATCATGGGTATCTAATCAAGCTCATTCAGGAATGTAATTATTTTTACCTGTAGGTGCTGTGGTTGAGTTTATTAAAGAACTTGAAGATGTTGAAGTCCCAGAATCCTTCTCAGGTGAACTTGAATGTGAGGTTTCCCCAGAAGATGTTGAGGGAAAATGGTATCATGGTGATATTGAACTCACTTCTAATCATAAATATGTGATTGCATCCCGCCGTGGTCGGCAAATCCTCACTATTAAAGATGTTAATAAAGATGATCAGGGAGAGTATAGCTTTGTTGTTGACGGGAAAAGAACTCACTGCAAGCTAAAGATGAAGCGTAAGTATTTCTAATATTTATATCATCTATATTAGTGTTTTATATTATGTATTGTTATATCTCACACTCTCTTAATATTCAATATTCTGCTTATCTGTTTTGAGGATTAATTAATTTCATTTCATTCCGTAGCTCGTCCCATGATTATTCTTCAAGGACTTACTGATCAAAAAGTATGTGAGGGAGATATTGTGCAACTTGAAGTTAAAGTCTCTCTAGAAAATGCGGAAGGTGTCTGGATGAAAGATGGACATGAAATTCAATCAAGTGATCGCATTCATATTGTGTTGGATAAACAGTCTCACATGTTGTTGATAGAAGATGCAACAAAGGAAGATAGTGGAACTTACTCTTTTAGTGTTCCTGGTCTTGGTCTATCCACCACTGGACAGGTCACTGTGTACAGTAAGTCATTATCATGAATTTGATTTTGTGCTTGATTTTTTGAGTTCTTTATGATAACTCTTTAAAAGTGTAGCTTTTTCATGATGTTTGTTTGTGACTTGGCAGGTGTGGAAATAATAATACCCCTCAAAGATGTTCATGTAGTTGAAGGAACAAAAGCTGTTCTTGAATGCAAAGTTTCAGCACCTGATGTATCTTCATCCAAATGGTACCTAAATGATCATCAGATAAAGCCTGATGAACGTGTACAAGCTGTGTGTAAAGGCACTAAACAGAGGCTAGTGGTTACCAGAACCCATGCATCAGATGAAGGGCATTACAAGTTGATGGTTGGCAAAGTTGAAACAAGTTGCAATGTCACCGTTGAAAGTAGGTTTTGTTTATGGTGCAATTATTTTTGAAATAATTTCTTTAAATACAAAGTAGTGGAAGAAACTAATATATTTGTAATGTGCTCTTTTCTGTAGAAATTCAGATTATCAGAGGTCTTCGTGACATCACTTGCACTGAAACACAGAATGTATCTTTTGAGGTCGAGCTTTCCCATTCGGGGATTGATGTAATTTGGCATTTCAAAGGGCAAGAGATCAAGGCTGGTCCTAAATATAAAATTGAAGCACATGGCAAAATCTACAAATTGACAGTGGTGAAAATGATGAAAGATGATGAAGGAGAATATGTATTTTATGCTGGAGAGAAGAAAACATCTGGAAAGCTGATAGTAGCGGGTTAGTAGGCTTAAAGTCCAAGATTCTTATTTTATTGTGATTTAGAAACAATGCTCAATGTACTGTAGTTTGTAAATGTAGCAATTGTGTTATTTCTATACTTTCTTTGCCTTCATTTTATCTTTTATTCTGTTTTCCTTAATCTTCCCCTTATCTTTTCTAATCCATAAAATATGAATTGAACAGAGCTTTTAAGTAAGTGTTTATACATTTTGCTAAATCAGAATCATAGTAACAAACACTGTAGTATGCTTTTGATAAAATTAGTGTAAGAAAGAAGGTTTTTTTTTTCTTAAATGTTTGGTGTGCCTGTGTTGATAGCAAAAATAATAAGTTAGAATAACTAGGATAGAAGTAAGAAATATTTTTATGACGTTCAGGTCAGATTCTATTCTTGATTTTTCACAGAACTCAGAATGACTATGGGCACGCTGAAAACTAGGGCAGAGAATTGTATTCAGAACCTGCTTTTCATGTGGTTGCATTTCTGTATAGGGGCAAGCTGAACAGATGTGCAATGGCAACAAATGTGCTTTTGCTTTCCAACAGGCGGTGCCATTTCAAAGCCTCTCACTGACCTGACGGTGGCTGAGTCCCAGAGAGCTATTTTTGAATGTGAGGTAGCAAATCCTGAATCGGATGGCCAGTGGCTAAAAAATGGTAAACCATTACCTATGACAGATCAGTACCGTGCTGAATCTGATGGTATAAAGAGGAGGCTTAATATCCCTGCCACAAAACTAGATGATATGGGTGAATATAGCTATGAAATAGCAAGCTCAAAGACGTCTGCTAAACTCAAAGTTGAAGGTCAGTATTTAGTGGTTTTGTTTGTATAATAACTATCTGATGCCTTTAAGACAGTCTAGCATCACTCACTGTGTCTTAGATCAGGCCCTGAGATACAAACATATTTTATTTCATATTTTGAAAATTTTGTTTTACGACACGCTTTGTGAGGTAGCAAAACTTACTGTATTTCAGACTGTCTATATTTGGAAGTTAGCATGATATTTTAATAAAAAACATTTTATTTGTGGTACTGGCAGGTAGAAATAATTGCTAGCATATCAAAATTGCTAACATATCAAATAAATAAAATTTCTCATGGATAAATAAATAAATATATAGTTTCTCATGGACAGTACAAGTAAATGTTCTTTTTTTGTGTTCCAAGCACATCACTTTGGTGGAAACTGTATAAATTAATATATACATAATAGATTTTAAAATGAAGCACCATAATTCCATTTTATTAAGATTATTATATTTTCTATAATTTTTAAATTTTGGTCTGTTTTATCAATACTTTATTTTTTTCCCAGCTGTTAAGATAAAGAAAACTCTAAAGAACTTGACTGTGACAGAAACACAAGAGGCAGTTTTCAGTGTGGAACTGACTCACCCTGATGTGAAAGGGGCTCTGTGGATTAAAAATGGTGTTGAACTTGAATCAAATGACAAATATGAAATTTCAGTGAAAGGAACTGTTCACACACTGAAAATCAAACACTGTGTTGTCACTGATGAGTCTGTTTATAGCTTTAAGCTTGGAAAAATAGGAGCAAATGCCAGACTTCATGTGGAAAGTAAGTCAATCTATTTTGAAAATTTGCTTTAATGAGTGGTTTGAAATACAAATCAAGCACATTGATGAATCTTGCTAACTTTCTTCCTTAAGCTGTCAAGATCATCAAAAAACCAAAGGATGTGACTGCTTTGGAAAATGCTGTTGTCTCCTTTGAACTAAGTGTATCCCATGATACGGTACCAGTCCGGTGGTTCCACAAAAATGTTGAGCTTAAACAAAGTGATAAATACAAGATGATATCTCAAAGGAAAGTTCACAAGCTGATGCTGCATAACATATCTCCTGATGATGCTGGAGAATATACAGCTCTTGTTGGACAACTTGAGTGTAAAGCTAAGCTGTTTGTGGAAAGTAAGTATTTTAAGTTTGTAAGAAAGTAATTATATGAGTTGCTATACCAACTCATATAGAACAACTTGATCTCACACTTCATAGGCTTCACTCTTGTTTTTTGCTGTCTTGCACACATACTGACTTTTAAAAAATACTTTTTTCTTTTCCTTTTTTTTTCTTTTTTTTAACTCACAGCCATACACATCACAAAGACCATGAAAAATATTGAGATCCCTGAGACCAAAACTGCCTCTTTTCAATGTGAAGTTTCTCATTTCAATGTACCTGCTGTCTGGTTGAAAAATGGTGTGGAGATTGAAATGAGTGAAAAGTTCAAAATAGTGGTCCAGGGGAAACTCCATCAGCTGAACATCATGAACACAAGCAGTGAAGATTCTGCAGAATACACATTTGTCTGTGGAAATGACAGAGTCAGTGCAACTCTGACTGTAAAACGTATGTGAATATTCAATTAACCAGAATATTTTCCGGTTAGCAATAACAGAAGTTATTTTAATACAGGTAGTTGGTACAATTCAGACAAAAACAGCAGTCTTGTGGAGATATTTTCAAATAACTGTATGCCACATAAGTTACATTTTAAAAAGAGATATAGAAGCTGTGCGCTTGAAAGTCAGGTCCTTGATCCTTCTGTTTATACCAACATCCCTAAGCACCAGGTCACTATAGGAGACAGATTTGGGATTCCTATGTCATTCAGAAGCTTTAGGAAATTTAACTGTAGTATTGATTCTGGACACAGAGACTCAGGCTTTCATTTTCATATTTCCAAAAATCAGGATCTGTCTAAAAGAATTTTAAACATCTCTAAGTTAAAGTGTGTTTAGAACAAAACAAAACAAAACCCCAAACCCTAAACCAGGTTCATTTCTTTTCTTTTAGCTATCCTAATTACCTCCATGCTGAAGGACATCAATGCTGAAGAGAAAGATACAATAACATTTGAAGTTACTGTTAACTATGAAGGTATCTCATATAAATGGCTCAAGAATGGGGTAGAAATAAAATCAACTGACAAATGCCAGATACGAACAAAGAAGCTCACACACTCCCTCTCAATAAGGAATGTGCATTTTGGTGACGCTGCAGAATACACTTTTGTTGCTGGAAAAGCAGCTTCATCAGCCACTTTATATGTGGAAGGTATTTGCTGTCTTGATTTGTATATTTAGTGGCTTACAGTGGCTTAAATAGAAGTATGGCTCTCATTCTATTCCACCCTCCCACAGCTCGTCACATTGAATTTAGGAAACATATTAAAGACATTAAGGTTGTGGAGAAGAAGAGGGCTATTTTTGAATGTGAGATTTCAGAACCTGACATTCAGGTTCAGTGGATGAAGGATGGACAAGAGCTTCAGATTGGTGACAGGTAAATGATTGCTTCTACACCATATAGCCTTTTGTTATATATTTTCTCCCAGGAAATAACTTGTTCACTTTCTTTTCTGATTTCCTTAGGATGAAAATTCAGCGTGAGAGATATGTCCACCGTCTCATCATTCCTTCCACAAGAATGTCTGATGCTGGTCAGTACACTGTAGTAGCAGGGGGAAACACATCCAGTGCCAATTTGTTAGTGGAAGGTCGTGATATTCGTATCAGAAGCATCCGTAAAGACATTCAGGTACGGCATGCATAGGAGAATAAATATTTCATAACTTTATCATTCTACTCAAATAATCATGCAAAGGAAGAGCAACAATATCTAACCTGCAAATGTCCTAGCAGGACAAACTGTAAATGTAGTCAGAGCATTCCTCTAGGAAGGTTTAGTGAAGTGTGAGAGCATCTGTAAATACAAATGCTATTTGTAATATTTCTAATACTTGTTCTTAGGTCATTGAGAGACAAAGAGCTGAAATTGAATTTGAAGTTAATGAAGATGACATTGAACCACAGTGGTACAAGGATGGTATTGAGATCAACTTCCAGTATGAGGAAAGATACAATTATGTAGTGGAACGGAGAGTTCATCGAATGAGCATCTTTGAAACCACTTACTCTGATGCTGGAGAATATACTTTTGTTGCAGGACGTAATAGGAGTTCTGTTATTCTCTATGTGAATGGTACGTATATCCAAAACCAATACTTTGACTGCATTTATTACCCTTAATTTTTCTGACAATTATATAGCTTTTCTCAAATTCTAACCTTGGAAATAAAAAAATAAATCCAAAGGGAATTTTATCTATGGAACACTGCCAGAATCCTCATGTACCTGGATGTTTCTTGCTCTACTGAAATAGCTGTTTAGCTGCTGAAAATGCAGTGACATTTCTTTTTCCCTCTGTATTTGTTTAGACCGGGAAATTCTGAAGTCCAAATAAAACTAATTTGCTCATATGGACAAATACACCTTGACAGAGGGACCAACCAAACAGTCACTGGAGGCATTTTGCCAAAAAACACTTATTTTAATGCAGCTAGTTCTGTTAAGGCAGTTGTTTATCATTCTTGTTTCTACCAAGGGCAGATTTTCATGAGCAAGCAAGATTGGGAACAACAAGATTAAAATTGGAAATTTCCTTGCTAATATTTTTGAAGCCTCAGTAAATATAATTAATAAGATTTTTCTGTCTTTTTCTCCCTCTCCCTCCTCCCCTTCCCCTTGCCTCCCAATTTGCAGCTCCAGAGCCACCTCAGATTATTCAGGAGCTAGAGCCAACCACTGTGGAGTCTGGTAAACCTGCCCGCTTCAGTGCTATGATATCAGGCAAACCCCAGCCCAAAATTTCCTGGTACAAAGACGATCAACAGCTTTCTCCAGGTTTCAAATGCAAATTTCTTCATGATGCACAAGAATATACTCTATTGCTGATCGAGACTTTTCCTGAAGATTCAGCAGTGTACACCTGTGAAGCAAAAAATGACTACGGAGTTGCTACAACTTCAGCTTCACTTTCAGTGGAAAGTGAGTTTCCCATGCTCACATCGAGCGTGTCTATGAAATGACATTGTCAGTAATTAGCTGTATCTGATCTTCATCTTGAAAAATGGCTTCCTTTTTCTTATCCTTTAGTCCCAGAAGTTGTTTCTCCTGAGCTAGAGGTGCCAGTGTATCCACCTGCTGTCATAATACCACTTCGTGATGCTGTTACATCTGAGGGACAATCTGCTCGTTTTCAGTGCAGAGTTACAGGGACAGGTGGGTTTAATGAAATACTGTACATCTTTTCACCTCTCAGAATTTTTTATCTTCAACTCAGAAAAAATGCTGCACTGTATGTACTGAAATCAGTCTTTCCCTAGAGGTACAGTTGTCTGATATATACACACTGCAGATTGTTACTCATTGACAACTAGCTATTAAGCAAGTTATACATCACAGGGTGGTAGCAAGCATGGAAATTATATTCTGTCTTAAAAAATAAGTATTTCTGAAAAGAATAGCACATCTGATTTAAAAAAAAATGTCTTGGAGACTTCGGTGTTTCAAATGCTATCCGAAGTTGCAAAACTTTGTCACTGTAATAACATGCAGACTTTCTAAACAGAATATCAAGAGAGAAAACCATTATTCTGTTACATGAACATGGCAAAGTTTCTGATGTCACACAGCATTGCATCAATTATCTGAAGAAACAGACCAAAATTGTACTTTGATCATCCTATTATTGCTGAGTACTTCTACAAACTCTAAACTGCCACTGCATTATTTTCCTAGCTTTATAAGGATTTCTAAGTGTTTACTCATTGTCTTTTTAAGTGTAGAATTTTCCTTAAATACATTTTCTACTTTTAAGTAAATAGGATATCATCTTAAAATTTAAATAATTCCAAGTTAATTAAAAACCAAATCAAACTACATTTCTTCACTTCAGCAAATGGTCTTGAGTATGATTAGTAATAAAATATTCACATGGTAAAGTGTAGAATAAGATCTAGGTCCAATCCCAAAGAATTTGCAGTTTTAAAAGATAAATGACATTCCAACTTTAGAAATAATCTTGAGTGATATCTGTATAAAAATCCACAATAAATTGTTAGCACGTGTGTGTGTGTATATATATATATATATATATATACACAGACAAATATATAAAAGTTGCATTTCCATCACTTAAAGTCAAAATTCAGTTTTGATATGTTTCTCCCTTTAAAAAGGCTGGACAAATCTATTTCTGCCATAAAAGTGATGATAAACTCAGAAAATACATATTTGAAAGACTGGCCTGCCCTCTGTGCTAAGCATGCTGATTTAACTTTTTTTGAAAGAACTATATTTATGTAAATGTTGCAGTTTTATTTACAGCACAGAGCATAAGGAACCTTTCATCTAACTCCCCTTTTTTGAATACCCAAATGGATTTGCATACCACTCACTTGTGTTATGAAAAATGTTTCTATTACCTTAAATAATACACTATTAAAAAACATTGTTTAATGGTGCACGCTGCAGCTGGCTATCGAAAACACTGCCTTTTTCTTCTAATGACAGTAATCACACTATTTGTGTGGAAAAAAAAAAAAGATTCATAATATAATACAGTGACAGGTAAAGAAGCACACTTAAAGTCTGCTTCATTCCTTTTCCAAGTGTATGAAATCTACAGAAATAACACTTCTTATTTAGGACTGTTACAAAGAATCAAAGACAGGATCTTTCTGGAGAAATATGATCTGTAAAACTTACAATATTTACAATAAAAAAGGCAATATATTGTCCTTCTCAGTAAAAAAAAAAAAAAAAAAAAAAAGAAAAATCCATTTTCATTTGTTCAAACAGTTCAGCCTGACCTAGTGATTTTATAATCTGTTTAATCAGGCAATTGTAGCATAATCCCTTTTAAAAAATGTGACTTTCACTAATTTTAGCAGTAGAAAAATATTTTTAAATTTATACTTTAAGAGAGGAAAGGGAAAAAATGATTTTTATGCAGGACTATAGCCGCACTAGAATAAATTTTCCCATACAAATATTTTCAGGGTAGAAATCAAAACTTAAAAACCACATAGGCCATTTTCCAGTGATCATATGTTATCAGAGTAATGCAAGGCATATTCAAACTGATACTTGAGATAAAGATTGAGATTTCTCTCACAAATAGAAATATAAGAATAGTATTTATTTACAAGTCTCATATCATAACTTACAGATTTATTTTTTTTCTTTCTGTTGGTTGAGCAGATCTGAAAGTCTCTTGGTATAGCAAAGACAAAGAGATCAAGCCATCACGTTTCTTTAGGATGACTCAGTTTGAAGACACTTACCAGCTGGAGATTGCCGAAGCTTATCCAGAGGATGAAGGAATCTATACTTTTGTGGCTAGTAATTCTGTAGGACAAGTGACAAGCACTGCCACACTGAAGTTAGAAGGTACAGTGTACAATTAAAGATGTCTTGTTTAGGTCATGTTCCAATACTAATCTTTAATATACACTGATGATATGTGAGTCACTGTCTGTTGTCTTTTAACTCAACTAGTTGCTACCGTTTACAATGTCCACAACATACACGTTATACAAAGGAAAAAGTATTTCACGATTTTGCAATGTTCCATTCACATGACCTTTTCTTTCTCTCCAGTATTATAATCTGGCATGCACCAAACATGGTAGTAATCTTCTCTCTGATGGAAGTGCTTTGTTTACACATTCTTGCTTTTGATTGTGAGGCGGACCTAAGAAGAGATTTTGTGTAAAATATATTACTTTGAAAATTTTGAAAACATGTTAAATAAGGATGTGTACCAGCCTTGGGAAGCTGAAAAGATATAGTTCACATTGATACATAGAATGGTTTGGGTTGGAAGGGACCTTAAAATCATCTAGAAATACAAACTGATGAAACATTCATCAAAGTTTTAGAGCAGAAATATTGTTGGGAGAATCTGATATTTAAATTTTGTATTGTCCTTGATATTACTTAACCATAAACATTTTCTTTTTTTTTCTTTTTTTTTTTTTTGCAACAGATTTTTTTAAATGATGCGTTAGAATAATTAATGCTGCTAAGTTGCAAGTAAGAAAAAAATCTTGAAAGAGAAAACATAGCGTAGAGTAAGAAATTAAAAGTTGGCATGCTTCTTTTCAGGATTTAAAAAGGTTGAAGAACTTACAACAAAGTCCCACTGGCATGTTTCTTCATCTATTTCACTTAAGGAGGAATCTATTGGCCAAAGGCCCACCTTTATCCAGCCTATTTCAAGCTGCAGGGTATGCAGTGGGGAAACAGTCAGATTTCAAGCTAGAGTCTCTGGCATGCCCAAACCAGAAATCCAGTGGTTTCGTAATCAACACCTCATGTTACCAACAAAAGACTTAGTTTTCCACTTTGATGAGTCTACAGGTGCAGCTATGCTCATAATAGTAGATGCTTTCTTAGAGCATTCTGGCCAATACTCTTGCAAGGCAAGAAATAGTGCTGGAGAAACAACTTGTACAGCTACACTTACAGTGACTGAAGAAGGTAAAGCCCCATTTTTATTTCAAAGGGATTCAGTTTGTTGTATACCACTCTTTTACAATGTTACTAACGTTCTTTCCTCATTTCACACCTTTTCTTTAGCAGCTAATGTTATTAGTACCTACTATCTGTAACCCAGCCACTCTCATTTATTCTGTTTAAACTATAACATATTTGAAGATTTGCAAATTTCTATCTTGATGTAGATCAAGAAATAGAATCATTTTACTGAAGGAGTTCAGATTTTTAAAAATGGAATTAAGTAATGGCTGTAGCATTGACTGAGGTATTTTGCATTATCCTGTAGAAAAGAAAAAGAAAAAAAAGAAAAAGAAAATACCTCCTTTAAAAGTTCCATACTAAGCTATCTAATACTGAAATTCACAAGTGAAAGAAGAAACAAGCATCAACTGTGTATCAACTGCATGACTAGACTAGGCATCATTTGTCATTCACATTTGTGAATAGATATTCTTTCTGTCAAGAGCATAGTACATCTGGCATGCTGAGTTTTCAAGTGAAGATCATTCATTTTCATCCTCCGTGCTGTATGATTTTGTTCACATCATGGCCCAGTAAAGTTCTTTAGATACTAATATTGTTATTTTTTGTTACTTGATTACACAGTGCAATCCCTAGATAGGAAAAGTTCTGGGAAAGATGTAAAAGATTCTATGCGGTCACAGGCTCTATCAGAACTTCATGTTGCTCCTTTCACAAAGAAGAACATTAAAGCTTTTCAAAAAGAATTTAAATCAGTGCAACAACCATCACAGGAATTGAGTGTACAGGTTTTTGAAAGCCTATCTGAAAGTTTGACCATGAAAGCTACATCACTTGAAGAAACAGAAGCCATGCACACAACAATCCTTTCCCAAACATCTCAGGACACCAGAATCTCTATGGCTCCTGCTCAGGAATTGAAAGATGTTCCTCCAAAGATTCTTCTGCAACTCAGAGACTTAACTGTGAAATCTGGTGACATTGCTCAGTTCATATGTGCCTTAGAAAATGAATTCTTCTCCGAGTTTCTTTGGGTTCATGAAGGTGAAAGGATAGAAGTGTCTGAAAAACTGAAGATATCACAAAATGGAAGTGTCCTACTGCTCACAATCTTAAATGCCCAGCTGACAGATCAAGGACTGTACAGTTGTACTGTATATAATGATCATGGAGGGACAACAACTACTGCAATACTAACAGTCAAAGGTGGTTATCTGACTTTAAAAATTATGACTTACCTTTTGCAACTTCATTATCACAGCCTATAGCTCACTAATATTTCTTTAATTATCAGCATTTAATTGAGAAAGCTCTAGTAATAATTCTTTGGGTTCCCACACGCACATACATTTATGGCTCTATTCATAAGTGTTGTAACTTCACACTTCTTCCCAGTACGTAACAGAAGTCTGTGGCTTTTTATTCCTCATATCCTTCATGATATGCAATGAGATGTAAAGTAGAACAGGCTTGTAGGAAATTTTGCATTTTGAGAATTCCTGAAGATGGAGTTTAAGGGAGATAGGGATGTCAGGTAAGCAATATTAAACTGTGTCCCTGGTCATTTCAGATTGTAGGGGTCCAACTTGTTTCGCATTAATCAGGATTGTAATTTGCTTGAAAGGATTAATGGGTGCAGGTTCTGTATGACTGCACTAATGGATTGTCTTCTTCCTTTCACTTGCCCTGATCTAAGTATTTATTTTTGCCAAGGCTCCTTTCCCTTCTTCCTGACATCAGCATATTAAAATGTTAGTTGGGTTACTAGTGAAAACTCAAAAATCTATTATCACTACAATAGACAGGTTATAGTATTTCTGAGCTTGAAGGAATCAAGAGCAGAAAAATAATGAGGAAATTATTGATGCAGTGACATTGATTTGGCTCTTACATGCTGACATTTCTTTATTCATTGCTGAGTTGTGCGTAGTAGTTTACATAATTTTCTGCTGCTACTTTTCTGCAGCTACTTCTGCTGTTACATTGAAGCTCTAAAAAATTGAAGATAGGTGTGTATTAGGCCTTATGGACCAAATCTTGGTCCCATGAAAGTCATATAGACTCAACAGGGACCTCAACTTAGCCCAGCAGGAAAAGAGCTCTTAAATGTGTGATCAGTCATATTTAATAGCCTTATGACACTAACATGTTAGACATTCTTTTCAGTACTAATTAATGCTTGTTTTTCTTCCCTGCCTAAATATAAGGATGCTTTTTATTCCTGCAAAACATCTGACCTAATCCTTCTCCTAACTTTATTCTTACCTAGCTAAAGAAGCACAAGCCAAAGCAGTAACAAAAATTACCCTTGAATCAGATACTAAAAGCTTTAAATCAGCCAAAGATTGTCAGTTTAAAGCATCTGAAGTTAAACAAGAATCATCCAAGAAAACCTCAAGCTTATTTATATCTACCTCTCAAAGACTACATGAAGCTGAGAAGCAAAGAAGCAGAGTCTACTATCCTGATGTTGTGCCATGGGAAGACATTGCAGAAACTGATGCCAGAGCACCAAAGTTTCTTGAAACTCTGCCTTCAGAAACCATTGTAAAAGAAGGAGATGATGTTTTACTCTTTTGTGTAATGAAGGGTGTGCCTACACCTTGTGTGCTCTGGCTGTGCAATCAGCTAATAGTTGAGGAGTCTGCATTGTGTTCCTTAAAACATGATGGGCCACTGTGCAGTTTAAGATTGTTGAAAGTTGGTCAGAACCACAAGGGTATATACAAGTGCAGAATAGTTAATCCTGCAGGACAAGCCGAGTGCAGCACCCATCTGAGAGTGACAGGTTGGCAACTGCATGCTCCTTCCAAGTATCAATTCCTCTTTCATAACATCATTGCATTACAGTACATTCGTTCCCTGGGAGATGATAAAGAACGAGAAACATCTCATAAGCCTGTGGGTTGCTGAATGTTTTCTTCAGGAATTTAAGGCATGATAAAGGCATGTTACAATAGAAACCTTCCCTCACCCTTCCAAAAAACAGAAGCAAATCTTGTAGAAAAGTATACATTACAAACAAGTTTGAAAGCATTCAATTACTCTGTTCTCAAAGTTTATCAAATATTTGAGTTGTTTGGCATGCATTTATGTGTATTTATGTGTGAATTTCTGTATCTTTGCAAGAAAGAGTGAATGTTTTTACTTCCTAAAATGTTGGCTGGTACATTTAGCAATTTTAGCTCAAAAAAATCTGTTTTTTTGTTTTGTTTTGTTTTGTTTTGTTTTTCTAGCTCCTGAAAAAATTATTCATGAGAAGCTAGAGGAAGAGATTGAAATGGAAGTGAAAGGTACAGTCACTAATAATGTTACACTGAATAAGTAGTTACCAGTATTTAGTAACACTGAAAAGTGTTTATCTGCTTCTGTGTAGTGTCTGATGGGGAAAAACAGACAAATTTTAAAGCATATTGGAACATGTTGCATGTTTGTTTTGATATGCAAAGGATTACCTGCTTTATAAAGTTATTTAAGTTTTAAATTGTTTAAAACTTCAAATTTATAATTTTGCAGCTATATTCTGAACTTTTACTTCATGCTTTGCAGCTATTCACAGAGCTTTTATTTGTTCAATTTCCTTTTGAATGCATGGAATAGTTTACTTCAGAAGGAAGCTATACAATTTTTAATCATATTATTTTTAAGCAAGTTATCAACCTAACCTTAATCAGTTCAATGGACGTTATCAGATGGATGAATTCTACTAGAAAGCATTTGTTGTTTAGGATATGTGAAAGCTATACATTCCCATGATTCTTTGCACTTCATTTACATACATTAATTCATCATTATACATCTCGTACCCTGGCTTGCAGATAGCATATGTGGTTCATGTTGCTTGCTTTTTTTTTTTTTCCCCTGTGCATAACACTGTGAAGTTAGTGGCTGTATTAGTTCGAATAAACGCCTTCTCATTTCATGTTAGCTAATTACTTATGGTTTTTTGTATATCTTTCAAAATATTTTTTCTCAATTGTTTGAACATTTAATCTATAAACAGAAGGGTCAGAAAGGGCGTTTATTCTACTGTCTGCAAGTCAGGTAAGATTTTCTTCTTTGCTACCCAAAGACACACAGCTTTTCCAGGCAGCAAAAACACACACACAGAAGAACGTGTTATTTTGAAATTCATTTTTGCTTGTTCAAGAAGAAATTTCCACAGTCTGAAGAAAGAAAAGACAACGAACGATTTTCGTGTCAATCTTTTAAACAGAGCAAGGCATTGCGTTTATTCGAACAAATATGGTGAGTGAATTACTTTTTTTTCCTGGGTGTGTGATGAAATGTTGCATGCCCATTTTTTAATTCAATATATTGCTATTTATTTTTTTCAATCAGATAGCAGGCAGAGTGGGGCATGCTGTAATCCAATCTCCTTTTCTTGCAGGGCAGCACAGCAAGTTGAACCTCGAGGGACCTGAGGCAGCAGCAGTGCTGGACTGTCCCCAGAACTGCAAACCCACCTTCATGCAGGGCCTCAAGTGTAGGTCTGTTTTGGAGGGGAACCCTGCTGTCTTCCAGTGCAAGCTGGTGGCATGCCCGCCACCCCACATGGCATGGTTTCACAACAACCGGCCAGTCCACCAGGACTGCCGCAAAGTGATTCGCACTGAGAGTGAGGAGCACATGCATAGTGCCAGCCTGGAGGTGCGGGATGTGCGAGAGCATGATGCTGGCAGCTACAGGGTATTTGCCATTAACAGTGAGGGCTCAGCTGAATCCACTGCCTCACTGCTAGTGGCACGTAGTGGTGAGCTTCAGGGCTTGGGTTTCAGGGGGAAAGTGGAGTTGATGCAGGAGAGCTGGGAGTGCCTGCTGCAGCAGCGGCAGCAGGACCGGCTGCGGGTCGTGCTTCGCTGCACTGGTTCACCCTTTGACAAGGGGCAGGAGGCTGAGCAGCTGCTCCAGAACCTCTCCCCAGCCCAGGGCAGGGTACGAACCATCCATTTCCAGAGGTTGCCACTAGTGGGATCTCATTGTCTGAGGCCAGCATGTGGTGGGGAGCAGAGAGACACAGTGATGAATGCTGATGAGCTGTTGGATGAGGAAATCCGCTGGAAGCTGCAGCGGCTGCGGGAGGCAAAGAGGGCAGCACTGAAAAAGAAGCAGGAATCCTTCATGTCTATGCCCCAGGAGGGTCCTGCTGGGAAGCTCAGCCCACCTGAGGCACCTGGCAAGATGGATGGCTCTGAGTCCTTCAAGGTGCAGGTGATGGAAGGGTATGGCAGGCCCAAGGCAGCAGGGAAGCGATGGCAGGCACCAGGTGGGCTCCTGGAGCCCTGCCCACCTCTCTTCGTCCAGGAGGTCAAGCCCCAGGAGGCTGTTGAGGGGCACAGTGTTACCTTCTCCTGCCTCTTCCATGGCCGCCCACAGCCAACAGTCACTTGGTACAACAATGCTGAGCCTGTGGGGCGCATCCGGGGCACCGCAGTTCACACCACAGGGTGCCGCTCTACACTGACCTTCCCATCTCTGCTCCCACAGCATGGTGGCAGAGTCACCTGCGTGATCTTCAACCCACTGGGCACAGTCAGCACCTCAGCTGCACTTCATGTGAGGCGGCAGATGCCAGCCTATGAGGCCATTAAGGAGAGGGAGAAAGAGGAAGAGAAGAAAGAGGAGAAAGAAAAAGAAGAAGAGAAGGAGGAGGAAAAAGAAGAAGAAGAAGAAGGGGAAGAAGAGAAGGAGAAAGAGAAAGAAGGGGAGAAAGAGAATGAGGAGGAGGAAGAAGAGGAAGAGGAGGAAGTCAGCCTGGCCTTTGCAGTGGAGCAGGGATTGCCAAATACCATTCCAGACTCAGACGTACTGTCACTGCCTGTGGAAATCAAAATCACTGCCCCCACTCCAACACCAGAGCAAGACACAGACATGAGGGAGACCACACAGCCCTCTCCAGATCAGGCTGCACCTGCCATAAAGCACAAGTTCAAGTTTTCATTTGATGTGGGAAATGAGCCACCCCAAATTGTGGCAGAAACCCCAGCACGCATCCATTGCTATGAAGGGGAGGCAGTTGTGTTGGAGTGTGCTGTGTCTGGGCAGCCTCCACCTGCTGTGGCCTGGTCCCAGAACAGACAGAGTCTCTCTGCAAGTGAGAGGCTTATGTTTGAGGAGGGTGAGAATGGCATTCATCGCTTACACATCCGAGGGGTCTCTGTCTCAGATGCTGGACTGTATTGTTGTGTGGCCAAGAATGTGGCTGGAACAGCCCAGACTGTCTCTGAGCTGACAGTGCAGCCTAGTGCACACAAGTTGTATAGCAAGGATGGAGGTACTGAGGAACTGCCTGGCATGAACCATACCCCGCAACTCCAAGGCCTCAAAAAACTTGGGAAGGAGGAAGAGGAACAAATCACATGCTCCAAGGAGGAAGAATCCCATCTGTCCTGGCCCTTGCAGTGGTCTCCATCTTCTGGTGAGCAGGTTGAAAAGGATTTCAGGGAAGGTAAGATGGAGGAAACAGTGGTGCTGGATATCATGGAGGTTTGTTCGAGGCAGGAAATGGGTTATACAGAAGAGTGTGTAAGGGATACAGATGATATTTCTAAGATGAGGCAGCATAGGGGAAAAGCAGTCTCTGAGGAACGTGGCTTTGGAATTGATGCCACTGTCCTGCACCCAAGCATGTCCAGGGAAGAGCATGAACTTGTGGCCAAGGACTCAGGTCACTTTTCAGAGGAGCTGGAGGCTGAAGGAGACAAGCTGGCACAACATACAGACAGTCTGTCCTGGGAATTCTTGAAGTCACCATTTATGGAAGTGAAAGGGCAAATGCCTGCCTCTGAGCAGTCTGCTCTGACAAGTGAGTGTGAGGATCCACAGTTTTTCATTCCTGTATCACCACTGGTGCAAGAGGAGAGTGACAGCTACTTGGAGGAGAGTGATGCACCTGCCTGGGAGGCAATGCCTTCTGATGGATCTCCTGTAGATGAGCCAAGTGTGCCCCACCTACAGGACAATATTACAAGCACACCCACAAAAGAGCCATTAGGCTTTTATAACTTCTGTGCAGAAGAGCAGCAGGAGGAAAAGGCTAAGGAGCAAGAGAGATCAGTAGATATTGAACAGAACATTGAGGTTGATGACCATCTTCATAAAGAAGAAATGATTGGTGCTGGGGATGCTGCACACTGGGAAATATACAATGATAGACAAGTGCTGCAGGAAGCAGAGCCTGACACAGGCAACTACTCTTTGGATCTAATTCTTACTCCTCCTGGCATAGCAAAATCAGGTCAGGATTTTACTGAGGAAGTTGAAGTTCACCCAGAAGCTCATTTCAAAGAGCAATTACTGTCATCTGAGACCGATGATATCAGTATCATATATGATTTGAAGAAGTTTGTGGAGCCTTTCCCAGCTAAAGAATCTGTGAACACAAAACAGGCACAACCCCCTGCAGGTTTGGAGAGTGTTCAGCTGGGAGAAACAGGGCCCATCTCTCCTGTGCAGAAACATGAAGTGCTTGTGGAAGAGATTTCTCTAAGTGAGGAGCTGTGTCAGATCTATAGGATGCAGCTGGAGGAGGTCAGTGTCCAGGAAGAAGCGCAGCCAACAGAAATCAGGCAGCCTCATTTGCGAATCCCCAGTGGGAACGTTGGCAGCGTCACACTATCTGCTGAAGAGAGGACTTCTGCTGAAGAAATTCATGAGTCAGAGGCAAATGTCTTTGGGGAGGATTCACTTGAGGGACAAAATCATAGTTTTCTGGTGCAGCCCACAGCAGATTTCCAAAGGACAGTACAGGAAACACATGTGTGGGGGAGTGGGGAGAGGCTGGAGTCAACAGACACTCAGAGTGACAGCTTCATCAGTGACTTGAAAAAAGCTGCACTTGAGAGGAAACCCCAGCCTGGGCATCAAACAGAGGAGGAAGATGTCTCTGGGGTAGAAAAGGTCTTTGAGAAAGTAGTGAGCAGTTCCCCTTGTGAAATAGAAAGCACAAGTTACCCTGAGGGAATGTTCAGAGACATCCATCCAGAACCAAACACAACTAAGGGTTTCTCCTTTGGGCAACTCCAACTTGGTTCGATAATGGATGATTCTGTGGCACAAAAGGAGCAAAGGAAGGACTGTGGGGGCAAGAAGAGGACTCCCACTAAGAAAGCCTTTGAGAACAGCTTGGATGGTGGAGGACTATGGGAAGATGTTTCTGCAGGTCCAGAGCCCAGTGCTGTTCAAGCCTCAGAGTTGGAGCCTGACTTCTCCCTGACCAAGTATTTAAGGTCAGCGGGGATGCAGGAAGCTCCAGATGTCAAAGGCACAGCTCAAAAGAAACAGCGAGAAACCATCACTTCCCTGGAAGTGGAGGAGGTTACCTTCAGCATGGTTTATGACTATTACAACAACCAGCAGGAGCTGGCCCGGCCCTTCTCTCCTGAGTCAGAAATGTCCATAGAGCTAGAGAGTGGGAACGGAGAGGAGTCACCTGATTCAGACCGTTTCTACACACCTCCCTCCTCAGTGGAGATCTTTGAAACTGCTTCATCAGCATCCTACCACACACCACTCAGCACACCTGAGCGCTATTCCACTCCATCTGAGGGCTCAGAGTATGGCACACCACCTGAGCACTACTCTACACCATCTGATGGATCAGAGTACAGCATGCCACCTGAGCACTACTCCACACCATCTGAGGGATCAGAGTACAACACACCACCTGAGTGCTACTCCACACCCTCTGAGGGTTCAAAGTGCAACACACCCTCTGAGCGCTACTTCACACCCTTCGAGGGACCCAGCTCTGCATTAGGGGACAGAACACCACCAGAGCGTTACCGGACACCCACTGGAGAGTATATGGATGCCCTGGCAATGTCTACTCCCTGTGAGGAAAGCTGTCAGACTCCAGACCACTCATGGGCTGAGGTGTTTAGGACCCCCCGTGAAGCCCTGGAGCCATCAGGCAATGAGATGCCACCTGCGTTCCTCAAGGCATTGAGCAGGAGGAGGCTGTACAAGGGCAGCACACTCAGTTTTGTGGCTGAGGTGGTGGGTGTGCCTGATCCAGGGGTGAAGTGGTATCATAATAAATCTCTTCTGGAGATGGATAAGAGAGTGCGGATAGAGAAGGATGGGAACAAGTGCATGCTGGAGATCACTGACATCCAGAAAGACGATGAAGGACAGTATCTGTGCCATGCAGTGAACATTGTGGGGGAAGCTAAAAGCATTGCCCAGGTGGAAGTTTTGTCTGAAGATGGGCGATCACTAGCACTGCCACCCCCTGTGACCCACCAGCATGTTATACACTTTGACCTGGAGCGAAACACATCCTCACGGTCACCTTCACCACAGGAAATCCTTCTGGAAGTGGAGCTGGATGAAAATGAGGTGAAGGAGTTTGAGAAGCAGGTCAAAATCATAACTAGTCCTGAGTTTAGCCCAGATAAGAAGAGCATGGTGGTTTCCCTGGATGTCCTTCCACTTGCCCTGTTGGAGCAAGTTTCAGGCTTGGCCTCAGAGGAGAGTGAGGATGTGAAAATTGATTTCCAAGTGACAGAAATGCCTCCCCGCTTTGCCGTGCCCTTTGCAGATGTGGAAGTTACAGAAAGCTCAGAGGTAGTCTTTGAGTGTGTGGTAACAGGTACTCCTGTCCCAGTAGTGCAGTGGTTTAAAGGTGACACCTGTGTGACACCCACCTCAGGGAAGTATGTTGTGAGTCAGAAAGAGGGACTTCACAGTTTGAAGGTCCTTAATGTAGGTTCTTCTGATGGTGGCTGGTATCACTGCCGGGCGATCAATAGGCTGGGAGAAGCAATGTGTAAAGGCTCCCTTATAGTCAGAGCTCAGCAAGGAGCAAGTGCTAAGTTAAGCAGTGAGGCAGACATGAGCAGTGAACCAGAGAGGCCCCAGAAGTGTGACTTGCTTATGAGTAAGACTGTGTCCCCAGGCAACTGCTCAGAAGTAGAGCTGGAATTTAAACCACACATGGAGAACTCGGAGAGAGCAATACAGCTGCTTGCAGTGACTGAACAAGAGCGAGAGGTGGAAGGGCAGAAATATGTTGATATTAGTTTTGATGTGTTTGGAGAGCCATCCCAAGAAGAACAGATTGAGTTTAAAGCAGAGGACTCAGAGAGCTGCAGCTTTGAGTTCCAGGCCACAGAAACCCCTCCCAAATTTCTGAGGCTCATTTCTGACTACAGTACATTTGTAGGTGCCTCAGCTTGTTTCCAGTGTCTTGTGATTGGTTCCCCTTACCCGAGTGTTCATTGGTACAAGGATGAGATGTTGTTGGAAGGAGACAGGTACTGTGTGCAGGAAGAGCAGGGGGGTTCTCATAGCCTAACTATTGAAAATTTGATGCAAAGTGACAGTGGGAAGTACAAATGTATAGCTACTAACAGGGCAGGAACTGCTGAGACTTGTGCAGTGTTAACGTTATACTAAATGTCCATAACTTATAGTCTCTTCTGAAACACTAAATGTTATATACTGTCGTTCACTACAGGTAAAAATGCAACAATCATTTTAGGGGCATTGTTTTTCGTCTCTTTAGGGGTGAAATTCACTCCACATGGGCATGTTTCTATCTCATTTAAATTTACTTTCACTGTGAAATTTAAGTGAGATTTATGGTGTGCATAAGTTTTATGCACACTTTCTGTACTGAGGTACATTTCAGATTCCTCCCAAGCTCCTTACTCATTCTTGTAAAGATATTTTAATTGACGTTCATATATATAGGAATCATCTGTATAGTGTACATATCCCTGTGTGTCTGTAGGCATGCAATTATTATTTTACATAGGCTAGAAATCACCTAAAAATGCTGAATTTACCTTTTTCTTGTAATCTAACAGTACGGAATACTGACTTAGGCTTACTTTTTAGTTTGGACATAATTCCATGAAAGAACTCCTTAAACTGGTATTTCCCCTTCTCACAATGTTGTGTCAGAAAATGTGAGTCTCTCTGATTCAAATCCTGTGTCTACAGTTTCTGTCATTGCAGAACTCTTACATCCATTGGTCTCACTCTGTTGACTCATGGAATCCTATGATTTATTTTTTTTAATTAAGTCAAAGAAAGTATTCTGTTGCAAAGAAAAGTGATACAATGGAAAGAGAATAGAAGTTTTGCTTTAGTAGAGACTGGACAGGATTTTTACTCTATTACCAAGTAATAAACATAAAAATCTATTTTGTACTGTATCTTTAAAAGTTAAAGAGAAAGGAGAGGGAGCTTAATAAATCAATGATGTAACTGTAAATTCATTAATATAATTTTTTTGTCCCCATATTCCAGTGTCATTCATAGGAAATACATAGTAGTAAAAAATGTAAGAGATTTTTTTATGCAGTATTCTTGTTTCACATTAGAACTAAATCTCTACAAATTCTTTTTTTTCCTTTCCTTTCCTTTTTTTTTTTTTATTAGTAAAAGTTAGGTGTGCTATGTTTCAATATGACCAGAAATAAATAGAATACATTCAATTGTTACCTCTGGCATTTTCTCAGCATAAAAGATTTTTATGTTAATGTTCTCAGTTTGAGTATATATTTTTGTATTTAAAACTAATATTTAGGAGGAGAAATCAGCAGTAGCTGACATAATTAAATCAAAACTAAAGTAATCTGTCTTACATAAGCAATGATAAATTGATTAAGCAAGTATGTTAAAGGTATAAAAGTTATTAATTAATATTTATCAGAAGTTAAATAACTGTAATGCATGTGCCAGTTTTCCAGTTGCCTATATGCCAAAGTGAAACCCTAAACAACCCTTAGCAAAAAATACTTTTACTTTAATTATTTGTTTATGATGTTCATCACATTATTTACAAATTGCTGTCTGTTGCCTTGCAAACCTCTTTAAGGAGAATGGTGATTTTAAGTGTGAGAGAACTATTACTATAGTACAGCCGGCTATGTTTATGCATGTTCTTGTTTCTGAGTTTGACATATCCTCACAATGAGGTCAGTGTGCCTCAAAAACTCAGTCTTTTAAGATAATCTCATCACGTACTCAGGATAGCCATTTTTGTTCAAAAGATTCACTTTGCCCAATTGTGCTGCCCAGTATAAACTCAACTTGTAGGAGAGGCAACTTCTAATGACCCAGTATGTGACTGGAGTGGTTAGGTTAATACCATTGTGTCACTTCAGTTTCTTCCCAGTCATGACCCCATAATCAATATTTAAGTATGTTGTTAATAGGTGGAGATATTTTTAATTTTTTTTAGGTAACATTTGGTAGGAAAGAGAAGTGGGAGTGTCTGACCCAACATTGTGATGGGAGTTAATCGCTTCTTCATCTGTCCTTATCCATTCCGTGTGCAGATGTGTAACACTAACTGATTCATGAGGCAGCAGAGGTCCCTAGGGAAGTTGGCATGAATTGTTCTATGCTATGCATTAGCTGTGACATGAGTCTTTTAGGTACAAAGTCAATGAGGCCAGAAAGCCTTTGGTTAGGCCCTAAGCAATTATGACCTGTGTTTAATGTGCACATAAATTAACTGATTTTTTTAGTAGAAATAGGTCTACTTCAAAGCCTTGTATCCAAACAGGTCCAAGTTCGTAATCATATCTGAAATGTATGGCCAGGCATATTTATCTCTATCTGTGCAGCAGTGTTTGTGTTTTTTTGTAAGTTTAAAAGTCTAATTTTAAGTTTCATACATTGGCCAGGAGCACAATGTTGTGCTTGTGAAGATAGAAAGCCTGACCTAAGATACAACGGTATAAATCTGGAATAATTGTAATTTAAATAAACTTCCTCTGGGGCAATTGGTATAGCTTTAAGCCATGTTTGATCACCTCCCTTCAAAATGTTTTGCTTTCAAAGGAACTAAAAATATCACAATTTTATTGTCAGATTTAATGTCTTCAATTTTACAAGTCATGTATCTTTAAAAAAAAAAAAAAAAAAGGATGAATTATGTTTGCCACCAATGTGTAAATGTTAGCATGTATGGCTAATTTGTGAAATAAATATGTAAAATATTTAAGTCCGTCGCTTCTTGTACTTTATTCATTTCACAGACATAGCTACAATATAAAATAATCTGTATTTTTTGTCATAAATATGACAAACATGAACACAAAAAAGTGCATTAATTTGTACTCCACTCCTGTATATAATGCCTTCTCATGTCTGTTATCGTAAGTTCCCTTCTGCAATTTTTATACTTTCTTATGGGCCCCATTTCAATTGATCATCCTCAAGTTCACTAGCACATTGTATTTCTGAGGAAGCTGCTCTACTGGTTTAATAAGGCTTTTAGTTAATACTAAGGGATAGATGTAATTTTCTTTTTTTTTTTCTAAGTGTCTCTTCTGTGCAGGTGATCACTATGCACTGTGTTATGTCAAGTACACTATGATGTTTGTAGAAAGATTAATAATTGCTAAAACCAATGAGAAGTAATTGGGTATGGCATATTCTGTTCTTCTCCATAGCTGTGAGGACAACAGGATTTGATTTCCAAAGGTTTTATTTGCATTGTGCTTTTCCTGGATAGCTTGTTTTGTTCCTGGAAATCTCAGAATTCACCGATGTTTCTAGTGTCTAGGATCTGCAGAGGACAGACAACATGTTCTTTCCATGATGTCTGTTTCCTCACATTTCAAAATCACCATTAGAACAAAGCGGTTCATCATATAACTGTCCAAGTTCACAAAGGCAAGAAGAAAAACCTTGAAGTGCTCTAATGTATTTTTCTTGGGTATAACAATGGTTTTAATATGCAGGATAGTGCTAGGGAGGAGTTTAAAAGCAGAAAGGAAAATCAATGACATTAAATCAAGAATGTAAACTCATGGTTTTTAGTAATAATGGTGTTGTAACTGCAAGGGTCTACTGGTTAAAAAAAAGGGGGGGGGAATGGGGGGCAGAACAAAGCTGGTAAGGGAGTGGAAATATCTTGTGTTAGACAAAAAATAGAGTTGAAAGTAGTGAAGTAACTGCACCAGAAGGAAGTCTGGTGTGCTGTAAAGTTTGTCATATTTTTCCAAAACTAAATCTAACAATCTGGTTTTTCTTGGTGTTTTAAATTAAACCAGAGCCTTAGCACTGTTCTCCTGTACTTGTTTGTATGACTGCACATATAAGTATCTACGGCACATACCACTTTAATTATATTTTTGAAATGCATCAATGTTGTGCAACTGTTACTTGAAGCATAAATGAATACCACAAGAGGTTATGACTAACCCATACTGTGATGTTAGGTTTAAAGAGATGCCCATGTTGATCAAGATAACAAGTTCATAAGTAACCTAACAGCACACTGTGTGTGGTTATTTATGGTAAGTGTGTATTTAACAGAAGGAGGACCTTCTGTTCACGTTCATTGTTACCTGCTGCACAGGAGATTGTTACCTGCTGTGGAGAAAACCTCCACATATACAAAAATAGTTGCACTAACAGAGTTGTATATTACTCTTTGCTGTTTATTGCTGCCTTCAAGTGGTCACTTCAACATTCTAGTAAAACTAAACAATTTTTTTTTTCCCGTACAGACTTCTCTAGTTCTCTTACTGTGTCTTCTGAGGAGGGAAGAAGTGAAGGCTACAGCAGCAGCCTTCAGTTGCCTGATAGAGAAAAAACACTTGAATTTGAGCCTGAAAAAACAGTTTATTCCAGCCAAACAAAGATGAAAATGGAGGAGGGGGGCAGTGCACCTGTTTTCCTCACACAGGTCTCAGATGTTGAAGTCTGGCAGGGAGATGTAGCTAGGCTTTCTGTTACTGTTACTGGAAGTCCCACACCCAAAATCTTGTGGTTTTTCAGTGGTGTCAGGTTAACTCCATCCGCAGACTGTAAGTTAGTGTTTGCTGGAAATGACCACAGTCTCATCCTCCCATATGTGGGCATGCAGGATGAGGGCAAGTACACGTGCATGGCCAGCAATGTACATGGTGAGGCTGCATGCAGTGCCCACCTCCATGTGAGGCAGCGGGTACCTGGGGCTCCTTGTTTTGCCAGGGCACCAGACAGTGTGCAGTGTGCACCAGGCTTCACCGCTGTCTTTGAGTACACCGTGGCTGGGGAGCCATGCCCTGATGTGGAATGGTTCAAGGGGACCGAGCGGCTTTTCTCTGATGCACGTCGTTCTGTGTCTCACCACCCTGATGGCTCGGGCTCCCTGACGGTGTGGGAGTGCATGGAGGAGGACACTGGTCTGTACACATGCAGGGCAGTGAGCACCTTGGGTGAGGCTGCATGCTCCATTGAGCTCCTTGTGCTGCCTGAGGAACATGCTGTGTGTAGGCAGAGCCCAGCCTTGCAGCACTCTGCAGTGGCAGAGGACCAAAGCCCCCTCTCCTATGAGGAGGCCAGCGAGCTTCCCACTGTGAAAGAAGCACTCAGTCTTGAGGCCATGAGGGAGCCCGGGGCTTTCTTCCAGCTCCAAGTAAGCCAGGTGGAGCACATGCTGCCCAAGGAGGGCATCTTGCCTAACCTGCCACTAGCCTGCCTCGCTGTGCAGAGTGTTGAAGAGATGCTGGCCCAGGCAGCCACAACACAAGAGAACAACAGACTTCTGGCGGAGTCCCTGCAAAACCTTCCTACTGACTCCCAAGGTGCAGTGCCTGGAGCAGCAATTGAAACACAACTGCCAGGCTGCCTTGGGACTGTGGCTGCACAGATGCTCTTGCCCAAAGAGCAAGTCATCCCTGAGGAGGAGGAGCAGATGGCTGTCCTGGAGACAGAAGTTTCCCAAGCCTTTCTGCAGGTGTCAAGCACCACTGAGAGTTGTGCCATAGATGGTGACCACTTAAAAGTCCTAGAGGGCTTCCAGGCAATGAAAGGTGAGCTAAAGGCTGAACCCGGATTTCCCTCTGAATTGGCCTGCACTGGGAGTCAAGCTGTTGCCTTGGAGAACATTTCTGCCCTGGAAACAGCAGAGGAAGATTTTGCTGCAAGAATTTGTGAGGGACAGGCTATAAGATTTCCCTTACTGCTAGAAGAAAAACAGCCATTGGAGGAAGAACATGTTGTCGATCTTGCCAGCCCACTTAGGCAGTGTCCAAGGGTAGAGAGACAACCATGTGAAACAATGTACACTCACCAGCTCCAGGCAAGCCAAGTCCTTACCAAAGAGAGCCAGCTCACTGATCAAGTTCCCAAGAGCTGCAACCTCGACATAAAGTCCCAAATTAGAGATGCACTAAAAGCTGCAGTTGTAAGTGAGCAAAATGTCTTGTTTACAGAATGGTTGGCTGATAAAGAAAGCATTGAAGTACAGACAATAAAAATCACCAAGGAACATAAACACACCTTGTGCACCTATGTTGTGACCACAGGAGGACTCACTCCCGTAGAAGTCCCGATCTCCCTGGCAGAAGTCAGCATTCAGACAGCAGACCAGAAAAAAGTCTTGAAGGAGGCTTTCTATTCTCTTATTTATGAAGAAAAACATCTCTTAACAGATGAAAAATCCAAAGCATTGCCAGTCCATCCCCATTCACTTAACTCAGGAAAATCCTGTGATGAAACCTCTGAGTTGGAGCCCCAGCAGGCTGAGAGAACTATGGAGGCAGAAATACCCCTGGAGCAACCTTTGCATGCAAAAGTAATCAATACTGTGACTCAACACGGTCAAATCAAGGATGTAGGGGCAGCTGCAGCCGCTGCTGACGTAGCCTATGCAGGTGTTCCTGTTGAGAAACCCACAGAAATACTGAAAAGGAAGGAGAAAAGGGAAGAAATACGTGAGCAAGAGGGCAGAGGGGGTCTGGAAAATAAAGGTGGGAGTCTAGAGGATGAGCTGGGCAAAGAGAATTACCCTATTATATGCAGCAAACTGGTCGACACTACTGTGGAAGAAGGGGAGAGTGTCAATCTAGTGTCTGTCATAACAAATGTCAGAGAGGTGAATTGGTACTTTGAGGGTAAACTGGTGTCTTCAGGCAACAAATTCAAGTGTTTGCAGGATCAAGACACATACACACTAGTAATCAGCCAAGTGTGTGGGGACATCCACCAAGGAGAATACACATGTGAGGCACTGAATCAAGGTGGAAAAAGAGCAACAACAGCAAAAGTCACAGTTGTTAAAAGAGGTTGGATAATGGGGATAAAATTCTGCCTTTCTAATACACTGTTGTACTAATGAAACTGCCCTACTCTGTCTATCTGGACACAGATACAATACTAATATAATCACAACACTAATGACAGGATCCCCTTTCTCTCTGGATTTATGGTCTCCTTTTACCACATTGCAGTCTCTTACTCCTGCATCACACAAGCAAGATCAGGACAAGTTATACTGCAGTCCTGACTGCTTCATCCCATGATGAAGTTCAGCTATACTTGCCACTTTTCTCACTGCTGCATCCAATCTTCAGAGTCATTGCACTGTTTCAGCACAATTTCTTAACCCCACCACCATTTCTCACAGCTCTAAGATAGTGTGTATATGTTAATATTGCAATATTACCACATTGCTATTAAACAGTTTTCCAGTTTCACCACTGTGTTTTCTGATGTCATTATGCACCATGACACTGTCTGTTCACAGTTTTTTTCCTTTACAATCACTTAATGTGATTGCAAATAAATAATCTGTTTTGTTTCAGTTAGTCACTTCACTGTTACTTTCTAGAATGCCAGTATGCATGGCTCTGAATTACTCTCTGCTTCTGATTTCAGTTGCACCAATCCTGAGAAGAAGGCTTGAATCTCTGGAGGTGGCCGTAAACCACGTGGCCAAGTTTACCTGTGAGGTAGAGACTGCTCCCAATGTCAGATTCCAGTGGTACAAAGCTGGCCGAGAGATATATGATGGGGACAAATATTCCATTCACACCTCCAACTACATTTCTACACTGGAGATTCCGAGGCCTCAGGTTGTTGACTATGGAGAGTATAGCTGTAAGGCCTCCAACCAGCATGGCAGTGTAAGCTCTACAGCCCTTTTAACAGTAACTGGTAAGTACAAAGTCAAAAGCACTTCTTGAAAAAATGTCTTGGTATGTTGTAATGCTTTCTGTGGGGTACCTACAAACATTTGTGGTAGTGCTATTGATTGTCATTGTTATACATAATCCATACCTAATTTTGATGAGTACAAGCACAGAGAAGGAATAACTTTTGAAAATGCTGCTTTTAGGTGTTTTTTTTTGTACCTAGTATGAAAAGTTTCAGGAGGGAAGAAAAATGGGAAAAGAGACAGGGAAGAACTATGTTGTCTACAGAATGGGATTGCTTTGTGAAAACATTCTTGAAGAGAGTTTATTGTACTTCCAGACAACAAGCAAATGTGCAGTTTTAAATCTGATTTATTTGGTGTAGTAATCACTGGGCAATTACCCTACAATCTTACATTTATTCTTCAGCTATACTTGTGAGGCAGGCTGTGTGGCGATGCTTACCTAAACATCTGTGTGCCAGAGGAAACTCTGTGTGATGGGGGAACAGATCATCTTAAACAAACAAAAGACAGTTCAAAAGTATTTCATTTTACAAAACTTTTTTTTTTTTTTGTCTATTGATAACTATGCAATTATCTTCCTTTTTTTCTTCCTTTTTTTTTTTCTTTTAAATATCTTGTGGACCTTTGTGGGTGCATTTTTTTTTATTATTCCTATTTTTCTTTCTGTGGGAAGAATCTTTATGTAGTCTTTGCTAAATGCCAGATGCTAGAGACTAAAGAAGGATACTCAAACTGTGCAACATATGCAAACTTGTCTATCTTAAGGGAATCATGCACAAACATATCACTCTTGGGAAAGGAAATTCTGTCTTTTGCTTTATTTTCCTTTGGTTTGTACATTGTTCCAGAGTCAAAATGCCTTCAAGCTCTAGAGCAATATACAGACCCAAGAAGTACAAAACAAAAAGCCAAAATTCATAATCTTTAACATCTCTTTTCTCCTTCACTGCTCTGGCCTCTTTTGCTTAAGAGTGTCTAAAAACAAACTGCCCCCTCCTACTCTCTGTCCTTGGGAAACTTGGAGAAACAGCATAAGCTCTATTCTCCACCTCCAGATAACAATGAACCCCTTTATTTTGCAGAAGCACTTCCACCAACATTTCTTACCAGACCCGAATCTATCACCACTTTTGTGGGCAAAAGCGCCAAGTTCCTGTGTACTGTTTCGGGCACTCCAGTCATTGACGTCGCCTGGCAGAAAGATGGCACGACCATTTCACCTTCGGACCACCACAAGATCTCCAAAGTGGAAAATAAGCATGTCTTAGAAATTTCCCTTCTCACCACCAGTGACAGAGGGGTTTATACTTGCAAAGCTTCCAACAAGTTTGGGGCTGACATTTGCCAGGCTGAAATGGTCATTATAGACAAGCCCCACTTTATTAAAGTTTTGCAGTCAGTGCAGTCAGCAGTCAATAAAAAAATACATCTTGAATGCCAGGTAGATGAAGACAGGAAAGTAACAGTAGGATGGACAAAAGATGGAAACAAAATCCCTCCAGGCAAAGATTATAAGATTTACTTTGAAGACAAAATAGCCTCGCTTGAGATTCCTCTGGCTAAACTCAAGGATTCGGGCCATTACGTATGCACTGTCTCAAATGAGGCAGGAAGCAGCTCCTCTTCTGCCAGTGTCACAGTCCGAGGTAAGATTGTCCTAGGTACTGTTTACCTTTGCTCTTCTTCGGTTTCTGCTTTTTTGTTTTGCAGGTGAAGTCTTCTCTGGGGTGAAATCACACTGTGAAGTCTTCTGAAATCTTTCTTGCTCCATTCACCTCTTGCTTTTTACCCAACTGTCTTCCAAAGCACTGTGTATTGCTTCAATATTTCTTTTGTTAGCCACATCCAAGAGTCACTCCTGCATGTAGGGGAGAGATGGTGGGAGAGGGCAAGAGAGACCACAAGAACTGCAGCTCAGCAAATATTATGCTGATCTCTTCTAAAGTCATGTATTGTTCTTTCACTAGGAACCAATGTCTTTAAGGCTTTGTATTTCAGACTGCTTTACTTTCCCTCTTCTTTTTCCCCTTTTCCATTTTCTTCTTCTCTACTCGCTCTCCTGTCTTCCCTTCCCTTCCCTTCCCTTCCCTTCCCTTCCCTTCCCTTCCCTTCCCTTCCCTTCCCTTCCCTTCCCTTCCCTTCCCTTCCCTTCCCTTCCCTTCCCTTCCCTTCCCTTCCCTTCCCTTCCCTTCCCTTCCCTTCCCTTCCCTTCCCTTCCCTTCCCTTCCCTTCCCTTTTTTGCTTTTCTTCTGTTTTCTTCCCATTTTTAGAACCACCATCTTTTGTGAAGAAGGTCGATCCGTCTTACTTACTGACCCCAGGTGACTCTGCACGCCTTCAATGCAAAGTCAAAGGGTCTCCTGAAATCCAAGTTACTTGGTTCAAGGACAATAAGGAAATCCGTGAAACCAACACACACAAGGTGTCTTTTATCAATTCTGTGGCTGTGTTAGATATTTTGGAGATGAAAGTTGATGACAGTGGAAGCTACTCATGTGAAGCTGTAAATGAGGTTGGAAGTGACAGCTGCACCACAGAAGTAGTTGTCAAAGGTCTGTTCTTCCTGCTACTTACTGCCAGTCACACACTTGAGGAAAAAGCTTCTTTTTTTTTTTTTTTTCCTGGGCAATTAATTCTTTCTTGCTGCTTTTATAGAGCCTCCATCTTTCATCCGAACACTCGAACCAGCAGAGGTAGTGAAGGGAACAAACGCCGTTCTTCAGTGTGAGGTTGCTGGCACTGGACCATTTGAGATTAGTTGGTACAAAGACAAGAAACAGATTCGCAGTAGTAAAAAATACAGGCTGACCTCTCAGAAAGCTGTTATTTCCCTGGAGGTGTCATCATTTAATAGTGCGGATGTTGGTGAATATGAGTGTGTGATAGCTAACGAAGTTGGAAAGTGCATTTGCAGTGCAACATACATCTTGAAAGGTCAGTGGGAGAGAGAACACTCCACTTACTGCAGGGAACCTCTTATTTCTTATAATGTATTTTCTCTGAATTTCTGCGTAGCTAGGGTGGTTGGGGATGGAGGGTATCTTCTTCTTAAAAAAATTGTATATATCTTAACTCTTACCTGGCATCAAACCCATTAATTTGAAGAACATTGGGCTTAAAGGAGTATTACTCTTATGCTTAAAAGCATTACTCTTTAAGCTGGATAATGCAGCTCTTCCCTTTTCCTGCTCTTTAGCTGAATTGTGCCATGTACTGTGTACATTGTCTCATAAAACTATCTTTGAGCATTAGATTTCATGAAAAGGTGTCATAGCAGATGCATATTTCTTTATGTCTCTTTTCTTTGAACTAGAACCACCATCTTTCGTTAAAAAAATCGAAAATGTGACAGCTCTGGCTGGAGACAATATTACGTTACAAGCTGTGGTGAAAGGGTCAGAACCTATTTCTGTGATGTGGATGAAAGGCAAAGACATTATTCAAGATGATAACAAAGTGAGAGTGACATTTGAACACGGGCTAGCAACACTGCAAATTACTGGTGTCCAGCTGAGCTCTGGTGGTAAATACACCTGTGTAGCTGAGAACGATGCAGGAAGTCAGTCTTGCTTTGGTGAACTAGCAGTTAAAGGTCAGTGGAGGAGTGCTGCGACTTCTGCATTGTCTCCCACCTAAGAAGAGCAATTTACTTTTGTTCTTAACACTGATTGTTTAATTCTGTTGTAGAACCTGCCAAAATCATTGAAAAATCCGAAGTGATTCAGGTGACAGCAGGGGATCCAGCCATTTTGGAGTACACTGTCACAGGCACTCCAGAGTTGAAAACCAAATGGTTCAAAGATGGAAGGCCACTACCTGCCAGCAAAAAATACAGGATCAGCTTTAAAAATAACATTGCCCAGCTCAAGTTTTATGCCACTGAAATGCAGGACAGTGGAGAGTACACCTTTGAGATATCAAATGATGTGGGGACCAGCTCTTTTACTACCAGCTTTACGGTGCTAGGTCGGTACTGACCCTTGGCAAAGAGGCCTGTTATTCTGCTCTGAGCCCAGCAGAGCCAGAAGCAGAACTGTATTCTCTTTTGCTCATGTGTTGGTTTATTTATTTTTTTTTCATACCCAACAGATCGCACTCTCCCTCCCTTCTTTACCAAACCACTGAAGAATATTGACAGCATCATTAACACCTCATGCCATCTAGACTGCAAAATTTCTGGCTCTCTTCCAATGACCGTCTCTTGGTTTAAGCAGGACACTGAAATCACTTCAAGTGCCAAGTACACAATACACTTTGCAGAAGGCTCTGCATCTTTGGAAATAAAACACCTAGATGCAAGTGATGCTGGAGTTTACATTTGCAGAGCCACAAACTCTGCTGGTAGCAAGGACAGCAGTAGTACTTTGTTTATAAAAGGTTTGGCAGTTTCAAAATTCTTGCTTTTTTTTTTTTTATTTATTATTTTCTTGTGATAATACTTTTCTTCCCCACAGTGCAAGCTGTGTGTCTTATTCTTGGCAATTGTTTCCTTTCAATGCAATCTAGAACCACCCAGCTTCATTGTAGAACCGGAGTCTCAAGATGTGCTGCCAGCATCAACTGTACGTTTCAAGGGCACATTTAAAGGCACAACACCACTGACAGTGAAATGGTTTAAAGGTGATACTGAGCTGGTGACAGGAGGAGCCTGCTATATTATGACAGAGGCACTAGCAAGTTACTTGGAGCTTTATGCAGTCAAACCAAATGACTCGGGAAAATATATCTGCAAAGTCTCCAATGTAGCTGGTTCAGTAACATGCAGTGCAAACTTGTTTGTAAAAGGTTTGCATTCTTACTCTCTTTTTAACTTTCAGCTACTGGATTGACCCAGTGGCACTTTTTGCTGCCTTGTTGATACTGAAAGCTTTTCTTAAATCCACAGAACCTGCTGCCTTCAAGGAGAAGCTAGAGCCAACTCACCTGGTCAAGAAAGGTGGATATGCTGAGCTGACCTGTAAAGTCACTGGCACTCCTGAGATTAAAATCACGTGGTTCAAGGATGACAGGAAACTGAAAGAGAGTGACAAACACAGGATGTCTTTTACAAAATCTTTGGCAATACTTCATCTTTCAGAAGTTGAGACTGAAGACAGTGGCGAATATATTTGTGAGGCCAAAAATGATGCTGGGAAAGATATTTGCAGTAGTGTTGTTACGATCAAAGGTGTGTGTGACATCCAACCACTCAACCAGTTTTTCTCTTTAAACTCAGTGCAACTTTCCAGGCTTCCAAAGTGTGATTAATGCAAACTACACTCTCTCTTTTGCACTGTAGAGTCACCTTATTTTAGCAAGGAGTTTCAATCCATGGAAGTCTTGAAGGATTCTGATGTGGTTTTGGAGTGTGAGGTGCTTGGCACACCTCCCTTTGAAGTGTTTTGGGTGAAGGATGATAAGCCTGTGCGGAGCAGTAAGAAGCACAGAATAAGCACTGAGAAATCTTTGATTAGCCTCCATGTCTTCAGGTTTGATGCTTCTGATGTTGGAGAGTATCAGTGTAGAGTAACAAATGATGTTGGAAGCTGCCTCTGCAGTTCGGAGGTCACACTGAAAGGTTAGTGCAAGGTGGAGAATGCCACTAGCATGATCTTATGCTGGTGTGGGTTTCATGCCACATGGTCATGTACCAAACCTGTACTTACTTAGCCACTTTCTTCCTGCTAGAACCCCCACAGTTTTTGAAGAGGATAGAAAACATTAGCTCCCTTCGAGGGGGCACAGTCGTGTTTCAGGCTGCTGTTAAAGGCTCTTTACCCATCACTGTATCCTGGCTGAAAGACAATGATGAAGTGATTGAAGACAATAATATCAAAATGACCTTTGTGAACAACATTGCCACTCTTCTGGTGAGGTCTATTGAACTGAAACATGATGGAAAATATTTCTGTCAAGCTAAAAATGAGGCAGGAATTCAGAGGTGCTCTGCTCTGCTGACTGTCAAAGGTTGGTCCTACACTGAGTGCTGGCAGTGATCTCAGACAGTTCTCTTGGTTTTTTTTTGGTTGGTTGGTTTGGTTTGGTTTGGTTTTACAGATGCCCCTAACTCTCTTCTCTGTATCTCTGTTTAAAACAGAGCCTGCTACAATCACGGACAAGGCTGTGTCCATAGATGTGACTGAGGGAGACCCAGCAACCTTGCAATGTAAATTTTCGGGAACAAAAGACATTACAGCCAAATGGTTCAAAGATGGCAAGGAACTGACTTTAGGCCCAAAATATAAGATCAGTGTTACAGATACCGTCTCAGTCCTAAAGGTGCTCCATGCGGAAAAGAAAGATAGTGGGGAGTACGTATTTGAGGTTCACAATGATGTTGGGAGCAGTAGATGTTCTGCCAGCATCAATGTCCTAGGTGTGTATGAGCTGTCTTTTAGTATTTGTTTTTACTTACAATCTCTTCTCCTGACTTTGCGTCTACTACAATCATGGTTGAATTCCATATTTTGTCTTTTTACTCTGTCTTGGATAGATCTCATTATACCGCCCAAGTTCACCAAAAAGCTCAAGAAAATGGACAGCATTAAGGGGTCTTTTGTTCACCTGGAATGCATAGTGTCTGGTTCACATCCTATAAGTATCCAGTGGTACAAGGATGGCCAAGAAATAACAACAAGTGAAAAGCACAAATACTCTTTCCATGATAACACCGCCTTTCTGGAAATCAATAAACTGGAAGGCACAGACAGTGGCTCTTACACCTGCGAAGCAACAAATAAGGCAGGAAGCAACCAATGCAGTGGGTTCTTAACAGTCAAAGGTTTGAAATTCTTCTTCTTCTCTTGTGTTAGGTCGCTTATTCATAATTTGGGAATTCACCTATCCTTGAGTAATCCTCTTTCTTCTTTTTAACATGTTATAGAACCGCCGTATTTTGTGGAAAAGCCCCAGTCCCAAGAGGTTGTGCCCCATGCTAGGGTTCAGTTCAAAGCAATGGTGAAAGGCTCTACTCCTCTGCAGATAAAGTGGTTTAAAGACAGCCAAGAGCTCCTTTCTGGAGCCAATCGCTCTGTTTGGAAGGATGACACATCTAGTGTGCTGGAGCTCTTCTCAGCAAGGATGTCTGACTCCGGGAACTACACTTGTCAGATAAGCAATGATGTGGGGACTGCCACTTGCAAAGCAGCTCTGTTTGTAAAAGGTGTGAAGCCCAGTGTTCTTCTCATTGTCGTGTTTCTGATTTTTCTGTGCAATCTGCGGGGAGGAGGTAGGAAATGCTTCTATTTCCACAAACTACCATGAATATTATAAAGCCTCACCTTTTCTTCTATCTTCTAGAGCCTCCAAGGTTTGTTCAGATGCCTACTCCTGTAGTAGCTTTGCGTGAAGGACAGTCCACCACTTTTGAGTGCCAGATAGTAGGCACACCAGAGATCCATGTCACGTGGTACCTTGATGGGAATGAAGTGACTGATGGAGCTAAGTATGGCATCTCTTTCATAGATGGTCTAGCCACTTTGAAAGTCACTCAAGCCAGAGTATCGGATAGTGGTATTTATGTCTGTGAAGCCCACAATGATGCAGGTAGTGAGAGCTGCAGCATGGAGTTGAAAGTAAAAGGTTGGTCTTGAACATTTGTCACCACCCAGCTATGCCATGTAGTTGGGGTGATGGAATAAAGGAGACCTCTTCTTCCCTAATAACCATCAAGGTTACTATCTACTTTTCCCTTATTCTTCTTTATAGAGCCTCCAACACTTGTTCGGGAGTTGAGACCTACCGAGGTAGTAAAGGGATTGGAGGCCACACTCGAGTGTGAGGTGACTGGTACTCCTCCATTTGAGGTGAAGTGGCTGAAGAACAATAAGGAGATGTTCAGCAGCAAGAAATATGCCATCTCCACCAAAGAATCAATATTTACCCTTAATGTGACCAACTGTGATGTCTCAGATGTTGGTGAATATCAATGCATTATATCAAATGAAGGTGGGAGTTGTTCTTGTAGTACAAGGCTCAGCTTGAAAGGTCAGTCGCTAAGAAATGTACCCCAAACATTGTATCCCCCAGATGAAATGTAGTGACTAGGATGACCTTATATGATCTCTTTTCCCCCTTCCCTTTCCATGACTTCTCTTCTAAACAAAAAAAACCTCACACCACAGAACCACCATCTTTTGTCAAGAAGGTGGAGAATGTCACTAGCGTTTTGAAAGGCACCGCATTCTTCCAGTGCGTTGTAGCAGGTGCTCAACCCTTATCTGTGTCATGGATAAAAGATGAGAAAATACTGGAAGATGATGATTACCACCATATTACCTTTGAGAACAATGTGGCTACACTGAAACTTACCAATGTTGACCTCAGCCACAGAGGGAGATACACCTGCCAGGCAAAGAACGAGTCTGGAGTGGAGAAGTGCTTTGCTTTGCTTTTTGTGCAAGGTGTGTAGAAGTTGTGCCCCTTCAAGCTCATCCTGGATGAGTGCTTCAGAAGTCAGTCACCTCTCTGTAGCTAACAACCATTTTTATACACTTTGTACCCCAGAGCCTGCACGGATCACAGAAAAGGCTAAATCACTTAAAGTAACTGAAAGAGACCCCGTAACTTTGGAGTGCACTGTGGAGGGGACACCAGAACTCCGAATAAGATGGTACAAAGACGGCAAACAGCTTCTGCCCAGTAGATACTACACAATGAGCTTTGAAAACAATGTGGCCAGTTTCAGGATTGAACCTGTATCAAAGGAGGATAGTGGTACATACAGTTTTAAGGTTGAAAATGACTTTGGAAGTAGCACCTGCGAAGCTGTCCTGACTGTGTTAGGTTTGTATTTGGCAAATTCATGAATCCAGCAGGGAGGGATTAAAAACAAACTAACAAACAAAACAAAGAAACAACTAAAAATAAGAAAAGTTTCTGAAAGATAAGCAATAAGGTAACCGTTACGTTTTTGCCATGTTTTGTGTTGGGCAGATCAATCAATTCCACCCACATTTATCAAAAGGCTAACCAAAAAGGATACTGTTCTGGGATCTTCTATCAGAATGGAGTGCAAAGTCTCTGGATCACTTCCCATTACTGCAAAATGGTTTAAGGATGGAAAGGAGATAACTGACAGTGCAAAATATAGAAGCCTGTGCCATGAGAACACCATGTCACTCGAGATTGCTAATCTAGAGCTGCCAGACAGTGCAAATTACACATGCAATATCTCTAACATTGCCGGAAATGACTCTTGCAGTGCTGTCCTGACAGTGAAAGGTTTGAAACTCTTTGCTACTTCTTACTGGAGATGAATGCTGGGAGAATATATTATATCTTGTGCTAACATAACACTCTTATACTTCTTAATACTAATGCTGAAAACTTGGTCTCCCTTTTCTTACTGTGGATCTTTAACCTCTTATGCATTCAGTGCCTCTGCTTGCCTCACTAACTTTCTTCATTCTTAGACATTCCTGATTTAACTGAATATTTCTTTTTCTTAAAAACTGCAGAGCCTCCAAGCTTCTTACTAAAACCTGAAAGCCAGCAAGCCATCCCAGATTCCACGGTGGAGTTTAAGGCCACACTAAAAGGAACGCTGCCATTTACAGTAAAGTGGTTCAAAGAGGACTTAGAACTTGTATCTGGTCCAACTTGTTTCATTGGGATTGAAGGGTCAACTGTGTTCTTAACCCTCTATTCAGTGGATGCTTCTAGGAGTGGGCACTACACTTGCCATGTTTCAAATGATGTTGGCAGTGACTCTTGCACTACAATGTTGATGGTAACAGGTGTGCACACTTTCTAGTTGTTTTGCAGTCTTTTCATCTATTTGTTTTCTTTCCTTTCTAACAAGCCCACCTTAGTGATCTCTGATACCCTGTCAAGTGAATTCTCTGCCCTGTGTTTGCAACCAACTCTTGTTTGTTTTGCTCTTTTCCCTCCTCTTTCCTTTCCAGTATTAATTCAGACCTTCTGACACCACTTTTCTGTTTTTTTAGAACCACCCAAGTTTGCTAAGAAGCTAGAGACAGCAAGAGTAGTCAAGCAGGGCGATTCAGCCCGACTTGAGTGCAAAGTAAGTGGTTCTCCAGAAATGAAAATAGTGTGGTTCAGAAATGACCATGAAATTATTGCCAGTGAAAAATTCCGGACCTCGTTCATCGACTCTGTGGCTGTGCTTGAAATGAATCATCTCAGTACTGATGAGAGTGGTGACTATATCTGTGAAGCTCACAACCCTGCTGGCAAGGCCAGTTGCAGCACCAAAGTCACAGTGAAAGGTCAGCTGTTCTCTTGTTCTCCAGTTACATCCTTTTTTTTTTTTTTTTTTTTTGTGCGTGTGTGGTTTTCTTCCTTGGAAATCCATAGGAACATGAAATTAATTCCTTATTTAAGGGAATGCCTTTTTCTTCACATTCTGTTTGTTTTTTGATGACCCCTTACCTCCTCTGCCAGGGTCTGTACAAGGCAGTTGTTGTTCTTAATACAAACATGTCCTAGGCTAGGTGTTCCCCAGCTCTATGATTGCAGGGTCCAAGACAGGTAGATCTGATATACCATGAAGCCAAAATAAGAAGTAAAATAACAGACCCAAACTGATCAGTGTCAGATTTACACCCTGCATTTGAGACTACTGACAGCTAAATGGGACCTATATCCTCTCTATCAAGGGTCACCCTTCTGTTTACCTTTTATACAGAGGAGCTCAGAGCTCTGAATGCTCGCCTGCCTGTTAGATCATTTCATGATGGGCGCAGAAAATGAGGAAAATCATGTCCCGTTCAGTTAGTTTTCCCAGCAATCTTGTTGTGGAAAAGCTGATATCAGTAAACTGGTGGTCAAATACCTTCAGTCTCTTTTCTAAAAATGCTCCTTTCTTCCCTTGGTAGAACCTCCTGTCTTTAGCAGGAAGCCCTCTCCGGTAGACATGCTCCGAGGAACTGAGGTTAGTCTGGAATGTGAGATTTCAGGAACACCACCATTTGACGTTACCTGGTACAAAGACAGGAGACAAATCCGCAGTAGTAAGAAGTATAAGGTTACAGCCAAAAACTACCAAACAAGCATTCGCATTCTTAACGTTGAAGCTGCAGATGTTGGTGAATATCAGTGCAAAGCTCAGAACGACGTAGGAAGTGACACTTGTTTTTGCACTGTTAAGCTGAAAGGTAAGGTATTGGCACATATGCCTTCTTTAGTGCTCCCAGTGGCACTGTATTGCTCTTCTTTTACGTGGATACCATAAGTATTTACTACAACTGCATGTTTCTTATCCAGAACCACCAAAATTTCTGACAAAAATAAACAGCGTGACTGTTGTGGTTGGCGAACCAGTAGAGTTACAAGCAAGAGTGGAAGGCACACAGCCAATTTTTGTACAGTGGCTTAAAGACAAGGAGGAAGTTATTAGAGAAAGTGAAAACACAAAGATCACATTTGTGGAAAATACTGCAACTTTACAACTTGTACACACAGAGACAAGCAGTGCTGGAAAATATATCTGTCAGATCAGAAATGATGCTGGAAGTCGCGAGTGCATGGCTACCTTAACTATTCTAGGTTGGTAAAAAGCATAAATTCATAAAAAGATATATAAATATATATTAAGTTAGTAACTTGTTAATTTAATATCAGCTGCATGCTTTGCTTATAGCCCTGACTTCAAATAGTCAAAACAGACAATCGTTGTGTCTCCATTAAATCTTATTTGGGTTTCTTTTTTTCCAGTTGTGTAGGGATAGTAGTGAAAAAAAAATACAGGCCTTTACATTATGGTGGAATTCAGTTAACTGTATTCACAGTCACATCTTCTGCTCATGCCTGCTTGGAAGAGGACAGATAGGTGTATTTCACTCCTAGGAGTTCCAAAATATTTTTACTTTATTTTGGAGAGCATCTGAAATCTCCAGATTAGGGTGGAATAAAGGGTGGAAAAAGCAGAGCTGAAAAAATTCCCAAACCCAATGAACTGAGATATCCTTAGTATCAAATGTATAAGCCCCATCTCATAATGCAATAATACTTATAGCTAGTACTAATCAAATCCAGTTTTCACCATACATGTTACTTGTCTCTCCTTCCAGAGCCTGCAGTCATTGTAGAGAAGGCAGAACCAATGAGGGTTACTATAGGAGATGCCTGTACTTTGGAGTGCAAAGTGGCAGGCACACCAGAGCTTTCTACTGGGTGGTTTAAAGACGGCAAAGAGCTGACCAGCAGCCAAAAATACAGAATTACTTTCCTCAACAAAGTATCTACGCTTAAAATTATGGATGCAGAGAAGGAAGATGGTGGATTGTACACTTTTGCAGTGCAGAACAACGTGGGCAAAAGCAGTTGCACAGCATCGGTTGATGTTTTAGGTTGGTTGGGTAGTTTGTCTTCATCTTTTATCAAAACTTTCTTTTGGCCATGTTCTCTTTTCTTCCATTCATTTACTCCTTTTCTCTCTAACAATGGATGTATTATATTTTCTTATGCAGATCGAATCATTCCTCCTTCTTTCACAAGAAAACTAAAGGAAACACCTGGTGTCCTGGGTTCCTCAGCACTGCTGGAATGCAAAGTGTCGGGTTCACCTCCTATTTCTATTGCCTGGTTCCAGAATGGACTTAAGTTAGTTAGTGGGGAAAAACATCATATCACCTTTTCGGATAACCTATGTATTTTAGAAGTGAATTCACTGAGCAACTCAGATACTGGAACTTATACCTGCAAAGCTACCAACATAGCTGGTTCAGATGAATGCAGTGCTGTATTGACCGTACAAGGTCAGTATATGATGGTCAGCAACCTCTCTGAGCTACTCTTTTCTCTTTTCCTCTTGAAATTCCCTGTGGCCTTTTGTAAGTATGCTGAGGAAAATGTATTGACTAGAAAGTAAAGTCTTTGTTCTTTATCTTTGGTAGGTGTGTGGAAATGCCAGGGATACGCTGTATTAGTCTGTCTTATCTCTCCTTTTCTCTTGTGTGTTTAGAACCACCTTCTTTTGAGAGAACACCTGAACCTTTGGATGTTTTGCCAGGCACAAGCATAACTTTTAAAGGTGTTATCAGAGGAACCCCTCCTTTTAAGGTGAACTGGTTTAGAGGGGCCAATGAGCTTGTGCCAGGGGACAAATGTAATATCTACTTGGAGGACTCCATTGTGGAGCTTGAGTTATTTGATGTAACCCCTCTCCAAAGTGGAGAGTACACTTGTCTAGTGACTAATGAAGCTGGCAGGGCAAATTGTACGACACACCTTACAGTAAAAGGTTTGTAAAAATTGCATCTCTATATTTACCCTAAAATGTTGTTTCCTTCCCTCCATTTGTACTGCTGTGCTCAACATTTGTGACTTCTTACCCTTCATTAGAGCCAGCTGTCTTTGTGAAGAAACTGAGTGATCAGTATGTGGAACCTGGCAAGTCCATCATCCTGGAGGGCACTTACACAGGCAGCTTGCCCATTTCTGTGACATGGAAGAAGAATGGCCACACACTTGCTCAGTCTCAGAAGTGTAGCATCACCACCACAGAGAAATCTTGCATCCTGGAGATCCTTGACAGCACCAAAGAGGATGCAGGAGAATACACCTGCCATGTTGAAAATGAGGCAGGAAGAGATGTTTGTGAGGCTGTAGTCTCTACCCTAGGTGTGTGCTCCCTTTGCTTCTTTTTTTTCTTGCCTGTTCTTTTGAGTGTATGCTTTCCAAGGCCTGGCACTATGATGAGCCTTTCTAATTTCTTCTTTTTTTAGAACCTCCATATTTTGTTACACACTTGGAACCTCTTGAGGTGTCAGTTGGGGATTATACAACATTGCAATGCCATGTTGCTGGAACACCAGAAATTACTGTGTCTTGGTACAAAGGTGATACAAAACTCAGGTCTACTCCTGAGTACAAAGTGTTCTTTAAAGACAACGTTGCTACACTCATTTTCAACAAAGTGGTTAGCAATGACAGCGGCGAGTATATCTGCAAGGCAGAAAACAGTGTAGGAACTGCATCTACAAAGGCTCTCTTAACAGTTCAAGGTGATGATTTATATTTACTTGTTGCAAATTCTTCTTTACAGTACTTTTTCTCTTGAAAAAATATATTAAAAAAAAAATGCTTCCTGGTGCATATTTATCTTTTACTTGCTTTCTTCCAGAGCGCAAACGACCACCTTCCTTTGCAAGAAAATTAAAGGACATTGAACACCCAGCTGGCTTACCCCTAAAATTTATGTGTCGACTCAATGGCTCAGAGCCCATTACTGTGACTTGGCATAAAGATGGTGTGCTGCTAAGCGATGACCACAATGTGCACACATCCTTTGTAGATAATGTAGCAGTGCTACAACTGGCACGAACTGAGATGAATCACACTGGACAGTACACCTGCACAGCCACCAATGCTGTGGGCACTGCCACCTCAAGTGCTAGGCTCACAGTGGCAGGTGTGTTGGCTTGCAGAACTTTTGCCCAGATCATAGGCACCCCCATCCCTTTTTATGTGTGCAATGGTATTTGTATGTTGGATTAACTAACTTTTTTTTTTTATGAGGTATGAGTATTATTTTGTTTTCTTGTGTTTCTAGAACCCAAGCAGGCACCTATCTTTGATGCCAAACCAGAATCTATTGATGTGCCTTTGGGAGAAAGTGCTGACCTTGAATGCCATGTTACTGGAGCCCAGCCAATACACATCACCTGGTCCAAGGATGGTCGGGAGATACGAACTGGAGGAAATTACAATATTACGTTTGTAGCTAACACGGCTCACCTTCGAGTGCTCAGAGTGGGTAAAGGAGACTCTGGCCAATATACTTGCCAAGCTAGTAATGAAGCTGGGAAAGACTTTTGCTCAGCCCAACTCAGTGTCAAAGGTATTGAGATTAAGTCACCTTCATTTGTTGTTTTTCTTTCGCTTGGATATAAAAGGTCTCTTTGTTACTGAGCTTCATCTTCCACCCATTCCAGCTTGGACATATATGGAAAGTAGCTTTTCAAAAAGCAGACATACCATGAGGTAACTCTCTGCTTCTATAATACTGCATGACAGTAGAAGCCTTGTGTACCTGCAAAATCTCCAAGGGGACAGGTCTTCTTGCTAAGCTGTTTGTTGGTATGGATAAATGCACACAACACTTTCCTGCTTTTTACTTTATCATTAGTGCTTAAACTACGATTGCAGGGGTATTCATACATATCATTACTATATGGAACAAGAGTAATAGGGTAAATACAATTACTTTGCATTTTTAGACCAGCATTGGTGTCTCTTTCAACTTTTCTGAATGTTTCAGTTGGAGTAATGAATTGCTGATTTAATCTAGGCTCTAAATCGTTTAAGTTCTTCAAGTAGAAATACACTTTAAAGATGTGCAAGCAAGTGAAACTGTACATACCATGTTTCTGCTGCTCCTGGGGTAAGATCTTGGGGGTGATGGGATTGTTGATGCTTTCATTCTGGCTTGGGGACATTTTTGCCCCCCAAAGGAAACTGCAAAAAAAGTCTCTTGGGTGGAGCAATCATCCTTCACGTGTCTTTTACAGCTCCAGCTGTCTCAAGCAGCAGGCTCCAGAGTTGATAGAACCTAGTTGTAGTTGGTTTTGCTGTCTTCTCCTTGCATCGTTTCTTGAGAGGAAGCTCTTGTTGGAGATACAGCCAGCTGCTGTAGCAAACTCACCTTGTTGCACCCCAATATTCTTGCGCTCTCTATGACTCTTGCTCAGCACTGTAGATTTCACATGGCAAACGTGTTGTCACTCTCTACATGCTTATTTGTTCTGCAGAACCTCCTAAGTTCATCAAGAAGCCTGAAGCTTTGCGATTTGTGAAGCACGGAGACACAGTTCGACTTGAATGTAAAATCAGTGGCACGCCAGAGATCAGGACCGTGTGGTACAAGAACGATCAGGCACTCCAAGCAAGCAACAGGCTCCACATGTCTTTTGTAGACTCCATAGCGGTGCTAACTATCTTGGATGCCAGCACTGAGGATGGCGGCGATTACATATGTGAAGCCCAAAATTCTGCTGGCACTGCCAGCTGTAGCGCTTCAGTAGCAGTGAAAGGTTAGCAGCATGGCTCCACACACAACTAGAATCCCTGGCTCCTGGTCCTGCTCTCAGCTGCACACCCGCCCCCCCCCAAACAGGAAGCTGCTGCTATGGCAGTCAGTGGCTGCCAGGGCAGTTTCTTTCCAGCTGCTCTCAGATTAATATGCTGATGCGTTGTAGACATCAGAGAGACTAGGCAGGAAATGGTAGTGGGTGTTGAGCGCTGTGCAGCCACTCCTTTGCCTTCCTGTTTAAGCCAATTGCAAGCCGAATAAGGCAAGGTTGTTGGGTCACATGGGATGTGTGAACTAGATGAAGCACCAGCCGTGGTGAGAGAGATGGACACACTTTGCAGACATCCCTCTGCCTGTTTTTTATGTACAGTGATTCTATCAGGAGTGAAATTTAAGAAGCAAGAGAGGGCTGTTGTACTGAGCCTCACTGGTGGTAGCTTTCATGATTGGAAAGAGGTGGGGAAAACTGGAATATGGTCCTGAAGAAAGGGGAGAGGGGCTTTTGGGGAGGGGCCCTAAGTACTAACTCGAAACAGGTGCAGAAGTGTCATATTTTCTGCCCTTGGGAGTGCTTGGGATGGCTTTCTGGGAGATGCCGGAGGCTCAGCATTTTTTAGAGATGAGACCACATAAGATGAGGATGCTAAATATAGGTTTACAAGAAGAAGTGTAGGCCCCCTTCCTGAGTATATTGTGTCTTGCTACTATCCAGAAACCTACTCAGGGAAGCAGTCTCAAATGTTATGATGTGATTCTTTTTTTTTTTTTATAGAACCACCTGTTTTTAGCAAGGTGCCGAGTCCTGTGGACACACTTAAAGGCTCGGATGTTATTCTCCAGTGTGAGATAGCAGGGACTCCACCCTTTGAGGTGGCTTGGTTCAAGGACCGGAGGCAGGTCCGGAGCAGCAAGAAGTTCAAGGTGACAGCAAAGCACTCCATTGCCAGTCTTCACATCCTCAATCTGGAATCTCAGGATACTGGAGAATATCAGTGCAAAGCAATGAATGAGGTGGGAAGTGACACTTGCACCTGCCCAGTAAAATTCAAAGGTTTGTATGGTAGAAGACCAACAGCACCAGCACCTTCTTTTCTTGATCTTCTGGCTGTACCTCTTCCAAGCAGGCACGCATGATTAACCTTCCTCTGCCTCCTTGTTTTTGCCATCAGAGCCCCCACGCTTTGCCAGGAAGCTGAGTGACACTGCAATCTTCGTTGGAGAGCCAACAGCTCTACAGGCAGTGGTGGAAGGATCCCCACCAATTTCTGTTGTCTGGCTGAAGGACAAGGGTGAAGTTATTAGGGAGAGTGAAAATGTCCAAATGTGGTTTATGGACAACATTGCAACTCTTGAGATTGCCAGTGCAGAGGGAACTGATGTTGGAAAGTACATCTGCCAGATCAAAAATGATGCTGGCATGCGGGAGTGCTCTGCTTTTTTACAAGTCCTAGGTGGGTATAGCCTGTTCCACAAGTATTCTATCTTGCGGCTCTCGCAGTTGTCTCTGCCACCCCTTGTTTGCTGCTTGTATCCTGTGCTCACTGGTTTGCAGGTGGATTTCCTGGTGACACACTGTCCCCTCCCTTCCTATTTCAGAACCAGCAGTAATCTTAGAGAAGACTGAGCCGATCACAGTGATGGCTGGCAACCCTTTTACCTTGGAGTGCAAAGTAGGAGGAACACCTGAACTTATCGCCAAGTGGTACAAAGATGGCAGAGAACTAAGGAGTGATCGCAAATACCAAATTACCTTTTTCAATAATATCTCCACTCTGAAAGTCTTTTCTGCAGAGAGGGGAGACAGGGGCTTATATACTTTTGAGGTGCACAATGAGGTGGGGGACAGCAGCTGCACTTCTTCAGTTGATGTTTCAGGTCAGCTCTATATCTTGTCTTTAAAAACAGTGTTGTTTTTTGTTTGTTTGTTTGTTTTCTTGTTTGTTTTTGTTTTCCTTTGCACTGAAAAAAAAATTCTTATTCTTCTTCTGCCTTGTCTTACTTAGATCGCCTTGTTCCTCCTTCATTCTCAAGAAAATTAAAGGAAACAAATGGGGTGCTGGGATCTTCAGTGCTGCTGGAATGCAAAGTGTCCGGCACATCCCCCATATCAGTGGCCTGGTTTCAGGATGGGAATGAGATTGTTAGTGGAGAAAAATATGAAATCTCATTCTTGGATAACATTTGTGCTTTGAAGCTCAATGCCCTGGATGTCACAGATACCGGGCCATATACCTGTGTGGCAGCAAATGTGGCTGGATCTGATGAATGTAGTGCCTTCTTGACTGTACAAGGTCAGTGGAAGGATATTACAGCCCCTTCTGCAGAACACTTCTTCCCTCTTTCTTTCTTACTTCTGATTTCCCATGGCTTCTTTTTCATAGTTTCTTTTTCTATTTTCTCCCTTGTTATTTCTATTTCTAACCTGCTTCAGTTTTCATCCCAAACAGGAAATCTCCTATTAACATTTTTCTCCCTCTTCACTTTGTGTGACACTTAGAACCACCTTCTTTTGTGAAGACACCTGATCCCCAGGAAGTTTTGCCCGGATCAAGTGTGACATTCACCAGCTACATCAAGGGCAGCACCCCCTTCAAAGTCACCTGGTTCCGAGGCATCAGGGAGCTGGTGCTGGACAGCACCTGTTCCATTTCTCTGGATGAGTCTGTGGCACAGCTGCAGCTGCACAACGTGGAGCCGGGCCACAGTGGAGATTATGCCTGCGTGGTCACAAATGATGCTGGCAGCGTCTCATGCACAACTCAACTCTTTGTGAAAGGTGTGTGTGTGCGTGCATGTGTAGGTATCTCTCTCTTCATGCTCTGCCTGCAGCCCTGCCACATTTGTCCCTCTCACTATTGACCTGTGCCTCCACACAGAGCCTGCAGTCTTCATGAAGAAATTAAGTGATTTCAGTGTGGAGCAGGGGAAGTCCATTGTTCTGGAAAGTACCTACGTGGGCACTCCTCCTATTTCTGTCACCTGGAAAAGAAATGGAATGCCTATTGCTCAGTCTCCACGCTGCAGTGTTACAACTACTGACAAATCTGGCATTCTCGAAATCTTCAACAGCACCAAGAGTGATGAAGGCGAATACACCTGTGAGGTGGCAAATGAGGCCGGTGGGGATGTTTGCCACAGCCTTGTATCCATCTTAGGTATGCATCACCCCTGATGCCCAAGGGGACCCCAGTGATGCTCTGTCTCTGCTCACTATCCTCTTTCCTCCCCTAGAACCACCCTATTTTGTCACGCACCTGGATCGTGTGGAGGTGAAGGTTGGCGAGCCTTTGATTTTAAAATGCCAGATTGGTGGTGCACCAGAAATCAAGGTGTCTTGGTACAAAGAAGACACCAAGCTCAGATCAACGCAGGCTTATAAAATGCACTTCAAGAATAACGTGGCAACACTGGCGTTCTCTACTGTGGAGGACAGTGACGTTGGAGAATATACCTGCAAAGCAGAAAATAGTGTTGGCTTTGCTACCTCCACAGCTTTGCTTGTCATTAAAGGTGATGGTCCTGGGGCCACTCTTTCCTGGGGTAGTTTGTAGGAACTCTTTGTTGTCTACAGAAAGGGGTTCTTATTAAGTTCAGTGTTAACTAATTCTAGGTTGACAGGGTAGCTTCCTACTTATGGTGATGATTATTATTATTTTGCAGAACGTCAACTTCCCCCTACATTTGCCAGAAAATTGAAAGATATTCAAGAGACCGTTGGTGCCCCAGTGACTTTTGATTGTCGCATAAATGGCTCAGAGCCTATCCAGGTCTCCTGGTACAAGGATGGGGTTCTTTTAAGCGACAGTGATAACATGCAGACAACCTTCTTAAATAATGTTGCAGCTCTTCAGATCTTGCAAACTAGCATGGCTTACTGTGGCCAATATACTTGCTCAGCGCAAAATGCTCTGGGGACTGCATCTTCCAGCGCCAAGCTTCTCCTCACAGGTCTGTAGCTCACACCTAAAGATATTTTGTACCTATTTGCGCTCTTATTCTTTTACTCTTTCTCCCATTCTACCCACTGCATGGTGGTAAGGGAGTGCGGGCATGGCATGGTCAGGTGTGTGTTGAAGGGGAGCTTAGTGGTGAGCTCTGCCATGCTTTCCTCTTTGCAGAACATCTACAACCTCCCTTCTTTGATGTCAAGCCAGTACCTACTGATGTGGCACTAGGGGAAAGTGCAACCTTTAAGTGCCATGTGACTGGCTCTGTACCTATGAGAATTACATGGACCAGAGACAACAGAGAAATCCGCCCAGGTGGCAACTACAAGATGACACTGGTGGAAAACATGGCCAGCTTGACGGTCCTAAAAGTGGGTAAAGGAGATGCTGGACTCTACACATGTACTGCTAGCAACAGCGTTGGAAAGGATGCATGCGCAGCTCAGCTGGCTGTACAAGGTATTGCTGGGATCTTTACTGTTCATCAGGCATTTCTTTGCAAGGCAGACACCCACAAAAAACCCTGAATAGTGCAGACGTGAGACTAACAATCTTTACAAGATGTCATGTTGAGATCTTTCATTTCATTTAAATGTTATTTTAAAACCTAAATGCTTATCCATCTTTCTTCTGGTCTGGTACAGTGAGTCTTATCAAGGGAATTCTGTCACTGAGATATTAACTCTGACTTAGTACCCTGTTGTGCTTTTATTAATAACTGTTGGCCAGCAAAATCTGTCTGCCTTAAACTCTTTCTCTAGTAGTGTCATTTGCTAAGTTGTCCAGAAGAGGGAAAGGTAGCTGAAAGAAGCAAGTTCACTTATGAGGCTTAAATGTATTTTTAACGGGTGTGCAGTTCCTGAAAATATTTGAAAACTCCTGTTGTTGAATAGGAAAAATTGAAGGATCTGAGGGCAGACTTGGTGACAAATATCTGCTCCGCCAACACTTTACTTCTCTACATAGTGTGTGGATCTTATGATTTTCAAAGATCTAAATTTATAACTGGATCAAACTGTCCTGGTACAAGTGACACTTGTACCTTACTGTAATTTCCTTGATGTAGGTGGGAACCTTGAATTTATAAATAGATGTTCTGGATACTTTATTCCTACTGATTTTATTAAAGGACAAATGTAAAATACACTACTTAAATGATGCATAAGTTTAAATGTCCCTGTTGTTTCAGGGCATTCTTCTTTTCTCTCTCTCTCTTTTTTTTTTTTTCCTCTGTATAAGTTTGGAGGGGAAATCAAACACGTTACAAGAATAAATATAATGGCTTTTACTCTCTGAGACAAATAACACAAGAAACTGAACTACCACTAGCAAGATTTTTTAATAAGTGCATGTCAAATGTATTATGTCTGGAGTATATTCTATCCATAGGGATTTTTCTTGGTGGGGGTGGGAGGAGTGCGGAAAACTGCACTACCTGTGGACTCAATGGCAAATAGGGATGCTGTTATTACACAGTTTGGCTTAAAAAAAAAAAAAAAAAAAAAAAAAAATTGAAATACTGTAGCAAGAAATCTAAGCTCTTTTAAAGATTTCAAGTTTGTTTCCACAAGAATCATAATTCTGTTTATTATTAATGATAACAGTACTAATAGGTTAATTTGACTGGAATTACTCTACATAAAACGATCCTAACTGACCTTATTCATTTTCTTACTCTTCAACTCTTACTCTTCAACTCTTTATTCATAAAATTGTAAGTTATTCTTTTATTACTTTTTCCAGGATTATTTTTCCTTTAATTCTTTAGATTTTGTACAGATTTCCCAATGATGTAAAATTAATTTTGCTCATTGCTTGTCAGCCTATTCCTACAAAACTTGGAAGTGCAAGCTCATATGCGCATTGATTTGCGTGGTTTTAATTTGAGAAGATGCTGTCTTATCTCTATGACGTACAGTCTTTTGTTTGTAGAATCAAGATCTTATGTCCAATTGACTTTCAACACCTCCCTACCCAGCCTCCCCCTTTTTTTTTTAAAAAATCTAGTGTTCCCAATCTGTAGTTTTAACACCTGCCCTAGGTTCTAGAAACTACCTAACATTCTAAGTATATACTTTACTAACATATACTCACATTTTTGGAAAGGAATGGAATTACTGTGTGACTAGTCAGCAACTGTTAGTATGCAGATAGGTAATCAACTATTTATCAAATGAAATCTGAAAACAAAGTAATGAGATTCCAAGAGTTCTTGTGTTAACAAGACAATTTCTATTTTTAGAAATTCTAAGGAAGCTTTGTTACTAACAACATAGGATGTTCTGCAAATGTCCCACAGATTGAAGTGACCCACAGTAAAATAGATATTCTTCCTACATGTTACAGATACACAAAAAGGCAATTCATCCTGTTCTGTAGAGAGATTTGTTAGTTGTTCCCACATTACCACCTCTTGGTTTTACTACTTTTATCTTTGATCCATGAGCATTCAGTCTTGTGATTCTGAATCGTCTGCATGGTACTTTTGATGTAAAGTGTCAAACCTCCCTTTCTTTCTCTCCTTACAGAGTAAAATGTAACCATCTGGTTTACTTTCCAGTCATATGACCTTTAAAACCAATTTCACTAATACCAACCATCTCATAATTCTTCCCAGCATGACTGTTTTGAACTTCTCTTATTTGCTACCTAAGATCCTTGACTTTTAGTCCTTATATGCACCTTTATGTTTGGCTTTGCAATAAATGTGCAAAGGGTTATAACTCAAATACACTTATTGACTGTATCAATTCTTAATGACATATTAAGTTATAAAGCAGTTGCTATAATGCTCAGCCTAAATTCTCTGAACAATAGTACTTAGATGAACAGTTTGGATTCTTGAATTTCCATCAGGCATTTTTATTACCAATGTACTACAAGAGGATATTACTTAAAGAAAACCACATGTGTCAGCTGAACATAGAGAAGTAGAATGAGAAAACAAAATAAGGAGAAACTATCTAAAATGCAAATAGAGAACTTGTTTGCTGCCTAATCTACATTTTGGACAAACTTCAAATCATCTAAAAAAAAATGGCAATTACAAAATAAGAATGATTGCATAAGTCCCCAAAGTTTATATTTTCTGTTAGATATTTGCCTGTTTATTCAAAGAATCTGTGCAGTTAAAAACATCATCTTCCATTTTTGGCTTTCCAGAACCACCAAGGTTTATTAAGAAACTAGACTCCTCAAGGCTTGTGAAAGAGCATGACTCCACTACGTACGAATGCAAAGTAGGGGGATCTCCAGAAATCAAAGTCATCTGGTACAAAGGTGAAACTGAGATCCACCCCTGTGAAAAATACCGAATGTCATTTGTGGATTCAGTGGCAATCATTGAAATGCACAACCTCAGAGTTGAAGACAGCGGTGACTACAGTTGTGAAGCTCAGAATCCAGCTGGTAGTGCTAGTACCAGTACCTCACTGAAAGTAAAAGGTCAGAATCCCAGCTCTTCCCTTGCCTTTCTATCTGTATGTGTACTCTTGTGTGGAAAAGCTGTGGAATCCCACTTTCTTTAATCAGACAGACCAAAGCCTGTCTGAAAAGATGGCAAGTCTCTTGCCTGCTTGTTATATCGTGGGAGATCTCTCATAGTGTTCCTTTGCTGCTCACTATTAGTTTGGCTACTTGCATACTCTCTTCTTTAATATCATCAGCTCAAATAACACAAACTTTAACTCCTTTGTTTCAGCACCCCCTATTTTTATCAAGAGGCCCCATCCAGTCCAGACCTTGAAAGGGTCTGATATTCGTCTAGAATGTGAGCTTCAGGGCACTCCTCCATTCCAGATTTCATGGTATAAAGACAAACGAGAAATTCGGAGCAGCAAGAAGTACAAGATCATGTCTGAGAACTACCTTGCTAGCATTCACATTCTCAGTGTGGATACTGCAGATGTTGGTGAATATCACTGTAAAGCTGTAAATGATGTGGGAAGTGACTCCTGTATTGGCTCTGTAACACTGAGAGGTTTGTATAAGGACTGTCACCTTCTTGGAATTTCATTTTTCCTGTTATTTTCCTCCTACTTTTCCCCTCCTGGAGTGTTTTTTACTGTTAAATATCTTTTCTTAAATAGCACCACCAACCTTTGTGAAGAAGCTGAGTGATCTCACTGTTGTAGCTGGGGAGTCGATCGAACTGCAGGCTGCAGTTGAAGGATCACAGCCCATTTCTGTTCTGTGGTTGAAAGACAAAGGGGAGATCATTAGAGAAAGTGAAAATCTTTGGATTTCCTATTCAGAAAATGTTGCAACTATGCGGATTGGAAACACAGAACCAGCCAATGCTGGGAAATATGTTTGTCAGATAAAAAATGATGCTGGAGTTCAGGAGTGCTTTGCCACACTTACAGTGCTTGGTGGGTAGCATGGTATAAAAAACATAATATGTTTTACAATGCTTAAAAATTTTAATTTTTATGGTGCTAATTACTATTGCATTGTTGTTTTTAAAAATGCTGTGACTTGCATCTCATTGCAGAACCTGCAATCATTGTAGAGAAACCAGGCCCCATGAAAGTTACAGCTGGAGACTCTTGTACTCTGGAATGCACAGTAGACGGCACACCAGAGCTTACCGCTAGATGGTTTAAGGATGGGAATGAATTGTCTACTGACCATAAATATAAAATCAGCTTCTTCAACAAAGTATCTGGGCTTAAGATCCTCAATACAGAACTAGAAGATAGTGGAGAATATACTTTTGAGGTGAAAAACAGTGTTGGTAAAAGCAGCTGCACAGCTTCGGTGCACGTTTCAGGTTAGTCGACTACTCCTTTTGAGTCACATCTGATCCAAAGTTCTTTTATAATGCCTTTAGATAGCATACTGTTTCCCATGACTGGCAGTCTGTGGGACTCACTGCTTGTATAATCTTTGAATGCTTGGCACTCCACTGTGACAAGCATCAGGAACAGATGCCTACCTAGCATCGGAGGGGCAGGAGTTATAGCGAAGTTTGATTTCTTCAGCTTTAATCCATTTGTCTTTTCCAGACAACTGGTGCAATATTGTTTCATATGAAAAAGAACTGCAAAAAGAAAGGGTATTCCTTAAGTTGATTCCTTAACCATCAACTATTTACTTTTCAGTGTTTTAGACATGCAGGAGCAGATTGCTAATGCAGATACATCAAAATAAACTGGTTTTATTATGCACTGAAAACCCTCTGTATTTTAAGCTCCTGTACTGTAAGTTTTTTTGTTGTTGTTTGTTTTATGTTTAAACAAATGCAGATCGTATTATACCTCCTTCTTTCACGAGAAAACTGAAAGAAACGTATGGTCAGCTGGGTTCTTCTGCTGTACTGGAGTGCAAAGTTTATGGGTCACCACCTATTCTTGTTTCCTGGTTTCATGATGGACAGGAGATTACCAGTGGAGACAAGTATCAGGCTACCCTTACAGACAACACCTGTTCTCTGAAAGTGAATGTACTTCAGGAATCTGATATGGGAACTTATCTGTGCACAGCTACTAATGTAGCTGGATCAGATGAATGCAGCGCATTTTTGAGTGTTAGAGGTCAGTATCAATAAGAAGCCAGAGCTGGATGACTCAAATTTGTTTTCAAAAAGACTTAATTCTTGGTTTCGTTATATATTTCTGATTATTATGCTCTTCATCGGAAGCTGAATGTACTTCTTCTCTGTTTTATTTATATGCTTAGAACCACCATCTTTCATGAAGAAACCTGAACCGCTGAATGTTTTCTCTGGGACAAACATAACATTTACGAGTATCATAAAAGGCTCCCCTCCATTGGAAGTTAAATGGTTTAGAGGTAGTGTTGAGCTAGTACCAGGGCACAAATGCAATATAACCTTGCAAGACTCACTTGCAGAGCTGGAGCTGTTTGATGTACATCCACTTCAGAGTGGAGACTACACCTGCCAAGTCTCTAATGAGGCAGGGAAGATTTCTTGCACAACACATCTTTTTGTCAAAGGTTTGTCCAGACTACTGTTTCTTATGCTTCTTAAAGAAAAAAAAATCTCCTGGCTTTATTTAATTTATATTTTTGTATTGTTCATTATAGAACCAGCAAAATTTGTGAAGAAGGTGAATGATTTAAGTGTAGAGAAAGGGAAAAATTTACTCCTGGAATGCACGTATACAGGTACTCCACCAATTTCAGTGACATGGAAGAAAAATGGAGTAATATTAAAACACTCTGAAAAGTGTAGCATCACCACTACAGAAACATCTGCCATACTGGAAATCCCTAGTAGCAAACTAGAAGATCAAGGGCAATATTCTTGTCATATTGAAAATGACTCTGGACAAGATAATTGTCATGGTGCAATCACAATACTAGGTGCGTCATCAAGCCACCATCACTTCATCAAGTGTTATTTCAACTACTTGTGGTCATTGTGCAATACCTTTTTTTGTGCTGTTTGTTCTTCAGAACCACCTTATTTCATTACACCCTTGGAGCCAGTGCAGGTGACTGTTGGGGATTCAGCATCCTTACAGTGCCGGGTTGCTGGAACACCAGAAATGATTGTGTCATGGTACAAAGGCGATACAAAACTGAGAGGAACGGCTACTGTGAAAATGCACTTTAAGAACCAAGTTGCCACTCTGGTTTTCAGCCAGGTGGACAGTAGTGACAGTGGGGAGTACATCTGCAAAGTAGAAAACACTGTTGGAGAGGCTGCTTCATCATCTTTGCTCACAGTTCAAGGTGAATTATTCTTTTTTAAAAATTAGGAAAATGGCCTATATTTCTTCGGTATGTTTGTTCTTTCAAATACAAAGATTGTCTTTTAATTTTTAAAAGCTCTATTCTTTTCTGACCAGTAAGATAACCTGTGGTAATGTGTTCTATTAACAAAGGTCTAACAGTAAACCTAACTTAAATATATCTCTTACTGACCACATTTCTTCTGTAGGGATAGTAGCTTCTGCATCTTCATTCCCCATTTAGGATATTGTTTTGACTGTTTCTGCAGTTCAAGAATCCTGAGATCATAAGCTAGCTAGGCAGTCCTGGGGCTTAAATAGTCTCACTGGGTGTAAATAAGGGCAGAATGGTTATATATTTTCTTGAATCCATATGCACTGTGTTCTTTTCACATGAGCTCCCAAATTAAATGATGTACATTTAAATGTAACATTTTTAATAAGTTAAAAGCAAAAATCCATAATACTCTACAGTATTGGTGAGTACAACAACAGGTGCATAGCTTTTGAAAGACCTCATGGTACAATACCTGTTTTCTTACAGAGCGTAAACTTCCTCCTTCTTTTACCCGAAAAGTAAGAGATGTTCATGAAACTGTTGGCTTACCAGTTACATTTGATTGTGGCATTGCTGGTTCAGAACCTATTGAAGTATCTTGGTTTAAAGACAGCGTACGTGTAAAAGAGGACTATAATGTTCACACAACCTTCATAGATAATGTAGCAACTCTGCGGATTTTGAAGACGGACAGGAGCCTTATTGGGCAATATACCTGCACAGCAACCAATGCTATTGGAACTGCTTCTTCTAGTGGAAGACTTGTCCTTACAGGTTGGTGGGCTGTGAAATATTTAATGGAAGTATCTTAAAACTTGCTTTCACTTTATACATGTATTAAATATTGTACAAATAATATTTATTTCGAAAAGATTTAAAGCAAATTTTGATGTTAAAGTGATGCTTTTTAATTTCTTTCACTCTTTAGAAGGGAAGACTCCTCCATTCTTTGACACGCCAATTACATCTTTGGATGGTATTATTGGAGAAAGTGCTGACTTTGAGTGTCACATTTCTGGAACACAGCCTGTTAGAGTCACATGGGCAAAAGATAACCAGGAGATTAGAACAGGAGGAAACTATCAAATCAGTTATGTAGAAAATACAGCCCATTTGACCATCTTGAGAGTTGACAGGGGAGATTCTGGAAAGTATACATGCTATGCTAGCAATGAAGTTGGAAAGGATTCTTGCACAGCTCAACTGAATGTTAAAGGTACTGAGCAGATAATACATTGTGTGTAATTTTTCTTCTTTTAATTGTAAAGGAAGTTGGCATTATTGCTGCAAGAAAAGTTTGAGAAAAAACTTTAAACATAACTTTTGAGATATAGCTCAAAAATATCTATCTGGATGGTATAATACCCATGGATCTTTAAAGAGAAATTGAAAGGATCATTAACAACAAGGGGAGGAGGAAAGAAAGGATATTTTCTTCAGCCTAATTTCTTTATAGTCTTTCTATTCTATAGGCTTATTTCTTCCTTGATAACTCATCAAAAAATCTTGTGTTTTTAAAGGCATTTGACTTAGATCAATCATCAATCAATCAAATAGGTGTGTTTTTTTTCCTGTTGTTTTTCACAAATAAGAAAATCCACTAACACGACTGTACAAGTAAGACACTTGCCATTGATCTTGGAGTACATTCACTAAAACAACAACAAAAAAATCCTATTTAAATGAGAGCAACTATTGATTCCCCAATGTTATTTTTTTTTCTTGAAACGCTTTCTTTAGAATTTTTTATTTCAGCTTTGGTGCATATGTTCTTTTTTGACAGAACGAAAAACTCCACCTACTTTTACTAAGAAATTGTCTGAAGCAGTAGAAGAAACAGAAGGGAATGAACTTAAACTTGAGGGCCGTGTTGCTGGCTCTCAACCTTTGACTGTTGCTTGGTATAAAAACAATCAGGAAGTTCACTCAAGTCCTCATTGTGAAATATCATTCAAAAACAATACCTTACTTTTGCATATAAAGAGTGTAGAGCAATCAGATGCTGGTTTATATACCTGTAAAGTGTCCAATGAAGCAGGAAGCGTGTTGTGTACATCCTCTGTTGTTATCAGAGGTTAGTAGAAATCATGCTTTTCTTTACTTCTTAATTTTCTTTCTGTGTTAGCTGCAAATAGTTAACAATATTATGTTAGCTGCAAATAGCTTCTGTCTTATGGGTTTGTGCAGCCAGTAAAATAATTGTGCTGTGCTTAATTGTTTTTATTTGCCTTAATATTAATAATTTGTACTGAGATGGACATGATAAAACTGAGTTAAACCACAAAATCAATAAATTCTTTTGATTTTGTGATTTAAATTTGTGTGTGTAGGAGCTTCTTTTTCAGTACTTGCTATGACTGATCTAGAGTAAACATTGAAATCTGAAATCTTTAATGTGATGTTTTTTTCTTCTTTTTTTTTATTTTGCCTTTTTTAAACTTTGTTTGTTTGATTGTTTATTGAAAAACAGTTTTTCTGTGCAATTACAACTAAGCTTGGGCAGCTTTGATGGTGTGTTGTGGCAGCATGGCACATCATCCTAATACTATTGTAGGAGATTGCATATTTGATTCTCCACAGGTGCCTATGTAGTTTTGCAGTCTAGAATAACTAAAAGAGTTATTAATACTTTTTGCGTGCTACCGTCCTTATTTTGTGGAGAAAAGATGTGTTATATAAAACATTTCTTGCATGTTTGCATGCAAAACATATACTGTCTTGTTATTAATTCTATTTTCTAAAACTGATTCATATTCTCAGACTTCTTCTTATCCTTGTTCATTGCTTTCCTATGTCTTAAGAATCGCATGTATTTCTTTTTCTCCTATGCTCTTCATATTTTCCTTCCTTGAATCATAGAATCATTAAGGTTGGAAAAGACCTCCAAGACCATCTGATCCAACCATCCCTGTACCACCAATATTACCCACTAAACTATGTCCATAAGCACCAGGTCCAACCTTTCCCTAAACACCCCCAGAGACAGTGACACCACCACCTCCCTGGGCAATCCATTCCAATACCTGACTACTCTTTCTGAGAAGAAATTTCTAATTTCCAACCAACCTGAACCTCCCATGGTGCAACTTGAGTCCATTCCCTCTAGTCCTATCACCAGGTATCTGCGAGAAGAGGCTGACCCCCAGCTCCCCACACCTTCTTTTCAGCTAGTTCTAGAGAGCAATAAGGTCTCCCCTGAGCCTCCTCTTCTCCAGACTAAACAATACCAGTTTCCTCAGCCGCTCCTCAGAGGACTTGTGTTCCAGGCCCTTCACCAGCTTCATAGCCCTTTTCTGGACGTGCTCCAGAGCCTTGATGTCTTTCTCGTAGTGAGAGGCCCAAAACTGAATGCAGTTCTCAAGGTGTGCCTCACCAAAGCTGACTACAGAGGAATGATCACCTCCCTGGTCCTCCTGGCTACACTATTCCTGATACAAGCCAGGACACCCTTGGCCTTCTTGGCCACCTGGGCACACTGCTGGCTCATGTTCAGGCAAGCATTGACCAGCACCTCCAGGTCCTTTTCCTCCGCGCAGCTTTCCAGCCACTCTGGACCCAGCCTGTAGAGTTGCATGGGGTTGTTGTGACCAAAGTGCAGGACCCGAGACTTAGGCATATTGAACCTCATCCCATTGGCCTCTGTCCGTCGATCCAACTTGTCCAGGTCCCTCTGCAGGGCCTTCCTACCCTCTGGCAGATCAACATTTCCCCCCAACTTGGTGTTGTCTGCAAACTTACTGAGTGTACACTCAATTCCCTCATCCAAATCATCAATAAAGACATTAAAGAGGATAAAAAGAATTCACTGAAGCACTTTCACCTTCCAGAACCTAAAAAGCTTCCAGTTTTTGACCAGCCCCTTCAGCCAGCAACAGCAGAGGAAGGTGGTAACATACAGCTCAGCTGCCACGTCCAAGGATCACAGCCAATCCGGATTCAGTGGCTGAAGGCAGGAAGAGAAATAAGAGCTTCAGACAGATGCAACTTCAGCTTTGCTAATGGAGTAGCTCTTCTGGAACTTGCTGCAGTTACCATATCTGATTCAGGAGAATATATGTGCAAAGCTTCAAATGTGGCTGGCACTGATGCTTGCAGATCTAAAGTGACTGTTAAAGGTACAGTAACATGAACAAAATCAAGGATTGTGATGGAAATTTAAAACTCCATCCTACTTTGTTTTGTGTGGAACAAAGACACTAACATTGTAATAGCAAGCAATTAGTATCTTTTGGTTCTTTTCAAAACTGTAGAATCTGGGAAAACAGTACATTTAACAATAATTTATATATAAATAGCAACATAAACAATGGAATATCATTGTCAAATCAATAGTATATTCTTACCAAAAAGATTAAGAATTTAGTTCCTATAGCTAAACACAGAATTTAAGAAAAATGCAAGTAAGTGAAAATTACTTGGGTCTGCATATTTTATGGGAACAGTGGTGTTTATTTTAAAAAGTACAAAAATAATTTTATTGATAGTGTGGCCTTAGAGGTTAGCTGCTTCAAAATTATTACAGCTCCAACACCTTTGGGAATTTTAGCTAGAAGTAAATGTTGCCTAAGCATGAGAGCTTCCATGTAGAGTCTTGTTTTACCATCGCATTCAAGATATGCAGGTTCAGTAAGCTGTAGAAGCAGCATCTTTATCACTACATGGGTGGCAGCAGAGCTAAGAACTAGTCAAAAGAAAAAAAAAGGAAAAAAAAAAAAAGAATTTAACACATCAGTGTTACAAAAAGTTCAGATAACTCTGAGGGTGAGATTTCCAGAAGTAGAAAAGAGAACACCTCGCTAAAAAAAATGATTCATTTTAGAAAATTCTTCTTATTTGCATAGCCATCTATGAGCTTGCATCTATGCAGAATAAAAATGATCTGACTGATGTTGGTGGAAAACATAACATGGCCTACAATGCTCAGTTTCATTTGCAATGTAAAATACAAGTTACTTAAAATATGAAAATACTTTACATTTTCTGTATTTCGCATGATATTTTGTTTCATCTTGTAACTCATTCCTTTTCACACAGGTAGTTTTGGAGATTTTCAAAAACCATCTGGACATGGTCCTGGGCAAACAGCTTTAGGTGTCTCTGCCTGAGCGGTTGGAAAAGATGACCTTCAGAGGTCCCTTCCAACCTCATCCATTCTGTGATTCTGATAAAACAGTCTGTTTAATTATTTGACTCATTTTATTTATTTATTTATTTTAGAAAAAACAGCAGCTGCACCAGCAGCTAAGAAAGCAGAAGTGGAGGGAAAACTTTATTTTGTGTCAGAGCCTCAGAGTATCAAAGTCATGGAAAGTAAGAACTCTTTTTCAAAAAATTGTATTGTCTTCTATTTGTCTATACCTGTTGCTTGAGATTCTGTCCTGTTGTCATAGAAACACCTGCAAAGACTTATCTTCCTCATTTGCATCTTTCTGTAGAGACTGTTGCAACATTTATTGCAAAAGTTGGAGGAGACCCAATTCCAAATGTTAAGTGGATGAAGGGGAAATGGAGACAACTCAACCAGGGAGGTCGTATTTTCATCCAGCAGAGAGGAGATGAAGCCAAACTAGAAATAAAGGACACAACAAAAACTGATTCTGGCATGTACAAATGTGTAGCTTTTAACCAACATGGGGAAATTGAGAGGAGTGTCAACCTACAAGTTGAAGAAAGGAAGCAAGAAGTCATTGAAGGGGATGTCAGGGGGAAACTAAAAAGGTATATGCAAAGATTTTATAGATTACTTTGCAATCAACACAGAAAAACTTTCTGATTAAATGTGTCAGATCAAGATGTAATATTTTGATATTCATGATAAAAGTGTAACTGTGTACTTAAAATAGAAGCACCTAACCAGGTTACACTAAAAGAGTGCACTACATGCAGTAGTTCTAAGTTGATTCATTTTTTCATTGAACATCTTTCTACAAATGAAGTATTGTATATTTAACTTATGTCATTGATTCGAATAGAACTCCAACAAAAAGGAAGGAAGATGAGGAAGATCAAACTATTGATATCTTGGAACTTCTCAAAAACGTTGATCCTAAAGAATATGAGAAATACGCTCGCATGTATGGAATTACAGATTTCCGTGGCCTCCTACAAGCCTTTGAGTTACTAAAGCAAACCCGAGAGGAAGAAAGCCATAGATTGGTAAGATACAGTGTGACTACAGCATTGGCTTTGTTAAGAGTAACACAGCCCCTGTGAACAGACTTGGTGTCCATGATGTGATGTCACTGTGTGAACAGGATTTTCTCATAGCTGTTTAGATCTTTTAGTTTTCAAATTCTTGCATGCTCAAACTGAAAAAGAAGGAATGGCCCTTCTGGCCAGGTATGTTCTGTCTTGACAACTTGGTTGCTATTTTTTAAGATGAGAAGATAGGCTAGATACAGTATGGCTACAGCAAATTTGATGTAGGAACCAGTTTTATGTTGGATAAAAGTGACAGCTTGACATTTAGGATCCTTTAATCTTTAAGTACATTCTGTCTTATTACAGGAAATTGAGCTTACAGAAAAGGCTCAAAGAGAAGAACAGGAGTTTGATGAACTTGTATCATTTATTCAGCAACGACTGTCACAGACAGAGGTAACCTATTTTTGTCCTGATTTGTGAAATATTCAAACCCATAACAGGGAACTTGAAACTAATTTAAATTAATATTTTTCAGCCTATTACTCTGGTCAGAGACATTGAAAATCAGACAGTTTTAACAGATGAGGATGCTATCTTTGAATGTGAAATTAAAATTAACTATCCAGAAATTAAACTTTCATGGTACAAGGGAACACAGAAACTGGACTCCAGTGACAAATATGAAATTAGAATTGAAGGTGATCGCCACATACTGAGAATCAAGAACTGCCAACTTGAAGATCAGGGAAATTTCAGAATAGTGTGTGGACCACACATTGCCAGTGCTAGGCTAACTGTGATTGGTAAGTGTACTTTTGAACTAAGTATTTGAATTCATTTTCTCTTTGATTATTCTACTGTCTGATGTCTGCTAAAAATATATATATATTTTAACATGCTAATAGAACCTGCAGTTGAACGGCATCTTCATGACACGACTTTCAAGGAAGGAAACATATGCACGCTCTCTTGTCAGTTTTCTATCCCAAATGCCAAGTCTCAGTGGTATAGAAACGGGAGGCCCATTAAGATAGGAGGGAGATACTCAACACAAGTCTCCGACAAAGTACACAAACTCATCATCAAGGATGTTAGAACAGAAGACCAGGGACAGTATACCTGCAAGCTTGAGAATCTAGAAACAACTGCAGATCTGGCCATTGAAGGTTTGTAAAAAGATGTAGAATCTCTTTATTACATTAGTGGTAAAGAGTTGCTGGATGTTCCATTAACAGAACAAATGAAAATAAAATGGATTTCTTAAAAAAATATCCTTGAACTCAGAAATGGATTAAACAAGAAATTTTGTTGTTCTTTCTCATTGAAAAATAAATGTGACATATTCCTGTAAGTTAGTATTTTTAACTAAATCATCATTACTAATGACCCCTTGCTCTCAAATTGTTTGTCATACTTTCTTTTATCTTCTTTTATTCTGTTACTCTCCTATTTTCCTCATATTTCCTCTTTTTCCTTAATTATTCTTTATCTTCTCTTTATTTCCCTAATGGCTTCTCTTGTATATTTTCTCTACAACAATCGTATTATATTTTTATTCATACATCTTCTAGTCTTCATTCTTATGTATAATACTTCATGGTAGATGGAATTCCTTTTCTCTTATTTGTTATTACATCTCATTATACTGTAGCTATTTTTATGAAAACAGTAAGAAGGGATTAGGTAAACTAAATGACCTGGTCTTAGTTAATAACAGATATTTTTTTGTTGTCCCTGAAACAGCTGAACCAATCCAGTTCACAAAGAGCATACAGAATATTGTAGTGAGTGAACACCAATCTGCAACCTTCGAGTGTGAGGTGTCTTTTGATGATGCAGTTGTGACATGGTATAAAGGCCCCACTGAACTGAGAGAGAGTCCTAAGTACAGCTTCAGAAGTGAAGGTCGTTGTCATTATATGACTATCCACAATGTTACTGCAGAAGATGAAGGTAAAAATTCATGGCATATTTTGGCCAATGCCATTCTTTTCCGTGATTTTGTGTTCTTTTTTTTCTAATGATACAAGCATATAGATATGAAAATTTGTGTCTGGTGCAGGTGTATATTCTGTAATTGCTCGTCTTGAACCAAGGGGAGAAGCAAGAAGCACTGCAGAGCTCTATCTGGTAACCAAAGGTTAGCGAATTTTCTAAACAAATTTATGATCCTAGCTACATACAAATTTGTGAGTTTGAAACATGATTCTGGAAAAACAAATAGTTCTAAAAGAAATGTATTACTCTTTTGCAGAAATCAAACTGGAGCTGAAGCCACCAGGTAAAGATAATGCACAAGATTACCACAAGATCATGTCTGTTATCTGTCATAGATATATTGCATTGTTCTGCTTTATCCTTTTCCCCTGGCTATAGTAAGTCAAACCTACAGTCTGGAAAAATATTCCTCAGCCGTGAATGTGAGGAACTATTTATTCTTATACATAGTGGCAATCACTACTTTGATAACTCTGAAAGCAGTGATTATTGTTGTGTCTGGGTCTTATTTTGTACAATATGAGAAGCCACATTCTCTAACACAAACAAGTATATTTTTATTTAATTGACTGAGGAATAGAACAATGAAGAGGTACCAATGAATACATTCAACATCTTCTGCACAGCTGAAAAACAGTTAACCAAGGAAAAGCAAAATGGGTAGCAATCATCTCCTTATGATATATAATGACCTTCCTTTCTGAATGTTCTTAAGAGCCTACTCCAAAATGAGGCAAATATATATATATATATATATTATATATATATATAATATTTAATTTAATATATATTATTTATATATATATATATATATATAAATAAAATGAAACCGTGTAAAGTTTGGCCAGATAGAAAGATTAATTCAAGTAATTATCTATACATTGGCTTGCTTATGCTTCAGGAGCAAGTTACAATAATTGTATGCTAGAACATAAACAAATAAAGGTCCGTGAACTAATCTTGGGGATAGCAAATTCAGATCTGTATTTTTTATTCAGTTAAACATTTTGATTTTCCAGATGTTCCTGATGCCAAGGTTGCAGTTCCACCTCAAAAACCAGCTGAAGGTAGGATAAAAAACAAACAAACAAACAAACAAAATACTTGTTGCATAGTGCTCTTTTATATCATCACTGAAGCAGCAGAGTCTTGGGTACTTCAGAGAAAAATCTTACACAGCTCCAGTGATAAAATCTAGTTGATTCTCCCTGTAGAAATATTATAAGAGCAAGCGTTGATGTGAATAGACTTCTTTTGCAGCATCAGAGATGAAAATTATACACAGACAAGAACGAAGCTATGTCTCTTAAAAAAAAAAAAAATTGCCCATCATTCCAGCTTGTTTTCCTGTCAGTCTGCTGTTAACTCCACTTTCCCTTTATTTCTATTTTCCTGTTACAATCATTCTTCATTTTTACCACATAAATATCTTTTAAACAAGCTCTCTGAACTGCAATTTTGAAAAATAAAATAAAGTAAAACAATAATAATAAATTGAAAATAAATGACAAAGTCTTCTGAAGACAGAATAAACAGGTCACATGTATATTGTCAGTGGATTTCTCTACCCAGGCCCTGTTATTGGTCTACAGACTACAAACATTACAAATGTTTCTGCCAGATTCAATCATTTAGTACAGATTGAGAAATGCAGTGTTCTTGGTTACATTTCCATGACAATTTTGTAAATGCTTGGAGTGGCAGCAGGAGGGAAAAGACTGATATTTAGATGAATTACTATCAGCAAAGATAGGAGAGTGATGGTAGTAAAGAAAACAAAGCTGTGAAGGGTTGGGGTTCAAATAACGGTAGACTGGAGATTCACATTCAAAATATATTGTTCCAGATACAGTGGGTGGTCAGAATGAGCACCATTTTTCCTTTTATTCATAGTTGCAATAAAATAATCTCCTCTGCCTATTTTCCAAATGCACTAAGATATTTCTTCAAGAAGACAATACCATACTCACACTTTATTCTAAATATATTGTTTTTCTCATAAGCTGCTCCTATTCCTATTCTTCTGCCTCTTGTTCCACCACCAGAGGAGAAGAAGCCAGGTAAGAATATTTAAAGTATTTGGATAGCGTGTGTATGTTTAATTATGACTGTGTTGTTTTGGTTTGTTTTAAATAAAATTTTACTTTTTTTTTTTTCTAAGCAGAAAAGAAGGTTTCAGTAAAGAAAGTCTCCAAAAAGGTGGTTAAAAAGGGTCCTGAAGACGTCCAACCACCTAAAGGTAACTTTAAAAAACAAACAACAAAAAAAGTGTCTTAAGAATAGTAAATTTACGTTCTGGAACAGACATCTGTTTGATTTCTGTCTATATGTTAAACACATACACATTTAAAATCCAAGCTGATAAGGACTGCTGGGGAAAAAAAAAAAAAAGGGCACTTAAACTAAACTGTCCGTAAGGGAGAAATCATTTCATTAACTGTGAACATCCAATACACCTTGCAGATTCCAGGCTATATTTTATTTATTTATTTATTTATTAAGTTCCTGACGTTCTGCCAGAGAAGCCCAAAGAGGTCAAAATAACATCTATGGCAAGGAGAGAAGAGATTCATGAAGAAAAAATGGAAATATATGAAAAGTCCAAAGAGCCTTATGAAGAATGGGAAGATGATTATGGAGAAGAACATGATTATTATTTCAAGGAAGAAGGTTATGATGAAGGGGAAGAAGAATGGGAAGAAGCTTATGAGAAAAGAGAAGTGGCTTATGAAGAAACACGAGTCATTCATGAAGAAGGTATGAAAGAGTTTTAATTATCTTACAGTTTGAATCTTAATACGCTGCCAAGTTGTGATTGCTACTTGATAATACAAGGAGCATGGTATGGCAAGATATAGATGCAGATAGAAAGTGATACATTATAATATGATTACAAATGGACTTCGCAGATTGGACCATTTTTAAAACTTAATATGAATTTCTAGTTTGTAAGGTTATGTGTTATTTTTGGTTGTTTTAGTAATTTCTCCTATCATTTTCATGCATTCTACATAAACTTGATTTAGGTTAGATGTTTCAGACATCAATTTTTTGATGTTAATAACTGGATAATTTTGCAAGTCCTTGTACGCTTTAACTGTCTAAGGTGGTAGTAATGTGTATGCCTCTAGGACTAGAAAATGGTTCTGATGAGAAAACATCAAACACGGAAATGAACAAAAAATTTTACTGCAACAGTTAGATCTTCAAAACTCTGTGTATGTTTCAACTTCATAATCATATAATAGTATAACTAATTACTTTTGTCCTTAGTGAGCCTTTAGACAATGCATTTTTCATCATTAAAAATTGTTTTTATTTTTAAAGTGGTTGAAGTTCCTAAGAAGCCTGTTCCTGAGCAGAAGCCTCCAGCAATTACAGCAGAAAAGAAAGAAAAGAAAGAAGTAACAGTTCGTAAAGGTATGACTTTCCTGCAAAACTAACAGCAACATTCAGATTTCTCTCTCTAATACATCCCCTTCAAGCTGAACTGTGATTGCTATTCAGATATCCTTGAACAGGAATTTTCCTCATGTTGGACAGTTACGTGACCAAGGGTCATGGCAAACCTTCCTCTTCTTCCACCTCATATTTTCCAGCAGAGAGAATACTGGCAAAGGTGGTTGAAGCAAACCAAGAATTGCTAGCAAAATCAAGCTAAGCTTCGGTTATCTTTCCTTCTCACTATATATTAGCCTTGGGCCTGGGTGGTGCTTTTGAGCCAGTGAAAGCTGCACTTCTGAGAAGTGTCCTCCAAATAGATCACGGCATATCTCTCAGGGGAAGTGGGCCATATCACCTGTTTCACATGTACCTTTACCATTATTGTAGTGAACCTACCTAATATTTAGTGCCCTAAATAAAGTATTGGATACACAAAGTTTATCACATCTTAAGCGGGGGGGGGGATCCAGTTCTGCCTGTTTTATGTCTAGAAAATAATTTGCAAGATGATTTAAATGATAAATATATATGAATCACTTACAGTTGTCAAGAAACCTGTTGAAGAAAAAGTTGAGATTACCACTCAGAGGGTTGCAGAAGAAAAAGTCAAACAGGCTGAGGGTAACTACTGTTTAAATGTCATACTGTTTAGTGTCATCTTTACATGAAAGTTGCAGTTGTTACTTAGGTGATCTGCATATGCTTTGTCTTCATTTAACATGGATCCGAACGATTTTTCAGCCTGAAACAGCTCTAGTAAAAGCTTCTGGTGAATTGTGTAAAAGGAAGACAAAAAATTTTTAGGGGAAAATAGGAAATGTAGATATTAACATTGAATGCTTTAAAACAGGAAGGGAGCGTAAATTTGCATCAAGTGACAAAATATGTTCCACTCTGAGCTCAAGACATGAAATCCCTGTCTTCCTCAGCTTTCCACCTTGACTTGTCTACCAGGGAGTCTTGAATAAATGTTTGAAATAAAGATGCGTCCTTATTCTCTTGGTAACTCACTCTTCTTGTATAGCATTTACCATTCTGCAGCAGGAGTCTGTTGAATAGAATTCAGAACATATCGGGATATGACTTTCTGTCATACATCCTGAGCTACCCACCCCCTTTAGAAGGCAGCAATAAAATGAATGAAGCAAACACATTCCTTCTGTTGCTTTGCACAGTTCTGAAGAGCCTGGCTTAGCTGCTGAGCTAGATTGTTTGTCATGTTTTTTTGTGTTTTCAGCATTATTCGTAAATAGCTGTAGATTTATTTTGATCTCCTTGACAAATACATGACTGATTAACCAAATTTAATGTCAACAGTAACAAAGAAAGTTCCACCACCAAAACCTTCAATGATCGTTGAAGAAAAAGTTATAAAAAAGGAAGGTACAGATCAACATCTTTCAATTGCAGTTTATGTTTTCACCAGCACCCTGAGTATTCTTGCATCTCTTGTGACTATGTAGGGCTGTTTATGTACCTGAATTTTTTGTACTGGTCATTCTGTGACTAGTTGCATTGGTTAAAGCATTTGTGATTGGCCTTGTGATTCATCTTTAAATAACTTATAGGATATTGCAGTGTGATTTAGTTTTTTCTCTTCATATACTCTGCCTGCTGACATATGCTTACATAATAATGGCCCAGTGTCCCAACACTTCTTTGAAGAAATGCCTTTGGTGTTATTCTGATACACTAGTTCTGAAAGTCTGTGCATGCATTTATTTTAAATTCTGGGGTTAAAAGTGTCTGTGTCTTTAGACTCTTAATAGATACTACATTTTTACTTGTTATGCTTGTTTTGTGTTCAGTATTTTAGAATGTGAATACTGACTGTCTAAATATGTCTAAGATTTAAGTACATAATACAGATAGAGATTTTGTAAAAACTCACATGCTTTCTACCACTACTGTGGATCTAGGATATAAAATACTAAAACAAAATCCTATCTTTAAAGTACCGACAGTAGAAACATGGACTGTTTCAGAAGAAAAGATGTCGGTTTCTGTCCACAGAGAAGAAGAGTACTCATATGTCACAGGTATGTACAAAACCAAAAAGCTGTACAACCCAAAAAAATAAATAAATAAAATTAAATACAATGAAAAATAAAATTAAAAAAAAAAATCTACCTTGCTATACTTTCTTTAAATCTATTTTTATATGTGGCAAATTACATATTTAGACATAATGTACATCTACGTTTCAATATGCATTGCTTCTTTTTGTTTGTTGTGTTATGTAGCCTCAGTTTTCTTTAGATTAACAGATGTTAATATCTAAGCTATTTTACCTTGTTAAAATGCTTTTATCTGAAGAGCCAGCAGAGCATGAGAAGACAGTTGAAGAAAGATTCTTTGAAGCTGTTTACCCAACTGAAGGTAGATCGATTATAATGAGAAGTTAATATTTAAGATTTTTAAAACATTTTGAATTCATTTGTCAATCAAAACTCACTGTGAGATTTGCACATGCTGTTAATTTTCTGGCTGCCTTTTTCTTAACATATTAATGTATGTGTTTCAGTGGACCTTGGTGTACTGGATACACATAGTATCTTCTTAAAAGAATTTCAGATTTACTACAGACATTGACATTTCCTATCTCCAAATTTAACATCTTTCAAATTCCCATTGCAGCACGTAAGGAAGTCAAAGAGGAGGAAGAAGAAGAAGAGGTCATTTCTGCAGAACTAGAGATCCCTCATGATGAAGGTGAACAATATCATCATCAAGTGCCTAATTTCTAAGAGCTTTCATCTTATTTGGCTGTACTACTCTTTACCAAAGGAGAGCATATTAGAATTCAGATCATTCCATTTCACTATGGCTCTACTCCCAAAAGTTCTATACCTACTGCATTTCTAACCTCTACTTCTTCATGACTGCTTTAATTAATTTTCTGAATATTTTTTAAATGAGACTGTTGTATCTGTCTGATAAAACAAAATATTTTTTGACATACCGTGTTTGCTTACCAAGCATGTTGAAGACAGCCTACAGTGATTTACTAAATATTTTCCGACTTCTAAATGTTCACCACTTCTCTCTTCAAAGTGCCTGAGATACCAGAGAGGCATGTATCAGAAGAAAGAAAGCCTGTTCCTGTCCCAAAAGAAGTTCCACCAGCTAAAGGTATTTCTACTGCCCTAGTATAAAACACAAACAAACAAAGAAAAAAAAGTTATTGTCTGTCATCATATGTTTTTTAAATTGTCTTGAATGTATTTATAAATTTGATATTTATGTGGTTTTGGTTCTGCACTATCTCCTTTCTCTTTTTTTGCTTTGTTTTATAACTTTATTTACAGTGCTTAGGTGTCTCAGCTTTGGCTCTTCCCTTTCCTAACAATTTTGTGTTTGTTTGTATTTAGATTGTGTGGATTTTGCAGATAAGTGTAGGGTGTTTTTCCTTCAATACAGTGCCATGAAAGATGATAGTACATTAATATTAATGTTGATATTTTATACTGTATTTTATTGTCTCTCCTAAGTAGTCTGCTGCATGTCCAAAAGGTTGTACAGTGCATTGTGCTGTGGTGCTCAGCTGCTTGTCCAAATATTATGCTTTATAAAGCAATTTTGTCACTGAAATCTGGATAAGTGTTACAAAAACTAAAGCTCTCTCACTTTGACAATGCTTTCCAAAGTGCCTGAGGTACCTAAGAAACATGTTCCAGAAAAGAAAGTTGCTGTTACTAGAAAGGAAGTGGCTCCCCCAGCAAAAGGTACAGCATCTTTTGAAAGTGGACTTTTACCAGTCCTGTACTATTGTTCTAACTTCTAAATATATGTAGACTTTGTGTGCTATGTTATATGTCTGTTCTCACCTAAGACAAATTCATAAACATTGGAAAGATTACTGAAACACATTTTAATATCTTTAAAGTGCCTGAAGTGCCTAAAAAACCTGTTCCTGAAGAAAAAGTACACGTTCCTGTTCCTAGAGAAGAACTTCCACCTGCCAAAGGTATACTTGGTGACGGATTATACATGTACCTCTTAAATATCTGTTTCTGTTGTTGTTTTTGTCACTGTTCTTAACTTATCTATGTCAGGAAAGTACATATATATGTATATATATTTAATGTATAATTGTGCATATATAACACTTTTTAAGGCCAGGTAACATACTTGAACAGCTCTTTCTTCAGTTAAGAAATCAGTTTCAAAACACGTTGCAGTGAACAGTTTAATATTTTTTTACAAATATTTGTTGATCATCTTATATCTTTCCATGTTAAGTGTATTATCTATGTGTTCTGTGGTGTTTCTTGATATCCTTCTAAACAGATGTCTTTCTATAATACTCCAGTAGATCTTTCAAAAACAGAATTCAGTTGTCTTACATTTTATCTTTTTTAAGTGCCAGAGGTGCCCAAGAGAGCTCCCCCAGAGAAAAAAATTTCTGTTCCAAAAAGAGAAGAAGCTCCACCACCTAAAGGTATACCTAAATAAAATATCACTCTTTTCTTGTTATCTTAAACATCTTGATTGTGTGGGTAAATTTTCATTTTGATTAAGTGAATCTGGTTTTGGTTGTACTTCAGTTATATTAGCTATGTACCTTTTGTGTCAGTTTTGTCAGTCCTTTAGATGTAGTCTTAAAACACCTGTAATTTGAGTTATTTAATATTATTTTAATTAATATACCTGAAGTGCCAGAAGTACCCAAGAAAACAGCTCCAGAAGAAAAACTACCTTATGCTCCCAAAGTAGAAGAGGCTCCACCTGCAAAAGGTACAATATTGTTTTTTGTAGTCTTCAGAACATTAATATTTCCTTCAATTTGCTCAGCTGTTGTGTTTTGTAAACAGAATATGTCCATGTGTAATCTTCTTTTTCAATAATACATTTGTTATGTTTCCTTTTCCAGTTTTGCACTTTCTAGATCCTAAAACTAAACGCTTTTTTTTTTTTAAGTGCCTGCAGTTCCTATAAAACCTGTCCCTAAAGAAAAAGTACCTCCTGCTGTTCCTAAGAAAGTTGAAGCTCCTCGAGCTAAAGGTACGCTTTCCAGTAGAATGAAAGAATATGCTGGTTCTCACCTTCTGTGTGGTGTATGTTCTGTGCTGTTTTCAGTCATTGATTTGTGCTTGCTCTGTGAATTGTGCTGTACTGATTTTGTGACAATGCATCAATGGATTATTTTGTATGTGTTGTGCAGTACTTACAAAAATACTATTTGTAAATGTTGAATCTCTGTTATATGTTATTTGCTCAATGCCCTTAAGTGATTCTTTGGAAACTTAGATTTAGCATCTCGCAACATTGCTTCCACACTAGGATTAGAAATTCATCCATTTAATGTTATTATCTTTCAAAGTGCCTGAAGTGCAGAAGAAAGCAACTTTTGAAGAAAGAATATTCACAACAGAAGAAAGAATATCTGTAGCCATTCCAGAGGAAATTCCACCACCTGAAGGTACTCTATAAACAAACACTAATGAGAAACTTGTGCTTTTACTAGAAGTCTGTTGTTCTAAAACCAAGATCAAAATAAGCAAAAAAAAAAAAAATGTGTTATTTACCTTGAATGAGTTTTCTACTGGAATACTTTATGGACTTGCAGGCAGTTAAGATCTTCTGAGTGCCACTTACCATTTCAGTCCTGAATGCCAGGATCCCAACCCATTGACATGAATGGAAACTCTACCACCAAACACAATGATCTCAGGATCAAGTTCTCATGAAATCATAGTAAGATGTATGTATAGGTGTATAGTGTTGAGGTTAGACTCCAGTACTTAGGACTGTAGCTATGGATTTCTTATAAGCCCTACAATGTTCTCTGAAGCACTGCAGATAGATAACAGTACTATTCTCTCTGCAGCTTTAGCTTCTCACTAGCTCATTTAGATCAGATTCTCATACTCAAGGGAGGTTGAGATCACTTAAGTTGGCATAATTCCAACAAAGACCTGTTTCGAGATATCCAAAATCAACATTCTGACTGTTTTCCTATCCCATTAATGACTTGCCAGTCAATACAATTTACATATTCTCTTCAAAAATAAAAATAATTTTTAAAAATAGTTATGGAAGTTTAGTGGAGGACTTGTTAGTGTTAGGTCAGAGGTTGGACTAGGTGATCTTGGAGGTCTCTTCCAACCTAGATGATTCTGTGATTCTGTGAAGTTATCCATGTCAAATATGAACATGCAAATACATATATTCCTATGGGTAGATATACTGTTAATTTCTGTCCCCTGCTTGTCAACCTTTTACCCTCAAACAAGTTGATGTTTTCCCTGATACAGTCTCATTTGTAGATATACGTATGCCAAGTTTTCCTTTCAATACTTGACCTATCCTTATCATCTTGTTTTTGTCCCTCTTACTTTTATGTAGCTGGATCAAAGAGAAACATCTAATTCTTTGGCCCTTGTCTCCCCACATCAGTTGTTGTGATGGAGAGGTTTGGGGAGTTGAGGCATTCTGATGTACTGACCATTGACCAGCGAAAGATATTTGAGACAGATAACAGCACACAATAGGGTACATGAGGCATGCATAACAGACATCATTTAGTGCAAGTCATACTTACGTGTGTGCATGTCAGTTTGATAGAATGAATCATAGAATGGCCTAGGTTGAAACAGACCTTAAAGATCATCTAATTTCAACCCACCTGCTCTGGTCAGGGTTGCCAGCCACTAGAGCAGGCTGCCCAGAGCCGCATCCAGCCTGGCCTTGAATGAAGGCCAGTTTCTGTATAGTATGCATAGTTTCTGTATAGTTTCTGAAACTTCTGCAAGTTTCTGTATGGTATGCATATCTGCCAGTGTCATACAGAACTTTTCTTGATCTTCTTGCCCATCCACTGATCCATCAATCCATCCACCAGAAACTCTAAAACTAAGTATTTTCTTTAAAGAACCAACAGTTGAAGAATGGGCTGAAGAAGAAATGGAGGAAGTATCTATTTCCATTCACAGAGAGGAGATTTCTGAAGGTATGACCACAATTCAAGAATACTGGGCAGAAGCAAACAGATTTTTATTTTATATCAAAAATATCATAGATTAAGATTTATTCTATTTAAAAGGAAAATTTACTACTGCATAAATATGCCTTAAGTTTCATATCTTATAAACTTTAACACTACGAATGTCTACAATTTCTTTGACTTGTTTTTGAAAAGTGCGGTTAATCCTGTTTTAACACTGTGAAAATAATGAGTTATCTCTTGGGTGTTGAGAATTATCAGCCCTTCATTATTTTTTACAAAAATTCTCTGTTGAAAATTACTCTTTCACCTTGTTTCTCAAATGAAGTAAAATCTCTTCAGAATATCATGATGTACTCTGTTTCCTCAGGCTGTTTCATGGCAAAATGACTAAGTTGTTTCCACCTGTAAATTCATTGGTGGTAACATACCCTGATTGTCTCAATTACCTTTACAGGTGACACCATAGAAAGTATTTACAAAGGATGGCTTTAGCCAAAAAATTTTCTCAAAATCTGGGAGAGAGGCTTTCTCAAAATAGACAAATTCTAATATTAGTGAACTAGTGAGCAGAGGAATGGAAAGTGCTGATCTGGCATTTTAAATGCTGAACATTTTCAAATTCCACAGAAATACAAGATAGGAGCTCAATCCCAGTTCCGTTTAAATTGCTTGGACTTGTTTCATCAGCTTCAGAGCAAGCAGGAGGGTTTGAATCTAGTTTTTGTAACCTAGTAATACCAGAGGTGTCTTTTAGTAATGCACACTGCTTATTCTTGTCTTATCAAATATTTTATTACTTACAAAGGCCATAAAGATGGTAATAAATGTCAAATACTGAAATTCAAGTATCTTTATTTTACTATTTTCAAGTGACTGAAGAAGAATCTTACTACATAGAGGAGAAGGTAACTCTTCCTAAAAGAGAGGAGGTCCCACCCACTAAAGGTACACATTAATTTCATTTACGAAATATTGATTGTTTCTGTGTTCCTTGTTTCATCAGTCTGAGTGTTGTCACTACACTTTTCTCTAGTTGTTTTTTGTTGTTGTTGTTTTGTTTTTAATATATTAAGGAAATGCATGCATGTTAAAGTGGTACTATTCCTCTTTGTAAAACTATGTATTGTAATCTCTTAAAGTGCCTGAGAAGCCTAGGAGAGTTGTTCCTGAACCAAAAATTCCAGCTGCCCCTCAGGAAGCTCCAGCAGCTAAAGGTATAAAACAGTTCCTCATCTGGGTCATGTATTCTTGTTTCTTCCAGGGGGTATTGTTTGCCTCACTGTCTTCTGTGTTGACGTGTGCAATGTCTGCTTTCAGTGATGAATGGTTGTCTCAAATTCCATCTTGTACTATGAAAAGTTTGTGTTAACTCAGTAAAATGTTACTAGTTAAAAAAAAAATAGACAATTACAAATGAAGCAGTGCTTAGTATTCTTTCTCATCTTTCCATCTTACTTATTTTTCTGAAGTGCCTGAAGTTCATAAGAAAGCAGCTCCTAAAGAGAAAGTACTGATCCCTGTTCCTAAGAAAGTGGAGGCTCCACCAGCAAGAGGTATATCAGTGGTTTGCTCCTGTTGCAAAAAAATGACTTTACTGCTGCATTCTTTCTTTGACATTTATCATGATATCTATCTATCTATCTATCTATATATATATCATACCAATTTTCTTCAACATTAATAACAAATTTCATCAACATTAAACGTGCTTATGTCTGTTTGTCTACAATGTGGACTGTGTTCTCTGTCTTGCTGATGGTATTTATATGCTATTTCATCTTTTATGTTATCCCTTTTGCTGAGATCAATCCAATTTTCTAAAGTTGCACAATCTTTTTTAAGAACCTCCAGAAGAACAAGTGTCCACTTTCGAGACAGATGTTGAAGAAACTCCCTCAACCAAAGGTAAACAGAGAATGACATCATGGAGCATTTTTTGGTTGGTCTTGTGGTACTTGTATTTAGGCATTTTACATAAAATTTGTTTTTGTTAATATCTGAAATCTGTCTGCATCTCCCCGTTCTTTTGGTTATTTACTCTGCTTTGCTTGCACTGTGCCTGTAAAGTACGCTCTTCTTCAGTGTCTCATTTTTGTTATTGAAGTTTCTTTAGCATTTTCTTTTATGAAAAAGTCAGATGAAGTAGAAAAAATCAAATATGCCTGCATTTAAAATACTACAATTAAATATTCTTATTCTTTTTAAGTGACTGAAGTGCACAGGAAAATTATCACAGAAGAAAAAGTTGCAGTTGCTAAAAGAGATGAGACTCCACCCAAAAGAGGTATATAATTTTTCAGAGCTACACAGGAGAAGTCTTGTTTCAGAATACTGATTTATATTTGTAATGTCTGATTGTATAAAACAAGTTGTTTCAATGTTTGCTGTCATTTCTTTATTTGACTTAAAGAATTGCCACGTCTCTGCTTTTGTGTTTTGTCATCTGATCATGTTAGCAAACTGTGATTAATTCAAAATCTTTTAAACTAAGAATTTGTTTAAAAATAAATAAAAAATAATAAATAAATAAATAAATAAATTTAATGCCAGCAGTGAAGAAGACTGTGCCAGAAGAGAAAGTTCCTGTTCCAGTTTCACGGAAAGTGGCAGTTCCACCAGCTAAAGGTATATAAGTTCTTTTGAATGTAGAGAAGGCTTCTAAATATCAGATGTATGCATGCATCATATTCATCATCTGCCTGGGTAATAAAACCCCAGGCTCTCCCAACTTGATTTTAAATGAAAAGCAGCTTTGTCATCTCCCTTGCAAAAAAATGCAGAAGGTAATGGAGAACAGTCACACACCTGCGTTCCTTGTATTTTCTAAGCTGCTAGTAACTTAATTGATTATACTATCTGCTTAAGAGCTTTGGAAAGCTGAACGAAGACATTTACTCAGCGAAGACAATTTATTCAACAAATATCAACACATTTAGAAAAAAACTATCAATGTTTTATAACAGTCAATATTCAGAGTGGAGGGTTTCGAACTTAGAAATATGTCTTCTGCTTCTGTCTTTTCTTGTGTCTTCTGCTTTTCTTGTGTTTGAAAAGTAATTTTGTGATGTATGCTTTATATGTGGTGTTTTGTGATTAAATAATATTTCTGAAGAGCCTGGAGACATCTCACCTTCATCTCCATCTTTGTATCTTCAAGTTGTGTCAATATGCTGTTTGCTTTATGATGTGATTTGTATTTCTATTCTGTCTCTGTATTTCTTATTCTAATATTTTATGTATTATTTTAGTATCTTATAATATTAACACTTGATGATATTTCTGCTGTTACTAAACTTGCAAGGTGTTTCAAAGCATCAAATTTACTTAGGGAATTTATTCTTGGAAAAACCCCAAACTAATCCTATACAAAATACTTAATGCATATATAGCTACTATGCATTAAAATTTCAGCTGGTCATTTTCTCTGTGAATTAAATGTCTTTATCTTTGTATGTTCAGTGTAATTGTTGTGTTTATTATAAGATAAGTATCCTTGATATGTAAAAGTGTACTATTTCCCCATAATTGTTTGCCCTTAATTCTTTCCTATGAACTTTGTATGGAATTGTGTTTTTCCTTTTAGAATTTAGTATTCTTACAACTATTATCTTTTAAAGTGCCAGAAGAGCCAAAGAAAATTATCAAAGAAGAAAGAGTATCCATTGCTGTTCCAAAAAGAAAAGTGTCACCACCACCAGAAGGTATTCCTGCCCATGGATTAATCTATGAACCGACTTCCCTAAAGCAATACCATCAGAGCTTCAAACCTGCCACTGGCATGTTACTTATAGTTCTACTGCCTCAGCATCGTCCCAAATGAACCTTAACAGTGCCTTTGAAAAACACTAGATTTTCCCCAATTACCCTGGGTGTGGGAGGTGTCAGGAAATAATAATTAGTTTTCTAAGAAACACTTAATGGGATATTTATTATTCTACACAATATTGCACCAGAGAAAAAATATTAAAGTTGGACTCTGTCTTTGAAGTACCAACAGAAGAACAACACTGGGCTATGTCAGAGGAAGTATCCATTTCTCTTCACACAGAAGAGGAGATTTCGTACACAGGTATGAACAGACTAAAAAGATTCTATGTCCAAATTTACAAATTGTCAACTACTTAGCAAAACAAACAAAAAAGCAAACAAACAACAAAACAACAACAACAACAAACAGCCAATCATAATTTCTTGTCCTATGCAGATCACCAGTAATTGGTTTATCCCAAAGGTATATCTTGTAGAGTACTAAAGGTACCAAAGGGATACCAGAACAGCATTCCATTCTCACAAAAGGCTGAAATTTCCCCTCCTGGTTTATTGCTTTTCTCATAGCGGAAGACCAACCATTTCACTAGCCCATCCTTTGCAAATCTTGCCACCTCTCAGACCTTTGAGGAAAAACAGCGCAGCCTTTTTCTTATTTATATTAATATGCTTTCCTCTTCTGAAAAGAAAGTGTGTGCTTTCCTCTTCTGTGACAGCAATCTCCCACCTAAATCTGAAAGTCAAAGCAGCAGCCTTTACCTTTGCTCTGTTTCCCAGCTGGCTAAGACACTTAGCACAACCCCATGTATTGGACGTACCAGTTCAATGGCTTTGAAGAAAGTCTCTTAATTCATTATCCTATTACTTTGGGTAGCAGTCTATTGATTTGTGGAAAACGAGTCACAAGATGCCTCATATTTACTGCATTCAGTCCTGTTGCTGTTGATAAACATTATCAATCACTCTGAACATATCAGTATGAATTGAAAGATTAATATAATCACACCAATGTGAAGTTAAATAATTTATTTAGTCTCTCTATTGGAGAATGATGAGGGTAAAGGCAGATCATGATTATTATAAGGATAGAAGGGGACCTTTGACCGTCTATAAGGCAGGAATAATATTCTAGCTGCTGTCGTAATAGAAGGGTCAAAGCAAAAGGATGTCAAATTCAACAGTTCTCCTATGGGATGCCAAAGAGAGGTGGTAGCTGGGACAAAACAATCCAAAATATACTTGAGTTTCCTGACAAGGATACTGACGCACAATGCGGGTTTTGTAATCAAATCAGCTGAAGTTACCAGGTCCAATCAGTTTTAGTTTAAGATTTTAAATGCACAAGTACCTGACCTTTACAATTATACATCAGGAAGGATTCTGCGAGAAAATCTTTAAGGAGGTGGTCAGTGTTCACGTTGCCCTAAAACTGACACCCACAGCAAACATCAAGAGTCGTGGTAGCCATTCACTTCACCTCTACCCTCACTGTAGCCTACCATGAAAAAACCTGTATAAATTCTCAAATCTATCACTGACAAAATGGATTCCATCTCTAAATATCAAAATATCTCTGATCTGTTAAGAAAAGTCCAAATTTATCATCTTAGCAAGCCCAGCTGTCTCCCAGGTGTTAAAATGCTTGAGTAATTTTTTTGTTCAGTTTCCCTTGATATTGGTCACAAAGTCCCATGAGACCTGCCTCAGAAGACAAAACCTATGCACTGCTGCTCTAAAAAAAGAGAATATGCTGCTTGAGTATAGTGTGCATTCTTTCCTGAATAAATCTTACAAACTGAACATATTTGTATCTTAAACTTTTGGAACTTTTTCTGCCATTATAGGCAATGGTTGCTTGCCATGCCTGAATAAAAAGTAATTGTATAAAGCAATTGACAGAAGACAAACAATACCTTCCCCACTGAACAATGAATTCTTTTGCCTTTAATTAGGCCAGAACTCTTATCCATTGTCATCCACTCACACAGCTTTTTTTCTATGTGCTCCTTTTTCTTCATTTGGAGTTTCCTTTGCAAATCTTTTGTTAGCAATGATTGAGACTTTGCTCTATTGCTGAGGTAGTCACTGAAGATGTCACTGTTGTGGATAATGGCAGCCACAGAGGACACAAATGGAATTTAGTGATTTTGTAGCTGGTTGAATTTGGATTTTGAGCTCTGCCCGTTAGGAAGCTTAAATCCACTGCTGGCAGCAGAAGATGAAGCAGGAATCATCTCAGATACTTATGTTGGAACCTTGAAATGTTTGTTGTTGATTTATTGAATAGCAGTCTAATTGCTTCCTTAATTACGAGTCCATTGTCAATATATGTGGTTGTCTTCTATGTATCAGCCATGTATTTGTAAGATATTTTTAATGTGTTTTGACAATAATATTTTTGCTCTTAAACACCACTTTTTCAAGTTATTAAATATAAATGTACTGTATTTTTTAAGTGCCTGATGTACCAGAGAGGGCTATCATTGAAGAAAGAGTACCAATTTCTCCTCCTAAAAAAATGCCAAGAGCACCAGCCAAAGGTATACTGGATAGACTACTGAAATATGATATAAATGTTTTTTGTGTCTTGTATGTTCCATGTACAGAGAATAATACTCATTTTTTTTCTAAGGAATGTTTGTCCTTTGGTATAATTTTTACTTGACAATGCTTGTGATCCTTAGTGTCAGTAAGATCTACATGCTAAATTTTAAGATTCTTTTCATTGATATCTTTTTAAGCGCCTGAAGTACGCAAGACAGTTGTCCGAAAAGAAAAAGTGTATGTTGAAGTTCCTCAGGATGAAGAGGAAGAAGTTCCACAATATGAAGAAGTAACCAGATATGAGAAGGAAATAATCCATTACAAGGAGGAAGTCCACCCTTATGAAGAAGTTAGTCCCTATGAGGAAGAAGTTCCTCAGTATGAAGAAGTTTCTCAATATGAAGAGGAAGAAGTCACCCATTATGAAGAAGAAGCTGCTTATTACGAAGAGGAAGTTCCTCAATATGAAGAGGAGGAGGTGGAAGCTCCCCAGTATGAACAGGAGGCTCCCCCACCAGTTAGAGGTATACTTTAATTTTAGGACTGTGTGAGGAAAAAATAGTATCTGTTCCTTCAGTTAATGTATCCAAGTTTTGTTTCATATGTTCCAGTTTGGTTTACATCTTACTTTTTCCAAGGCATTTTATGAATAGAATATATTGTAGAAAACAAGCTGGGCTGCTGTATGCCTACTCTTCACTACTACTTCTACAAATTTAAATGTTCTATGCCATAAATGTTCATTCCTCTTTACATAAATTCTGTATAACCCACTAAGAAAAATTAATTTAAATTTATCTTGTCCTTGTCTGAGATCAAATTTTCCTATCAGTCTCTGTTTGAAATGTTTAGAATTGCATATGAGAACTGTGTGTCATGAACAAAATTATTTGTATCTGGAAAATACGTGGGGTATTTGAAAATAAGTGATTTTGGAACAATAGTCTTTTTTACTTCCTCTCAGAAATGTTTGAGAAAATCTATATTAATGTATTTATTTTTGAAAGGGAACAATATATTTTCATGGAACACAAAACTACAGAAGTTCTATTAAATCGCCATAGTTAAAATCTCTTACGTTTAGATGTTTTCCTTAGGAATAATGTATATAGTGATGGTGTAAATTTTCACTACTTAGAGAGGACAACCAGTTTTGGTCTAGGTCTTGCTAATAAAGTTTTGCTACATGAAGACATAGGCTAACTATATCTATTTTTCCAAAATTATATAATCATCTAAGAGTGCATAAAAATGTATATTTTCCAGTCCTGATTCAAATCACATAGTGCTTCTTCTGCAAAAGGAAGTTCAGGATTTCTTTTGACTAACTAATGAATTTCAAAACTATTTTTAACATCGTTTGCACTAGAATTTTGATACATTGGTTAGCACATTTTCCTAGTAAAGAAAAGGCCATGCTGCACACAGCAAAAGCGAAGTTTATCCTGAACAGGAAATATTAGGATTGGCTAAAGTTTTATTGACTTTATCCTAGCAGTTAAGTTTAATTCATATGTGCATCAATCTTTCTCCAGTATGCTCAGATCAAATGATTACTCTCCTATCATCATAAAACTTGTATGGATATTTAGCCATTTTGGAGTACAAAAACTGTTAAGATAAAGTTTAGTTGAAATTTTTGCCCCACTGTAGTTAAAGGGAAAAATTCTACTTATTTCAGCATTCAGGATTTTATTTTATTTTATTTTATTTTATTTTATTTTATTTTATTTTATTATTTTAATTGAAGTACACCACTCATATACAATGTCAGTACCCACCAAATTGTGGTATAAACTGCTGTGTATATTTTGTCATATATTGTCATATATATATTATACATTATATTATATATATATAATATATATATATATAATATATATATAATATATATATTGTCATATATTCATAGTTGTGTGTTAGAGTTAAATCAATTAACAAACTTGATTGGCTTGCTTTTTATATGTAGATAGCACTTGGAAAAATCTGAAAAATAAAATGTAATCGGCAATATATATTCAATATACAAAACCAGCTTATTCAACATGATAAAATTAGCATATTACATGCCTGAGAAGTGTTAGCATCATAGCTCTGGGGGAAAATAAGGAGAAAAGTAGTGAAACCTTAAAGTATTTAATAAAGTAATTAAAGCAGGCTTTTATTGCAATGTTTGTTTTCATCCACTGTTAGCATTTTAATTTGCTCCAAAAATTGGAGGAAAAAAATTAAATTTGTATTTTTGCAAGTTTCCCTGCCATGATGTTTCTTGATCTTCTTTAATAGCTGGTTCTAAAAAGTCACTCTCTGTCTTACTCTAAGCAATAAATAAACCTTTGAAATTAAAACTTTTTTTTTTTTTTTGATGGCATTAGTGGCTGAGCAGGAAGAATGGGCTTAAAAGCAGTGAATATGTCCTGTTTGCTGTTTTATTTTGTCTTAGTGCTCAAACCATTTTAAATCATAGCTGTATGTTTTGGTTATGTACTTGGGATTTGTGCTAGGGGTGCTTGCTTGCGCTTTATTTTCCTGTTGTTTTCCAAGTAAATAGCTAAGATATTAATGGTATCTTTCAAGTGCCTGACGTGCCCAAGAAGGCTGTTCCAGAGGAAAAAATACCAATTCTGAAGAAAAAAGAAGCTCCTCCAGCAAAAGGTATATAATCTCTTGATGTTAGCAGACATTCTCTGAATGTGTAATTCACACTATATCTTAGATTACTTTTTCTGTTCTTTTTGGAGGGGGCTCTGCATATGAAATATTTGTGCTGTTGTCTTTTTTGTTTTATTTCTGTTTTAAAAAGTTTGTGGATTATGTTTTAATCAAAATAATGTTTTTGAAGTGGCTGAGGTGCCGAAGAAACCTGCACCTGAAAAGAAAGTCCAAGTGCCAAAGAAAAAGGAAGCTCCCCCACCTAAAGGTATAGCAACTTGTATTAGCTGTGATCAGAAAGGTCTTCTAGACTTTATTTATCTTCTCACTTGTGTTAAACCATATGAAAGCAAAAGGATTATTGATCTTAAGAATGGTGGTTCTATGTGTTTGTGTTAAATTGTTTTGTGTCACTGACTTTTATGTAAAGGTGTTTTAGCTGCTTACTCTAAACTCATTTTACAATAATATCTTTAAAGTTCCTGAAGTGTCAAAGAAACCTATGCAAGAAGAGCAGGTTCCTGTTCTTGTAAAGAAAAAGAAGGATGTCCCACCAGCTAAAGGTATATCAGCTCTTGCCTAAATGTTTGATAAAACAAAATGTTCTTTGTTCACCTTTCCTCTTTAACATAATATGAAGAGTCTATTCTTGTTAGTTCATTTTGTCATTCCATTATATTGATTCATGCCATTCATATTGATTCATTCCATTTTTATTGATTCTTTACACTGTGGTGTAATGAAAAATGAAATTCTTAAACTGTAACTATATTTTTAAAGTGCCTGAAGTACCAAAGAAACCTGTGCCAGAAGAGAAGGTACTTGTCCCAGAAACTAAAAAAGTGCAAGAGCCTCCACCAGCCAAAGGTACACCAATTTCTGATTCAACCAAGTAATTCTAATTTTATTTCTTTGGCTTTAGAAGACAGCAAGTAACAAACCCATTCCTCTTCACTGTATTGCGACTCTTTTATGAGCATTTCTTTTTGTCATGGGTGATATACTTATTCTGTGCTTTGAAAATGTCTATGTTTGTGTCGTACTATTGTTTGTCTTTTTTGGAGAGGAACAAAAGATAATTGTTATTTACATATCTGAATTCTTTAAATGTACTTGCTGTTTCAAAAACAGCTGCTCCAGAAGATAAACAATATTTATCTTCCAGAGATAAACATTTCAAACAGCCAGACTTCCCCCCAACCTTACTACGTCAATTTGTAATGTGGTAGTTTGGATGTTTGTAAGTTCGCATCTGTGCATAAATCTGTGGAAAATTATATACTTTTAAATCAATGATTTTTTCATACACAATTAAATTTATCATATTTGTGTAGTTACCTTATGTTACTTGCACAGTTATTGTTTTATATTACACTGAAAATGAATTTCTTAAACAAAAATATCTTTAAAGTGCCTGAAGTACCCAAGAAAGTTCCAGAAAAGAAAATACCTGTCCATGTACATAAAAAGCCAGAAACTCCAACAGCTAAAGGTATCTTTTCTCATAAGTGAACCCGTGGACAATGTTTCTTGTTGTTTCTGTATGTTTGTTATTAGAATTTCACTGAAGTATCATAGCAGTTTGTGACAAATGTACTTGCTAATTTAAACTCTTCATCTTCTGTGTAAATCATCCGTCTGTGTCTGATGTTGTGTTTAATCTTCTTACAATTAAATACTATCTTTGAAATGCCAGAAATATCAAGACCTCCCCCTGAAGAGGTACCTGTCTTTGTTCCTGAGGAAGAGGAAGAAGAGGAAACTGTTCCAGAGATACCAGCAAAAGGTATAGCATTTCTTCCTGAAAATTACCAAAGAGCTCTGTCCAGTCAATTAAAAGACCTTCATCTCTGTTACTTGTTTTAAGCTGGATGTAAATCTTAATTATCTTTTTGAAGTGAGTTTTCTTCTTCTTACGGGTCTTTGTGATCATTTTCCATGTTTTTAGTAGTTTTGATGCTCTAAATATAATTGAAAATTTCTTATCAAAACAATATCTTTAAAGTGCCAGAGGTGCCCAAGACAGCTGTCCCAGAAGAAAAAGTGCATGTTGCAGTTCCTAAAGTAAAGAAAATTCCTCCAGCTAAAGGTATATCACTTTGCAGTGTGTGCAGATAATTCCTCTTCCTTATATTTTCGTATTTCAAAGAAATCTCCTTTTAAAGATCAATTTATAGTCATTCAAAGTCAGATCCTTGGTTCTAGCACACTTTTGCTTCCCAGCAAGCAGTACTAGATCGCAGATAGGGCTTGATTTTTCATTTTGTTCTTGACCAATCAGAACTCATGTTCCCAAGGAACAATGTTTAAACAATGTTCCTGGAATAATGTCCTATGGGACTTTATCTGGAAATTCTTCAATTCAGAGAGATCTTTCCGACATGCACCTTGAGAATGTATGTTAAAATTTCAAGCTTATTAGCTAAATATATACAAAAATAAAATGGAAGCACAATGGACTCTATAAATAACCAGAAGATGGACCCTGTCAGCAAACACTGACAATTTTTTATGTTAAAAATTAGACTAAAAATCTTCAACAACCTCTCATTTGTAGCAAGTGTTGGTAATACGTTTGGCAATGATGATGTGTAATTAAGAACTGGGCAAAAGAGCTAACCCTCATGTAATTCTTATAACCCAATTGCATTTTGGTATCCTTAGGGAAAGAATGAAAAATAACGAATTTAGTTTGCCTCATGTTTATTAGTGTTGTTATTTTAAAGTTGGTGTCCTTGTGTTTTGTGTTGTGATGTTTTCTTTGGGATGTTGCACAAGTAAAGTTTTTAATATCTTTAAAGCGCATGAGGTGCCACAGAAATTTGTGCATGATGAAGAAGAGGAAGCTTTTCCGGAGGAAACTGTACCAGCAAAAGGTACAAAATCTCTTGCGAGTTACCCATGTGATCTTTTGAGCTGATTAAAATGCTTCTTTATTTCTTTTTCTGTGTAAACCTTGATGATCTTATCAGGGAGTTTGTGATCTTGTTTCATATTTTTTAATGTTTTTGGTGCTCTGAAAGTAATTTTAAAATGTATTTGCAAAATAATATCTTTAAAGAGCTGGAGATTCCTAAGAAACCAGTCCCAAAAGAAAAAATACCTGTACCCACTCCTGAGAAACTGGAGCTTCCTCCATCAAAAGGTACATAAATTAATAACTAAGAAAACAATCTGTGCTGTTAGTCTCATTCACTAGCTATATTTATTTTATTTTATATTGTTTGTTATTTATGTTATTTTTGTGTCCCTGCTGTCTTTCTGTATTGATGTCTCAGAATACCTGTCAGATTTGTGGCAAAAAATAATTTCTGAAATGATCTGACTTGCTCATAAAGTCTCGCGTGGATATAAAATGTCTTTTTACTTCAACTTCTTTTTTAAATACTTTAAATATGTTCTGCAAATCAGTTATTTCGTTATGTATGTATGTATGTCTTCTGTTGTCTTTCTAATATTACTGGTAGAGGACATTCTAAAAAGAAAATAATATCTTTAAAGTGCCTGAGATGCCTAAGAAACCCGTTTCTGAAGAGAAAGTACCTGTTCCTAAAAAGGTGCCAGCTCCACCAGCCAAAGGTATTTCAGTTTGTAAATGCTGTGTCATTAATAGATAATATTCTTCATACAAGTTGACCTTAGCACAAGACTTAGTATGTCTGTCTTGCATTATATTTGTCACTACACTGTAAGTTTTTGTTCTGCTGGTGGTAAGCTTCTGGGTTTGTGTTTATTTAAAAACTGTGCAGCAAGTACACTGAAGTCAGTCATATCTTTAAAGTACCTAAGGTGCCTAAGAAAGTTGTTCCTGAAGAGAAGGTAACTGTTGCTCCCCCTAAAAAAGTGGAAGTTCCTGCTGCGAAAGGTACATATGCTCCATAATGTTATTAATATACATGCTAAAATACTTTTGACCTTCTTCGTTCTAACTTTTGTCTTTGTTATATGAGATTTCTGCTCTAATTTATGTCAAAACTCTTCAGTATCAATGTTTGCATTGTAAAACCATAACACTGCTTATTGTGTTTGTTTTTGTTTTTACTTATACTGCTTTAAGTTTTCATTTTAATTGCTAAAAGAAAACCATATCTTTAAAGTCCCTGAGGTGCATAAAAGAGCTGTTGCAGAAGAGAAAGTACTTGCTGTTGTCCCAAAACCCAAAGAACCACCACTGAGTAAAGGTACAGATATTTTTCTTAATCACAAATTTTTTTTTCCTCTTTCCTCCTAAAATCTTTTAGAATATATATATTGTTTCAGGAGCATGTTCTTTTATTTTAAAGTAACTTATGCTTGTGGTTATCAATCACATTTTCTGTTCTGTGTGGATGGTCTTGAACAACTGTAAAGGATATTAAATAATTGTAAAGTTAGTAACAATAATACTGTCTCTAAAGTGCCTGAAATATCCAAGAAACTCATCCAGAAAGTCCCTGCTCCTGTAGTGGAGAAGTACGAATATACATATGAGGAGTACGAGAAGTATGAGACATACGAAAGTATTGAAGATTTTGAGAAGGTTGAGGAATATGAAGAAATTGAAGCTTATGAGGAACCTGAAGAACCTGAGGGATATAAGGAGATTCAGGAACAGGAGTATGAAGAGGAGGCTGAGGAGAAGGAAGATATCTATGAGAAGTATGAGTTTAAGGAGAAGGAAGAGATCTATGAGAAACATGAGGAGGTTTACGAGGAGACTTACGAAATCCCACCAGCTATAGGTACATCATGTCATGATTTCTTTATTCTTATCATTGTTTGTTGAGTTTCCAGTCGCTGCTTAAGCCTCCATCTTTATATATTTCCCCATTTGTACACCTATGTATGTCTGCTGATGATGATGATACATCCATTCAAAGGTTGTTTGTGTCCTACTCCTTCCTAAGGAATTCTTCCTTTCAAAGTGGAGTAGAAAGATTCCCCATCTGACAGAGCTAGTGTAGATATGATACAAGCAAAGTAAATTATAATTTTCTGGTGCAGTTCAGATTCAGTCTGGATTCAACACTTTCATGTGTCAATGTGTTTCTTTTTCCCAGTTTAGCTCCAATGAGTTACAGAGATGTTAAAACTCAAGTAGGGCCTTCCGTCTTATCATGTTTACGATTACAGGATCATAGGATCCCTTATGCCAAACAGAAATTGCATCCAAAATGCACCAGAAACATGTACACTGAAATTTCTTAGCTTTTGTTGCTCAAGATCTGAGTCAAATGTCTGCTCTCCTGTCTCTGCATAAATTAGGTGATTCTTCTACGAGTGGTTGCTCTGCTTGCTGTCTTTGTGTCTGTTGTAATTCCTCATAAATAATTTAAAATCCATAATTAAATATTTCTTAAAGTGCCTGAGGTGCCTAAAAGACCTCTGCCAGAAGAAAAAGTACCTGTTCCTGTTCCTAAAAAAGAAGCTCCTCCAGCTAAAGGTACATGAGCTATAAGATAAATTTGAAAACACAGCCCTTTGTCTTCTCAGAATCCCCAATCCAGTAGTCAAATCAGAATAGATTTGTCAGAATTCATAGGTTTCTTCTAGTGAATGCTGAAATATATATATGATTTATAGTCAAATCAGAATAGATCTATCAGAATAGATTTGACTGCTAGACCCTTAACTTTTCTTCCCAATACAGTCAAAGACTGGGATTAACATACTAAAAAGATAAGTAAATACTTCTTAAATGAATCAAAACTTAGACAAATTACATGCATTCTGAGGGCAAAGGAATTGTGAGGAGGACCTCCACTATTTAATTAATAACATCAGAATGTAAATTACATTTTTTATCTAATGATTGAAAACAAGCAGATGTAAAAATTAATAAAAGTCTAATGATTGAAAACAAGCAGATGTAAAAATTAATAAAAGTCCATTGAGCTCAAAGTCTATGTCAATTAAAATCTAGTTTCCCATCAAATCCCCAAAACCAAGGGCTTTATTCACCCTAATTACATGCTGGAGTGGGTATAATGTTAATATGTGTTCACTGTTCAGTCTTTATAAAAGCTAAGGTTCATGAATAGAAATTGTCAGTGTATGTTAGTAGAGTTCCTGTACTAGTCCAGAGTTCTGTAGTTTTCTTTTCAGAGCACTTAATTTGCCAGAAACACATCTTGCACTCATTTTTTTAGCTGTTTGTCATTCAAATTATCAGAATGAAATCAGTGGGAAGGGGGTTAATTTTTGCATGATGACTTGGAGTTAATTGATAGAAAATAATAACTTTACCATATTCCCAGCTGGTATTAATACAGCTGACAGTCCATAAAACCTGATTATTAAGGCATATCCTGCTCAAATGTTCACCAAACAATCAATGTGAATCCAAGCAAAATATCTGAGATCTGTGGCCTTCAAGGTCACCACCGAATAGCAACTGAGTACAGTGTATTTTTATTTTTCTAACTTCTGTGACTCTTTGCATTGCTTGCTTTTTGTTTACCTTTTATTCTTACATAATATTAATACTGCAAATATTCTTAAAAACACAACAATGTTTTTAAAGTGCCAGCGGTGGTGAAGAAGCCTGTTCCAAAGGAAAAAGTACTACCTACTGTTCCTAAAAAGGAAATGATTCCACCAGCTAAAGGTATATACTTCCTCTGCATTGTCCTCACAAACCATGAACTCTGATTTCAGTCTTTTGTCCTCATTATTTGTTGAGAAACATGTGTCTGTCTTATGTCTTCATGGCGCTTTTTCAGCTGTTTGTGATTGAGTCTTTTTTGCCTGTTTATGTCAAGTCATTTTTTGAAAATATGTGAGTTGCATTGAAAAATGTGTGTTCTGTCTTCAAGATACATATGAAAGAAGTTCAGAAAGAAAGACTATTTTTGGTCACTGTGAAAAGGAAGCAGATTCCATCATCCAAGACTATGGCTGTCTTTCAAGAAAATGTTTTTAATATGTTATTCTTCAGTCTAATCTTCAAAATTAACATAGATATTCTTTCAGGAAACATTTAATCCTTTGTTGCTTCATGAATCTGTCGTAGATTTGTTAGATTTGTTCTTCTTTCTAACTTCTTCCAAGAAAATTTAAAAGCCCTAAAAGCAAACAATGTCTTAAAGGGCTGGCTGTTCTCAAAAGACCTGTTCCTGAAGAAAAGAAACCTACACATGCAGCTGAAATAGAAGTTCCACCAAAGAAAGGTAGAACATTTGATATGAGATTTTACGGAAAGGAAATATTTGCATTGTTTACCCAAACTAACATCTTCTAAAAGAATCCTAAAATTCTTTAGGCCATGACAAGGATATAATCTAGTCTCTAACTGCAGATTCAGTTCTGAGTGATAAATTGAATGCTCTTAGGCAAACATTTCATATATGTGCTATACATGTGCTAGACAGTAAATACACTGATTTATGAAAGAAAATGTGATGAGAACGTATTGCTACTTACACCATCTGTACATAAAAGCTTCAGTGCTTTTATTTTTGTGATGTAGTTGTAAATTCAGTTTAAACTGGGAGTTGGAAACAAGTATAATGGTCATGATATTCTGAGAAGTAATACGGCAAGAGCAAGTTTAAACCAATAAATCTGTTATAAATATCAGAAGGAAATATCAGCATGAAGATACAGTGTGAAAAGCAAATGGCTTATGCTCTTTGAGAGCAGAAACAATGAATTTTCTACATAATTCATTGTTCTAGACTGTATAATATATCTTTCATCAAAATGCATAGTATTTGGGCCATCGAAAAATCTTAGTTTTCTGGGTTTATTTCTGTTTGGGAATTTAAAAGTTGAAAAATATTTTGAGGTTACTAAAAAAAGGGATAATATCTTTTCAAGTTCCTGAGATTCACAAGAGAGCTGTCCTTGAAGATAAAGTATCCACCTTTATTGTTGGAGAAGATGAACCTACTTTGTATGAAGGTACATCAGTGAAATATCTACCAAGAAGTAAACTGCAGAGATTCATGTTCTAGGTTGTTTTTTAAAACATGAGACATTTTCAATTTATGTATTATTATTTTTTTAGTTATTTAAAAGTAATTTCTATGCATGTCTTTGAGACTCTCTAACCCCAACATTTATAGTTTAACATTTTTAGATGTTCTTTTCTCTCCTGTTGTTGGGTGAAAAAAGCATAAGAGAGAAACTAAATTTCTGATCCAGGAAAACCCTTCAGCCATATTAGAACAAAAAAATGGACTGAAGTAGATGTTGGCTTAAAAACCATCCTGAGTATGTCTTAATTAATTTTTGAGCTGGGATATAGATAATTAACTCCAGATGGGGAAATGGGAAACTCAATTCAAATACAATGTCCTATGTAACACAGAGAACTAAGTAACTAGAAAATAAAATGAAATATTTTTGAAAATTTGTATTTTACTAATTGATAATGATCACTTCTAGCAATAGTAGGTAAATGATCAGGCTGAAATGAGATATTTAAATAATTTATGTTCAAACAGGTCTTTGTCTATATACATGTCTGTGCATTATAAGTTGTCTTTCTAATTTTGTCTTGTAAATAATATTAAAATCCATAAAATAAACTAATATCTTTAAAGAGCCTGAAGTTTATGAAGATCTTCCAACAGAAGAAAAACTCCCTGTTGTTATTCCTAGTAAACCAGAAGCTCCAGCAGCTAAAGGTACTGCAACTATTCAAACAATATATAAAGTAACGTGTACCCTACAAATCAGTTATTCATTGTCATCATTCCATCTGTGCTCCAGTCAGCTATTTAATGTATTCATTCTAATGTTTCCTTAGATACTATGTGCTTGTCATTGCTTCTTTGCTTTGTTACTTACATTTTGTTATATGATAATGTTCTTAAAAATATAATATCTTTGAAGAACCTGCAGTGACAAAGAAAACTGTCCCACTTAAGAAAATACCTGCTGCTGTCCATAAAGAAGCTCCTCCAACTAAAGGTATACGATCTCCAAATGGTTTTTTTTCTATTCTCTCAAAATTGAGGTACTAAGAAACCCCTCATGCTTGCTTTTTCTGAACAGCATTATAAAGTGCTTTATACACACAGTTTTCTTCCCTTTGATTTCCTATTGTAAAAGTAATTTATTTATCTCAGGAAGAGAACATGTATACAGGGAGATCAGAGATGAAAAACATATAATCGTTTTGCAAACACAAAGAAATCCAAATATTTCAGCAGCTTTCTTCATATGTTAAACTAATGAATGAGCAACTACTAAGACAATCATTCATCATTCAGGAAAACAAATTCAATGATCATTCTGTGTAAATTCTTATTTTTGGCTTGTGTCAGGGACTGCTCAAACATATTGATACATTTTGCATCAAGAATTTAAAATTTAAACAGACAAATTTATACAACTACTCCCCCCCCTCTCAGAAAATTAAATAAATAAATAAATAGATAAATAAATAAATAAAAATTAGTAGACAGGTAATTCATTACAGGCCCAGGGATTAACCTTATATTTTTTGACTTCTTGTCATATTCCATTTCCCAAACTACATTCTATGTTGCTATTAAAAAAAAAAAAAAAAAAAGCCGTTACAGAGCTTGTTCCTGAAGCACATTTTCCAGTCATGTCAGGGGTTCTGATAAAGATTAGGTTAAGACTTCAATTCAGAAAAAAAATCAAAAAACCCACAAAATATTTTATAGAAACAGTTTTGTAATAAAATACAATTCCAGAGTTGAAAACTTTGACAAAATATTTGATTAACTTCACTGGAGTTTTGCTTTGCCTTTTTTAGGAAATTTTTAAAGAAATAAAAACATTTGAATTGACAAAATTCCTAAAGGTTGTTTGATAACAACAACAACAACAAATATTATCCTTTCAGAGAAGAGAAAATTCAGACCTGTAAGTGTTAGGAGTTCCAAAAACAGAGAAATGCATGAAGTTAAGTTGCCAAGTTGTATTCACAGCTTAATACTATATATTTTAATATTTTTCTAGTAGCATTTTTTATTGTTTTACAAAACTGTAATACTTATTTCCTAGTGCAAATTTGTAAAATAAACCAATCTTTTTAAGTTCCTGAAGTACCAAAGAAAGATGTCCGCAAAGAAAAAATACCTCCTGCTCTACCAAAAGAAGCTACGCACCTTAAAGGTACAAGACATTCTGAGTGGGGTTTGAAGGATAAAAGATCTGTTTTCATGTATATATCTTTAATGATTTTGAGAAAATTCTACGTATCATAACCTAAAGTGTAGTTAGCAGCCACGGTATAAAATTTATATATATATATATATATATATATCACCTGGAGTTGTTCTTGAGGGGTAAAAATTGTTTAGATTTAGGGGCAAAAAGCAAGGGACCCTGCTACATGAGATCAGTCCAAGGAAGGCAATAATTATAAAACAGACATTGAAAAATTGATAGAGAGTAGTCAGAGAAGTCCATCTCTCAGCACTCAAGAAGTAACTCAGTTTAGGACATAACAAAAATCTTTCTTCTCGCAACCTGCAGAGGTCGGATCATGGTAGTATACAAGGTTATTTCTTCCCTCACTTATAACAAGACTAAATTTGAGGGTTGATACAAAATAGACCTGTGTGTCTTAAGCTGAGCTTGAATATTTGATTTTCTCTGTTATTTGTTTTTCACATCGTCTTGTTGTCTGAAGATATTACTCTGAGTTAATTTAAATATTTAAACTAATATCTTTCAAGTACGTGAAGTTTATGAGGAAATGTACATAGAAGAAGAAATTTCTCCTGTTCATAGAAAAGAGGAGGCTCCACCACCTAGAGGTATATGATCTTCTTGATCATCTTTCCTGAAACTTGCAAAGTAATGACCTCCAAAAAAAAAAATTTAATAATGTCCATAGTTTAAGTATTGTTCAGTATAACTAATATTTGTGTTCATTCTTTTTGTTCTTTACTTATTTGTCAAACTTATTTTTCTGTGTGACTTGTCTTTCTGTCCTATATAAATTCTTAAAATGAACTAATATCTTTAAAGTGCTTACAGTAGTTAAGAAAGATGCTTCAGAAGAAAAAGTGCCTATTGCTGTGCCTAAAACAACAGAACCTAGACCAATGTCTAAAAGGCCAGAATCTCCTCTATCTAAAGGTACTTTAGTAGCCCAATAAACCTGAGGTCTTGTCTTTTGATGATAATATATTTTGTGTTTCTTACGTAGTTACTCATTTAATATTTTATAATCCACGTCAGTTTTGTGACACTCATGTTACACATGCTTGTTCTTCTGTTTCCCTACTAGTCTTATTTATTTGTATGTTTACTTTAAATAATAAAAATTAAAATCAATAAATAAGTTTAAACTGCCTGAAGTGCCCACGAAAGGTATCCCTGAAGAGAAACCTGTTCTTCAAACTTCAATTTGTTTTTTGCTGAGACTTTTTTGAACATGTAACTGTTGTCAGACTGTCCTTTAACATCTACTTGTTTTGTCTTACTTCTCTGTACTCCATGTTTTATTTTTCTGTTTCTCAAAAGTACATATCTTTAAAATTTCCAAGCTGCCTAAAGAATCTGTCTCAGAAGAGAAAGTACCTTTTGCTGTACTTAAAAAGACAGGAGTACCACCTGAACGTTATATGTCAATAAAGGTGACACTCTGAGATTTCTCTTTCTCTTGGGCAGAAGGGTTAACATGAAAATAAAAAAATACCCTTTATTTCTCATTTATAAAAATTCCTAGTACTGTGTAGTACTATACAAATCTTTTTGCATTACATATTTCTTTTCATATCTAATCTTTTGAATCTTGACAATATTCTTCTTTTGACACTCTTTCTTCTTAATATCACATATCTTTAAATGCCTTAAATGTAACAAAAATAAATGTTGTTTTCTTTAAAGTGCCAGAAGTGCCCAAGAAAATTACAGAAGAGAAAGTACCTATTACTGTGCCTAAAAAACTGGAACCAACACCAGCCAAAGGTATGTTTCATTACATAGAACTAAAACATGGAAGAGAAAAAAAACAAACAAAAAAAAACTCTACCTTGATTTGGTGGATTAGTTTTTGACTGTATGTTTTGTACTATTATATTTATTTTCTGTGGCCACAGTTTGTATATGTTACTGCTTTCGAAACTCTCTTTCTTGAGCGGTAGCTGTAATTAGCATATCGGTGAGTTAGAAATGCTCATGTAACTGGGCAGAGATGAGATCAATCCTCAAGGACCACAGCAGAAATCTTACAGTAAAAAATTAGCTGCAAAAGAGTGTTTAAGAATCTCAAAATACACAGTGATACAGTCCTCTAACACAGGGGAAAACCCTCCATGAAGAGACAAAAAATTGATAAAGAGATGACATCATCATGCATAGAAGAATGTGACAAGGAAGGCAGAATGGACAATGGCAGCCTTTAGTCAAATGCAGATGCAGGGAGGTCACTGACTTAAATGGAAAAATAATTTAATGTAGAGAGATGTGTTTAAGTCAGCCACCTTGCTGATCTGCATTTGATTAAGGCTTTAAAAGGCTCTGAGGTTTTACCTCAGACTTTACAGGGACATAAAGGAATGTAAAGTGAATAAACATATGAAATCAATGGTTCCATTAATTTTCAGTTTCTACTCCAAAGTTTTGAACATAACTGTAAAATCCTATATATTGAAAATATATATTGAATATATATTTGAACATAAACATATATATATTTGAACATAACTGTAAAATCCTATATATTGAAAATAATTTTTTTCCTCAAAGAGCCTGAAGCACCCAAGGAAGTAGTTCTAGAAGAGAAAATCAAAATTCCTGTGCCTAAAAAGCCAGAAGTACCACCAGCTAAAGGTACTTGTCATTAATAAATCCATAACAATAATTTGTTTTCCTTCACTGATAAAATCTTTTGATACTATTTCCCCATCTTCTCTATCTCCTAAACTGTGATTTATATACTTCATTTTTGAAGCAGACTCTTTTTCCACTTGATACTCTCAAATGTCTATCAATCTTGATTGAGAGCAAAAAGCATATTTGGTAAAGGATATTATCTTTAATTGATCCTACTTGGTGTCCTTTTGTTTGTTTCTTTTTCTAATTTAATGTTATTTAAATTTCTTTATATTCTTTGTATTAACTTAAGTATTAATTTTAAAGTGCATGAAGAGCCCAAGAAAGTCCCAGACAAGAAAATACCAGTCATGGAGCCTAAAAAACCAGAAGTTCCACCACCTAAAGGTATTTGTCATTATGGAGAAAAATAAAATAATAAAAAACAAAATGGAAAATATTGCTCTTTATTGTTTTGACACTATAGAAGACAATACCCAAGTCCCTTGTGGAGATTTTCTTCTGTTGTCTGAGGTTTTCCAAGTGAGCAAATGTTTTGTTTTTCAACATGGAAAAAGATAATCCTTGTAATTGGTGTACTCACTAACACTATTCTGCTGTTGTTCTTTAATGCTGTCCATGAAATTCTTATAGTAAAAGTTATTAATATTTTTCAAGTGCCTGAGGTACCAAAGAAAGTGGTCACAGAAGAGATTTCAGTCAAAGTACCAAAGAAGGCAGAACCTCCACCAGCTAAAGGTAACTGCTGTAAACAATGAATGACAGAAAAACCCTTTGAGTATTATTTAATAAATTAGTGTATTATTTTAATAAATGGTTATTTTCTTGTATTATAAATGTTCTATATTTGTTGTTGTTGTTTAAATTGTACCTTTTATATGTGTAAGAGAGATAAACAAAGAAGCTAACCTATTTGTAGCCCGTAAAAGACCATTACCTCAGAGAATATTTTCTGTAGGAATACGAAAAAGTTGATATTTACATCCAAAACCACTGATGTTGTTGATGTCCCTGAGTTTTACTTTTTATGTCCCAAGTGCTAAAGACACTCTGTTTGAATTTCATGCAAATAACAGAAATTATTTTCTTTAAAGTGCCTGAAGTGCCCAAGAAAGTGGTTCCAGAAGAAAAAGTACACACTGAAGTTCCTAAAAAACCAGAACCTCCACCACCTAAAGGTACATTTTCAGTACTGATAAAATCACACAACATTTTAATTGGTTTATCTGAATGTCATCTTTTTAATTCTATGTTATCCTCTTTGTTATATTCTAATATTTGTAGGTGTTATGGTTTGTGTTGTCATCCCTTGTGAATAACTTATTTAGCAACAATGGCTATTATTGGTGCACATTGGGCAATATTAAAAACAAATAGACTATTTATGAGGGGTATTTTTTTCTGATGTGGTCTGATAATTTTCTCCTTGGAGCTATTGTCTCCTTTTTAATTCCAATTCTTCAAATTCCTGAAAGTAAAATAAATAAATATTTTTAAAGAACCTGAAGTGTCGAAGAAGCTTGTTCCAGAGAAGAAATTACCTGTTCCTAAAACACCAGAACCTGAGATTTTGCCTAAAGAACCAGAACCTGTGGTTGTCCCAGAACCAGAGGCTGTACCTGAAGAACCGAAATCTCTACTAGAGAAAGGTAAATCTCAACATTAATAAAATAATAAGAGCAATATTTTCCTCTTTTCTTAAACACTGTGGTTTTCCAGGTCTTCTGTCTTCTGAGAGACCGGACTGTATTCGTTCTATGTATCTGCATATCTGTGTGAAATAGGCATACAAGGGTCTTTTTGAAGAATAGTGACAAATTCGGGACGTCTGAATTACCTGCGTTTTTCACTTCAATTCTTCTTACTATTTGGATTATTCTTACCATTCTACTTACTACATGCTTCAGTTCATGAAAACAACCGTAACTAGTATTTTTCAAGTTACAGTAGTAGTAGAGGAGAAACTACCCATTATAGTAGCTAGGAGCAGAACATATCAATATACTTGAAATATCAGAAGCCCTACCAAGAAAAGCTGGATGCCATCACTGATAATTCTTGAGTCTTCAGCTTATTACTTGCAAAATTATTAACATCTTTTATCCTGTCCACTTTGTTTGTAAATACTGTGAATTCTACATAGAGCTTAAGATATACTGTCATTGCATGTGTATGCTTACATATGTGGGGGCATGAGGTGTGTATGTGTGTGTATTTGAAGGAAGAAAAGCCAATATGTGTTATCTCCATCCTTAAAAAGGCTAACATAAATGCTTGGTACCTCATACGTTTTTAATGTTTCCCTTCCAATTGTCTTTTTATGTTTTATGATTTACTTAATGTACGTATTTGTGTCTGAGCAACTGTTAATTTAGAACTAATATCTTTTATGTACATGAAGTGGTCAAGACAGCTGTTCTAGAAAAGAAAGTACCTGTTGCAGTTTCACGAAAACCAAAGGACATTGCAGGACCCCCCAAAGTAAAACACTTTGTGGCACCTCAAGAACTAGAAGCTGTGACAGTGGCCCAAAAACCAGTGCATGCTGTGTCACCTGAGGTTACAAAGTCTGCTGTGGCACCCCAAGAAACAGAGGGTGTTGTGGCATCTGAGGAGCCTGAGGCTGTCTTGGCACACCGAAAAGCAGAAACTGTTGCGGCACCTGAGGAAACAGAGCCAGTTGTGGCAGCCCAAAAAACACTACATGTTGTGGTGCCTGAGAAAACCGACCTTACTGTGGTACCTGAGGAACCTAAGCTTGATGTGGCACCCCAAAAACTAAAGCATGGTGTGATGTCCCCAAAACAAAGGCATGTTGTGGCAGCCAAGAAAACAGATCATGTTGGTTTACCTGAGAAACGAGACCTTGCTGTGGTACCTGAGAAACCCGTGCCTGATGTAGCACCCCAAAAAATAAAGCATGGTGTGGTGCACTCAAAACAAAAGCCTACTGTGGAACCCCCCAAATTGGAGCCATTCATGGCCCCTGAGGAACCTGAGATCACTGTGGTACCTGATGACTCGGAGGCAGCTGCAGCACCCCCAAAAACAGAGCACATTGTGGTGTCCCCCAAAACAAAACTTCGTGTGGCACCCCAAAAAGCAGAGCTTGTTGTGGCACCTGAAGAAACAGAGTTTGCTGGAGATTTCAAAAAACCGAAGCCTATTGCAGTGTCACAAAAATCAAAGCCTGTTGCGGTGCAAGACAAGCCAGAACCTGTTATGGTGCCTAAGGATTCAGAACAAATTTTGGCACCCCGAAAACCAGAGAATTTTGCAGCACTTCAAAAACTGAAACCTGAAGTGGCACCTGAGAAGCCAGAGCCTGTTTTATCACCTGAGGAACCACCACTGGCCAAGACAGCTGAAAAGCCAGAGATTGTTGCCATACATAAAAAACAAGCAGCTCCACAAGCTAAAGGTACATCTTATGAGTAGGATGTCTATTCCTTCTCTCAAGTATAGTATGTTTCACTGCTCATAATAAAGCTTAATATGAATAACTAAAATATACTAATATCTTTAAAGAGCCTGTAATGCCTGAGAAGGCTGTCCCAGAAGAGAAAATTCCTGTAGCTGTTCCTGAAAAATCAGAACCTCCATCAGCCAGAGGTACATATTATCATGAATACGTGATAAACACACCTAATCTTCTTAAATATGATTTTAACCTCTTCTGTCATTTTGAACCTTAGGTTTTAAATTGTGCTTGCCGCTACAAATCACACTGAGCATGTTTGTGACATTATTTCACAAGATTTCACATCCTCTATGTTTCGGTCTGTGTACATATGTTTAAATGTATTTGAATTGTAAAATGAATTGAACTAATATCTTTGAAGTGCCTGAGAGGGCTGTCCCAAAGGAGAAAGTGTCCGATGGTGTACCTAAAAAAGCAGGAGCTCCACTTGCTAAAGGTACATGTCATCATGAGCACCATCACAGGGATGGTGGTTTTGTTGTTCCTGTTTGTGTATTTGTCTTTCTTTCCTTTTTTTTTTCTTTCAATGAATCCCATTTTAAATTGACCTTTTATAGTCATACTCTAGCATCTAAAATGTGAGAGAAATGCACCAGATATGAATTAATATGCAAGGTTGTCAAATGAGGGCTTGATTTTCTCAGAATACTCAGATGAAAGATGTTAAAGTTGAAATACTCAAAAACTGTATGCACAACAAATTGATGCACTGCTTCACCATTTCATTACTTTTAGAAAGTCCCAAATACTGTCTAGAGAAGTAAACATTTTCTCTAGCACCATATTCCGTCCATCCAAAACACAAGGACATAATTCAAGTGAAGTGCCATTTGCCAATGATGACGTTCAGAGTATTTAAATACTATAAATATTTAAAATGAATATTACATGAAACAGCTGTAAGCAGCATATAGTGTAATACTGAAACAAGAAATGAAAAGATGACAATGAAAGCAAACCCAAGCCCATAGCACACAGTCATGAATGCTAAGCAACAGACCTTCAAGTACAGTTGGATTCCATTAATAAGTTTCTGACCAGCTGTTAGAAAGATGGGGTGTGTTTTCTGCATTTCCACCTTGCCTCAAAAACTGAAACTAAACAAAGACTTCCCATGTCCTGCATGACATCTTTGACACCCTTGACATACAATGTGTGTGAAGCAAAGCACAACCGGTGACTGAGTGTAAGCACAGCGCTTTCTCAGGGAAGACTGTGTGCGCATGTTATTGATTGTCTTATTGTTTCATATACATCTGTACAGACCACAAAGCTAAAATATACTAATATCTTTGAAGTGCCCAAGGTACCCAAGAAGGCTGTTCTGGAAGAACCCATACCTGTAGCTGTGCCAAAAGAGCCAGAACCTGCACCAGCTCGAGGTACTTGTTGCCCTGCACATTGACCTGAACAAGACTGTTTCTTACTATCTGAAATGTTACTTCTGAAATCTGATGTCCTGTCCATTTGTGATTACCTGAAATTTCCAAGTTCTTTGTGTGAATTGGGAGTTCAATTATTTAGTATTTCTATGAACAGCCCAAAAGATATTTTGAATTTACTGTTTCGCTTTCATATTCTAAATCTTCAGACACAAAAATTTGATTTTTAAAATTTGATCATTGTTTTTTTGTAGAGCACTGCCAAACATTGTCTTAAATTGACAACACAAATGTCCCCATGACTATTTTGACAGTCTCAGTGACTGTGTATCATAAGCATGAGTCTTTCAGAATTTATAAAACAAAACAAGTTACTCAGAAATGCACATACGAAGGGAGTTATAAGAACTGATAGCATATTAAGTGCTTAAAGAAATATCTGATCATTTCAGAGAACGTAGTGAAGAAGGAATGGTTATAAAATCCAGTGAACCATATTAGCTGAGGGAGTTGCCACAGTGAGAGGAGAATTGAGGGATGAGAACTACTCAAGATAAGAAAATAAACCAGTGAAGTGAAAAGCATAAAGAAAGAATGGGAATGGAGAAGGACAGGAATAGAGATGAAGGAAAACCAGTGGGATTTCTGTTCCTCTCTGTATCAATGCCTGTACGAGGAATGACAATAGATAAGGTATGGGCTGAGGTTGTTCCCAGCGAACCATCAGATCCCAGCAGGGCTGAGAATGACAGTCTCTCTTCCCTGGGAGGGAAGGCTGCTGAGTACATGGAAGGGTACCCTTATTCTCACCTCGCCCTTGAGTCGTACATAAACACAGGCACTCTGTATCTGTTTGTGTTTTTGTGAGCAAGTGAGGGAGAGGTGGGGTTGATACCATGAGACCAGTTTGGTTACTTTCTCGAGGGCACCTTTCGTTTATGTTTCACTGTTCATCATCCTGTTCAATGTATAAAACTGACTGTTACTAATATCTTTAAAGCGCCCGAAGTGCCCAGGAAGGCTATTCGTGAGGAAAAAATACCTGTGGCCGTTGCCAAAGCCCCAGAGCCTCCAGCACCCAGAGGTACCTGACTTCATGGATAACTTGACAAAGAAGATACTTTATCTCCTTCTCTTAAGTGTTGTCCTACCCTCTCTTGGCCTGTCTTTGTCTTAAATCTGAGACTTGCAAAGTTATGCATGCTGGGCCTACTGTGCTGTGCGTGTGAGGTTTTGAACAGGCTTTTGTGGTGTTCAGCGTCTGCGTTGCCCTGTTTTTTGTTCCTACTTGGCATGTCTTTTCAGCAATGTAAAATGAAACACACTAATATCTTTGAAGTGCATGAGATGCCGGAGGCAGAGGTCTCAGAAGAGGAAGAGGTGGAAGTACCACCAGAGGAAGCGGTAGCAGTTGCCGAGCCTGGAGAGCCAGAAGCTCCTCCAGCTGAAGGTATATGGTGGTGTCCCAAAGTGCCTGCTGTGCTCTCGGTGTTGACACAGTACTGACTGCTCTTTGCCCCTCTGCCTTCTGTGGGGAGGGGTGTGAGCAGCATTTAGCCATGCTGTGTCTGTACGAGTCCATATGGGCCTGTGGCAGAGGGTGGGGCTGGTCGGCAAACGCTCTGTCATAAGCCCCCGCTTGGGCTCTTTGCTGCAAGTAGTCCACTTGAAGGAAGTGGTGTTATCTGAAAAGGACTCTTCCTTTCCTGCTTCACTGCTTACCATTAAGCTGTTTGCTGGTCTTTGTCCCTGTCAAGTAAAAGGAACTAATATCTTTAAAGTGCCTGAGGTGGTTGAGGAGGAAGAGCCAGAAGAGGAGGTGTCGGTGGTTGTTCCCCAAAAGCCTGTGGCAGTGCCCAAGAAGCCTGTGGCAGTGCCCAAGAAGCCTGTGGCTGTGCCCAAGAAACCAGAAGTCCCAGAAGCTAAAGGTATATTTGTGAGAAGAGCTGCTTTTTATTTTAGTATCTTGATCAATACTTTAATTTCTTGTTAGCCACTTTTTTTGTGTAAGATTTCTTATGTGTCTCCAGCCCCAGCTTCTACTGTGTGTAAGGCTGCATATGTAATTAACCAACCAGTCACTAGATGAACCTCTGTTTTTAGAAATATCTAAACTCTTTGCTTCTGTCATCAGTTTTATGATCTTTTGTATTTTTCTAAACTGTGAATTTAAGAGAAAATAATATCTTTAAAGTGCTTAAGGTGCCCAAGAAAGCTGTCCCACAAGAAAAAACACCTGTTGCTGAACCCAAAAAAACAGAACTACCACCAGCCAAAGGTATATATCATCATTATACTGTCATTATTTGAAATAAACATAATGCTCTTCTGGAATTAAATTGAACTAACCTTATGAATTATGCTCTGAGATACGTGCTTAAGTAATATGAAATGGAGGGTCAAAAATGTGGCATGCATTACAGATAAATCTACTTCATTTAAAAATATCATCAGCTTTCTGACCTTCTTGTAAACTTTAAAAATTAAGATTTGCAGAATGGTTACTTTAATGAGTATAAAAAGTTGTTTTGAAAAACAGGCTGCAAATATGGCTTCAGTTTAAAATACATAATTTTGCATCCCAGAATCTTACAATAATCATTATTAATGGATGAGAGCAGCCGTATCAGTTCTCTATCTCTTTAAAAGTGAGTAAATTCCACTAAACTGGAGGTGGACTTACTACCAAAAGACTGGATATATCTGCTGATTATTCTGTTAGCACATGAAAGGGCAATTCATTAATATCAGCCAACAGAGAGGAGAGAAAGTACACATTTCTGTAGAAAGAGGGATCTGCAAAGACAGGAACTGTGGAAAACTGAAAATGAAAAGGAGGTTAAAATACTGAAATAACATAGGAAAAAGGAGGGTAATAGTTAAAGCAAATGGAAATTTCGTTAACAATTGTTAGAGTTGACAAAGCAGTCATGAATGCTAAGCAACAGACCTTCAAGTACAGTTGGATTCCATTAATAAGTTTCTGACCAGCTGTTAGAAAGATGGGGTGTGTTTTCTGCATTTCCACCTTGCCTCAAAAACTGAAACTAAACAAAGACTTCCCATGTCCTGCATGACATCTTTGACACCCTTGACATACAATGTGTGTGAAGCAAAGCACAACCGGTGACTGAGTGTAAGCACAGCGCTTTCTCAGGGAAGACTGTGTGCGCATGTTATTGATTGTCTTATTGTTTCATATACATCTGTACAGACCACAAAGCTAAAATATACTAATATCTTTGAAGTGCCCAAGGTACCCAAGAAGGCTGTTCTGGAAGAACCCATACCTGTAGCTGTGCCAAAAGAGCCAGAACCTGCACCAGCTCGAGGTACTTGTTGCCCTGCACATTGACCTGAACAAGACTGTTTCTTACTATCTGAAATGTTACTTCTGAAATCTGATGTCCTGTCCATTTGTGATTACCTGAAATTTCCAAGTTCTTTGTGTGAATTGGGAATTCAATTATTTAGTATTTCTATGAACAGCCCAAAAGATATTTTGAATTTACTGTTTCGCTTTCATATTCTAAATCTTCAGACACAAAAATTTGATTTTTAAAATTTGATCATTGTTTTTTTATAGAGCACTGCCAAACATTGTCTTAAATTGACAACACAAATGTCCCCATGACTATTTTGACAGTCTCAGTGACTGTGTATCATAAGCATGAGTCTTTCAGAATTTATAAAACAAAACAAGTTACTCAGAAATGCACATACGAAGGGAGTTATAAGAACTGATAGCATATTAAGTGCTTAAAGAAATATCTGATCATTTCAGAGAACGTAGTGAAGAAGGAATGGTTATAAAATCCAGTGAACCATATTAGCTGTGGGAGTTGCCACAGTGAGAGGAGAATTGAGGGATGAGAACTACTCAAGATAAGAAAATAAACCAGTGAAGTGAAAAGCATAAAGAAAGAATGGGAACGGAGAAGGACAGGAATAGAGATGAAGGAAAACCAGTGGGATTTCTGTTCCTCTCTGTATCAATGCCTGTACGAGGAATGACAATAGATAAGGTATGGGCTGAGGTTGTTCCCAGCGAACCATCAGATCCCAGCAGGGCTGAGAATGACAGTCTCTCTTCCCTGGGAGGGAAGGCTGCTGAGTACATGGAAGGGTACCCTTATTCTCACCTCGCCCTTGAGTCGTACATAAACACAGGCACTCTGTATCTGTTTGTGTTTTTGTGAGCAAGTGAGGGAGAGGTGGGGTTGATACCATGAGACCAGTTTGGTTACTTTCTCGAGGGCACCTTTCGTTTATGTTTCACTGTTCATCATCCTGTTCAATGTATAAAACTGACTGTTACTAATATCTTTAAAGCGCCCGAAGTGCCCAGGAAGGCTATTCGTGAGGAAAAAATACCTGTGGCCGTTGCCAAAGCCCCAGAGCCTCCAGCACCCAGAGGTACCTGACTTCATGGATAACTTGACAAAGAAGATACTTTATCTCCTTCTCTTAAGTGTTGTCCTACCCTCTCTTGGCCTGTCTTTGTCTTAAATCTGAGACTTGCAAAGTTATGCATGCTGGGCCTACTGTGCTGTGCGTGTGAGGTTTTGAACAGGCTTTTGTGGTGTTCAGCGTCTGCGTTGCCCTGTTTTTTGTTCCTACTTGGCATGTCTTTTCAGCAATGTAAAATGAAACACACTAATATCTTTGAAGTGCATGAGATGCCGGAGGCAGAGGTCTCAGAAGAGGAAGAGGTGGAAGTACCACCAGAGGAAGCGGTAGCAGTTGCCGAGCCTGGAGAGCCAGAAGCTCCTCCAGCTGAAGGTATATGGTGGTGTCCCAAAGTGCCTGCTGTGCTCTCGGTGTTGACACAGTACTGACTGCTCTTTGCCCCTCTGCCTTCTGTGGGGAGGGGTGTGAGCAGCATTTAGCCATGCTGTGTCTGTACGAGTCCATATGGGCCTGTGGCAGAGGGTGGGGCTGGTCGGCAAACGCTCTGTCATAAGCCCCCGCTTGGGCTCTTTGCTGCAAGTAGTCCACTTGAAGGAAGTGGTGTTATCTGAAAAGGACTCTTCCTTTCCTGCTTCACTGCTTACCATTAAGCTGTTTGCTGGTCTTTGTCCCTGTCAAGTAAAAGGAACTAATATCTTTAAAGTGCCTGAGGTGGTTGAGGAGGAAGAGCCAGAAGAGGAGGTGTCGGTGGTTGTTCCCCAAAAGCCTGTGGCAGTGCCCAAGAAGCCTGTGGCAGTGCCCAAGAAGCCTGTGGCAGTGCCCAAGAAGCCTGTGGCTGTGCCCAAAGTAACAGAACCTATTCCTGTTCTTAAAAAACATGAAGTTCTTCCAGTTAAAGGTACGTATGTCAGTGACTGAGGCCATCCTTTTTTCTGTTCTCTCAATTCAAGTTTATAGACAATGCTTAAACATCCGAGTGTGTAATTTCACTGAAATTTTTACTCTTCATATTTTGAATCTCTTCCTCATCATTGTACTTTTCAGTATTTTGCATATATATGCATCTTAATATTCACAAAAATGAAAATTAACTAATGTCTTTAAAGCACCAGAAGTGCCGCAGAAAACTGTCCCAGGAGAGAAAGCGATTCTTGCAACACCTAAAAAGCCAGAATTTAAACAACCAGAGCCTCCTCCAACCAAAGGTACATATTGCTAGGAGGTTCCCCCATGAAAATACATCCTTTCTATTCTTTTCCCTTTTTTTTACTTATAACTCAGTATATAAAATGTGTCAGTTATATTACCTTCTTGACTACCCAGGGAAAGATCTTTTGGAGCATAAACACTCTTTGATCGTTATGGACTCTTATTCACTGTGATTTTCTGTGTGCTAGTTGTCTTTGTCTTTCTTATGTTTCGTACGTATCTTTATACACATGCATGTAAAACAACTTAATATTTTTTAAAGTGCCTGAGGTGTCCAAGAAAGCTGTCCCAGAGGAGGAAATACCCATTGCTCTTCCTAAAATACCTGAACCACTACCAAGTGAAGGTACAGGCCATCATGGCTATTATTGTAAAGATAATCGTTTTTCCAGTTCTTCCAAACATAAGCTTTAAAAATAATTTGTCCTCTTTTTCGCCATTCTAGTGTTTGTAAGTTTTTCACTTCATGTTTTAGATTATATCAGTCTGTTTCTTATATCTAATATTATATTTTCATATATGAGAGTAAAATATAGTTTTTTAAATTAAGTATTTTCACATGATTCTACATGGGATATTCTTGAGAATGAGTATCCTATATTATTCTCTTTTATACAATAATCAATTCTCACTAAATTCAAGTCTCTTGAAACCTACTATTTGGTATTATATTCATGTTATAATCTAGAATGAACTGAGAACATTACCATTTTTATTCTTTCCAGTAACAATTACTCATCCACAAATTTAATATTTAATTTATATTGTATGCATAAAAAACACTATTCTTCACACAACCTTGAATTAAAATTACATATAAATAGTTTTCTCAAGGCATGCATTAACTGCAGAGGTAACAGTATGAACAGATTCTGTGTGATTATGTATCCTAATGTGTTATTTGTCTGTGTATATTGAATTAGTGTTCTTTTTAGTGATATTTGCATGTTCATGTGAAATGATCTTATCATTGGAAACTTACACCAGTTATCAATGTTCTTTGAAGAATATGAAATCTTAAAGGAAGTTGAACTTGAAGAAACAGAAGAAATTTCAGTTGCAGAAGTAGAGGCTTTGCCAGCTGAAGGTATACAAAGTACCTAGAGGCTTTCAGACACCTTTTATTATTGTGCATTATTATTTTTTTCTTGCTCTGTTGTATGTATACCAGTATGCTCTTATTTTAGTTGCTTTCACTTTGTTTCCCGTCAACTGGAGTCTTCTCATCATTTTGTTTCCCACATTTGTTCTCATGTTATTAACACGTGTTTTTTTATATCAACTTGAATATTTGTGTTGTGTGCAAGCTACAAAGCAATAGCCTAAAGCTCTTTTATACTCCAATTAATTGTGTGATTTTTCATTAACTTCATTGGAAATGGAAAAGTACCATCTTTATATTTGCACTCTTCACACACCTACTGTGGTAGTGAGTTTACACTAAATCTACCTAATGTTATTTAAAGTGCCGGAACCTGAAAAGAAGCTTCCTGAAAAGCGAAAACCAGCAGCACCTACTCCACCAACAGAAGATATTAAATTGGCAAGAGAACTACTTAAAGGTATAAGCATCTGAATCCACCATTAACAATGGGAATTCAAACATATAATCCTTTTTTAATTATACTGATGAATCTTGAAAAGCGTGCTTTAAAACATATCACCATGGTTCTTTTTTTTTTTCTTATTTTTTATTATTCTAATGGTGCGTCTTACTAATGCTAAAGCCTGTATGAATTTTCACCATATTGTGGATAAATATTTTTTACTTCACCAGTGTCATGCCAAGTCAGTTTACATGGGTTCTTTTCAAAACTTATTGATTAAATCCATGTATTTAAAAAAAAATCTTTTGAAAGTTAACACATTCTCCTATTCTTAACATAATTCTGCTATCTTTAACACATTCTTACAAATGAAAAGAACTACCAGCAATAATTTACTGGTGCTACTTTGTGAACATGGTTTTCAGATCAACTGTGATTCATCAGACTTCTGAACAGTTAATCAGCCAGAATCTTAACTTTGTAGATCTTGTCTTTCTACTAGGTCAACAGTATTAATCAGTTGTTTGATTTTTTTGGAAAGTTTGAGGGTTTTTTTAATCTAGTGATGTGTATGATAAAATTCAAATAATTTTCTTTAAAGCTCCTGAATCAAAGAAGAAAGTTGTAACTGCAAAACCTGTTGAGTCTCCGAAATTGGAACCCCCACCAGCTAAAGGTACCTACCTAATAGAAGCGTCTTACTTCATTGAAGCCTCTTTTGAGCCCAGAGTTGTAGCTTTCAGTATCCTCTTCAATTTGCTTAGAAATATCAAATGGTGTCTTTATTAGGTTATAATTCAAAAGTGTACTCCAGTCTTGAATATATATGTTCATGTTGTTGTATTTATGTTCACTTTAATTTCCCATCAGGATATTAACAAACTGCAAAAAAGATAATCACAGAAGAGTAAGAAAGAGAGTGGTTTTATGAGTTTGCCACTTGTGTAGATGTTCATTTCAGTTCTCTGCTTAAGGAGAAATAAAAAGTACTATACTGTTTAAATGTGTATGGCATAGTTCAACCATAGTAACTATTTGTCTGAAATGTAACTTAATTTTGTGAGAAGACAATTTAGAGTTGGCAACAAATTATGAATTGAGCAAGCAGCTTTACAAGTATTCCCTTATATTTTTCATATGTACTGGACCTTTAGACAAGCTGCTAAGCAGCACAGTAAACATATCTTGTTAATGCTGCTTAAAGTTTAGCGACTAAGCTGACTGTATCTTTATGAGTATCATAGACAGTGCGGATGAGCTACATAACCATGTAATTCAAGAGAAAAAGGTGATTAAAATGTAACTATAACTCTCTTTGAATACGTAACTTTTCTAGTCTTGTTAGACCATATTTCTCTTTTGTTGTTTTGTATGAAAATTTACCTTTATGTATAAGCCTGTAAGGCAACTGAAAACAAATAATGTGGAAAAAGGATTAAAAATAATTGACTTCAATCTCAGCAGTTTTACCTTTGCTTTGAATGTTCAGTAGTGGACCATCATTTTATCTGTGTGTGTTTGGAGTGGTTAGTTGTTGATTAGCTCTTACTACTGTTACGAACCTGTAATAAAATCTGGAATAATATTCTTTTAAGTTCCTGGACTTGTAAAGAAACCTCGCAGAGTAATTCCTGAAGTTACCCCACCACCAAAAGAAGAAGTTGTTCTGAAAAGAGGTATAGTAGCTTGTAGTGGTATAAAATCCCAGCATATTAACATTGCTCAGTGTATTCCCCTAAATAACACTGCTTTGTATGGTGTGAAAAATTACATGAACAAAGTACTACTTCATGTATGTTTATTGGGGAAAGAGTTATAGCTGCAGGAATGAAGCAAGAGTATCCCAAAGTCTAACAAATCCAAAGGATCTATGCTGAAAACAGGCAAGAACACTGAAAACTGCTTCCCTATTATAGCTCTCTTCTGTTTTCCTGTTCCATGTAAAGCTTATGGAAAATTTCCAGTGTCTTCAGCTTGTGGACACTTAAATATTTTCCAGCAATAGTGTAGATGTTCTTAAAATCACATAAGTAAAACAGTATTCTCTTTTACGGTTTTCTTAAAAGTACTGCACCACTCCCAAGGGTTAGTGGGACTGTTGGACATCAGTCCTGTTTTCTGCAAAGTCTGGGGCCTTATAAATTACTTTGTGCTCAGTTACTGCTTAAAAAATAGGTAGCACTAATTCCCATTCTCTTTGAAATACGGGCAGGGATCATTATTCATGCCCATGTACCTTGCAGCTCACCTAATTTCAGACAGTCTAGTAAAACATAATGTTCATTTTTCTGACATGTCTCATCAGATACCCAAAATGGATATCTGAGAGGACAATTATAAGTAAAATGAAAAACAGTCACAATAAAAATTTGAGCTCTCCAAACACGACAAATTATTTAGCCTTCTTCCCTCACTGAAGTCAATACGAGTTTAATCCAGAATCCTCTGTTTTGTCCCTGAAAATTGCCTGTAACTTCAGTTATTAAGGCATGATTATGTACAGTAATTCATCGTCCAAATGTACTACTTGTCATTTTTGGCAGAAGAAGGCATGGGACTGACAGAAGTCATTCAAATCTTCTATACAGGCACTTGTCTGCTGACTAAAACTTCAAAGAATAAATCCAATATTTACTCAATGTAGATGCAAAAATACATTAGGTACAGTTCCTAAAATGTATTGAAAAGCAAGCAGTAGGAAACTGAAGTGATGTTATTTAATCTAACACATTTTTAATCTCATACTGGTTATGAGTTTGTAGATTAAAAATAACTTGACATGAAATGTCATTATTAACTAACCTACTTTACGCATATACATGTGTGAATAGATAATGTTATTTTTTAAATCTCAGTATTATAATAATATCTTTTACTGTTCTTCCAGAATATATACCCACCATATCTTTTCCATGAAGGTTCTGCAATAAGAAATTTTATGCTATCATAGACAGTTAACATTCACATCTTTCCTCTCAGAGGGAATGGTCTTAAATAAGCATCTTTTTGCTCTAGATGACTTTGAATTTTAAAATGCTTTCAGAATAGTATCTTACTAAGTATTTTATGTGCTTAGTTCTTTATTGTTGTTTACATATGTTTAGTCTTGTCTTGCTCGCTACACTATTCTTTTGTTTATCTGTGCTTTAAAAACTGAAATTCCTTTTCTTTTAAAGTTCTTAAAAAGAAGCCAGAAGAGGAAGAAATTAAACCAGAGAAAGAACCTAAACCTGAAGTTAAACCAGTACCTACACCAGTAGAAAAAATTAAGAAACCTGAAGGTATTAGTTTTCATTCAAATCTATCTGGTGAAACATAATACCAAAAATAAAAAATTAAAAATATATAAATAGATCCCACAATATTCTCTGAAATTCAGAGTTCAGAATTCTCTGAATTTTATAATTCATATTTTAATGGGTGGCTGTCATAAACCTAATTGTGTGAGTTAAAGCTTTGCTGGAAGCACATCCAAATTTGTCATCGCCTTTTCCACATTTGGATCTGGTTTCCGTGTCATGTGATTACTTCTCATCTTCACTGTTAGTAGAGAACTTTACAAGTAATTTATAACACTGATAAAAATATAACTATGTTGAAATAGTTAATCCAAATATTCTTTAGTTAAGGTCTTGCAAATATTTGTCCTTTTGCCCCCTTAGTGTTTCTATTCAAGTCCTTGTCTTAAAGATAGATGTTCCCCAAACTTACAAACATCTAAAACTCAAAGTCTAAAAAGAATGAAAACTTTTAAATATATTAGAGAAATTGGTATTTGGGGATGCAAGAAGTTTCAAAATATCTTACAAAATAATATTTTAAAGTCCCAGAAGTTCCTAAAAAGAAAATTGAGATACCTGTCATAAAAAAGGAGGAGAAACATGTGCCTGAACCACCAAAAGGTACAGATGTGTGGTGCTATTTTCCTTATTGCAGCAACTAAATTATATTCCTTGCTGCATTTCATGCTATATTATACTAATACATTACTGTCATCCAGTCTGTCTGTGACATATACTGATTAACCACTTTGCATTCTTCTGGATTTCTTTTTGTCTTTGATTCTTCAGTGCTTGAAAAATTCATCTTTTTTTTTTTTTTCCTGTTTTATCTGGCTTTACCAGAATTCATCCCAAGTAAATTTCTTTTTGGCTAAATAAGATACAAATAAAGTCTGTCTTCTATTAACTTTCTCTGCAATGTTGCTTCTAATTTTAATATTCAATGAGATTTTAAAACATGTAAATTAACCTATTTGTAATCATTGTGTTTGAAATGCCAGAACCTAAGCAAGCAGCTATCCCAGTTCCTGGGCCTGAATCTAAGCCTGCAGTAGGTAAGTCTTCTTTAGTCATGAATACCAATGCAGCCTTTCCTGTGCATCTTTTTTATTTTCCATTCAGAATTTTAAATTCGGAGATTTCTGGTTAAAAGGACATTAAAAATACATCTCAGCTTTAGTACTATAAAGACTGGAACATTCATACATTCTGCAGAACATCTTAGAGAACACGGTGCCTAAAACAAAATTATTTATTGAAATAAATAAATGAAAACTCCTTTTTTTTTTTTCCCCTCCAGCTTTAAAATCTCCAAAACCAGTAGCAGAACCAACGCCAGCTATTACTACTCCAGTGACAGTCCCTGTGGTTGGAAAGAAAGCAGGTATTTATGTTAGTTCTATTCTATTCATAGGGTTTTTCTCTCTTAGATACATAAATACCTTCAAGATAAAGAGAATTACAAGCTGTACAATCATACAACTCATTCATTACAAGGAGATTTGAGATCCTGTCCCAGGATCATGCTATTCTTGATACTGCCACCCAATGTAAAAGAAGCTTGTCTCTGTGAAAAACCGTTGAGATAAATCTGTACTCTTGTTTCTGGATGGTTAAATGTTTGCTTTTATTGTCAAAAATTAATATGAAACTATGAAAATTGTGTTTTCTGTTGATTCCTTTATGCAGTTCTGTGTTTTGATGTATGTCTTCTGACTCACATTTTAAGTTTTCTGTGTAGCAAATGAAAGGTTACACGTATTTCTAAACAATTCCTGCATTATTTGTTTTTTTGTTTTATAAATCGTTATTGAAATCATGAGGAACAGTAGCAGTAGTCTTGAAAAACTAGAGTATTACTAGTTTCCTGTTATATGCTTAGGATCCTAGGTCATATCCACTGTGGAAAAAAGAGAGTCCTTTCTTCTGGAAGCACTCGAAGTCTGAAGTCTGTCAATAGAGCTGATGTACATGCTGCTTGCCCATCATTCAGAGAGCCTTATCTTAAAGCACAGCTCAGACCTTGGGCACTTGAGAAGCCCGCTCATGAATGTCTCATGGTCATTGATTTAGGGATGTAGTCAGACCTGCAGTGGTACCACTAAACCATTCTATATAGATGGCCATGTCTTAGAACCATTATTTTCTGGTACTTTCAACCTGGATTAGATTTGGATTGGCAAACTAGTGGGATGACACTCTGCACCATAACAGAGGTTTCCTTGAGTCCTCTGTGCTGTTTGTGTGTGCAATTCTTATCTTTTCTGTGTGTGTGTTGTGTTGTAAATTTTGTGTTATATGAAGATAGTGTTCTATGTTCATTTTATTTCAGGTATAGCTGGAGATTTTGTCTTAAAATTTATTACTCTTGATGCTTATTCTTATGGATTTTAACTCTCTAAATTACCTGTGAAACCTTTGTAGCTGCAGAAAAGCCCGATGCACCATCTGTACTAAAGCATAAAGGTAAAATGTCCCCAGTGGAAGAAGACAAGACTGAATCAATTGTGTTAAAGAAGATTTCAGTTGAGAAACACATACATGTCAAAGAGAGAGTAAGTCCTAAGGAGACAGTTCTGGATGTTCGAATGATGGAGCCACTTGAGTTGAAAATCTCACTGGAAACAGCTGATGGAATACTGAACCTAGAGAGAGATGATCAAGTGGCTCTTAAATATTTTGTGCTGGCTCCTGAAGGAGGGGAGCCAGAAATGACACACACAGTTTCAAGAAAAACTCCTACCCCTACAGGTGAGAAAAGAGAAGTTACAATAGATCACCTTATTTATGAAAAGGATGAACCACTACTACCTGATGGGGAATTGAAATTGATCTATATGTCATCTGAATATGAAGAAAGTGATTCCAGAGAAGAAAAGGGGGGTGGAACTAAATTGGCTGTTCATAAGGAACGTGCTATAGAGAGAGTCTCTGACAAGTCTAGGGTTCTTCAGGAAAGAAAGATTCCTGTGCATGAAAAAGGAGAGGAAACTGAGTCAATTTATGTGCCTAAACATATACTCAAAGAGCCTTACGAGCCCGGAGACCAAAAAAGACTAAGAAAAGGGAGAAAATCAAAAATCAGTTTGCACCCTGAAGAATCTCCCATTAAGGATGAAACTTCATTTGTAAAGAATATCACAGAAGCAAAAATAACTGAAACTCCTCTGATTAGAAGTGAGGAGAGTGGAGGATTTACTCTAGAGAAATCTGAAGTTCCTCTTGAAGAATCCATGAAAGACAGTGACATACAGAAGAAAACTCAACAGATAAAGAAATACGGTACTACAGTAGCTGAAATTCGTATTGATAAGATTCTTAGTAAAGAAGCAAATAAAATGGAAACTATTCAAGATGATGAGAAAATGGACCTTACATCAGCAGAACTATATTCCTTAGAACTGTTGAATAAGACTACTGAACCAGCATTGAAAAAAGGTGTTGATCTAGAATACCCCACTGAAGAAAAGGAGGTTCCCAGAGAAAAATCTTACAGAATCTTTGAACAGTCTATTCCTAAGCCACAAATAGTGGAAATGAAAGCAGAAGCTAAATATTCTGCACAGGAAGGAGAACCCACTGAAGTTCATTATGTGGAGGATTCAGAAATACTGACTGAGAAAGCTCTACTAAGTGATAGAAAAATCAGCAAGAGGATAACATCAGAGAATAAAGACAAAACTACTTTCAGCACCCACTTAAAAGAGAAATTTAGACAGTCAAGTGCCCCTGAAAAGTTGCCTGTGGAGAAAGAAGAATTTGATACAGTGATTACAGGAGGAGGAATGGAAGGTGAAGTTTCCATAGGAGAACATGAAAAGGGAGTCACAGATGAAATAGCTGACAGAACTGAGTCCGTAAAGAAAGCTCCTATTCAGCCACCAAAGAGCCAAGATAAAGAACAATTCCATAAAGCTCATACCTCTCCAGATGAAAGTGAAGAAGCTCCATCCCTTAAAGGCAGCAAAACTAAAACTGAAGAAAAGAAAGACTCTTTGACTGTGGAAGAAGTGAAGATTTCTGGAAGAGAGCTTCAAGGTACACAACCTACTTCAGATGAAAAAACAGCAGCTAAAAATGGCATTAGAAAAAGCACATCTCTTAGCAAGAAAAAAGAGAAGGAAAACCTTCCAGACAAAATACCATCAAGCAAAGGAATCTCTGCAAGTGAAACAATCACTCACTCCTCAAGCATAGGTAAGATAATCACTCCGAAGAATGTAGGAAAGAAGGAGTGCTGGAGATCAGAACCCACTCACATGAATGAGCAAGCCAGTAATCTTTTAAGTGAGGGCAGGAATTTGGATGCAGCTGGAGAATCACATGAATTTCTGGATGTTCCTGCAAAGTCTCATGCAAAGCGAGGTGAGGAAGACTGCTGCCAAATTCTTCCACAAAGTGCTCATATTATTTGCTTCAAGAGAAAATACCATTTTCCATTGTGATGTTTGTTTTTCTTCTTTAACACCATTTACATTTTCATCCAGTGTATTAGCTGGCTGCATTGGCATTCAGCCACTCTTGATATGTTTGTCTTACTCTATGTATGTATATCCATGTAGTTTATGTTCATTGTCTGAGCCTTACATTTTTGTAAGACAGCATAAATCATGTTACATGTCATTATCTCCTCAGAAAAACTAAAACTTTTCTCCTAGTATTCATTTTTCCATCCACTGCAATAAAATCTGTCCTGCATTTCATTCACATCATTCTGACATTAAAAGTGTATTTTATATTTCCTTACACAAAATGATGATGAGAAGCAGTATAGTGGGGGAAATATTTTCAAAAGTTTTAGATGTGTCGTCACAATTTGGGCAACTGATGGAACGTGTGAGAATGTCACATTGTACCAAAACATATATTTAATTTTTACAACTTATATTTTTGTTGTCTTCATTAGTAAAAGTGTGTGCTTTTCTCAATTAACACATTTTTTAATAGATACTTGAACTATTTTGGTTGATGGGTGAGTATTGATCAAGAGTTTAATTGTGAGAAAAGTGTCAGGGAATGGCAGAATTTTACAAAATAAGGGACAAGACAATAAATTGAGGAACTAGGAGTTCCTAAGCTGCCTTTCGTTCCTCACTGCTGAATATATGACTTTTCCACCCTTGAAGATACTGAACTTACCATTCAGATATAGACTGTATAAGCTGTATAGATATATATTTATATCTATATCTTCCTTCCCTTGTATGTGTATATAACTAAAGAAAGAGAATATCTGATTTGTAAAAATAAAAAATAAAAAAAATGCTTGTCTTAATTTTCATATGTAAGTCTATTAAACTCCATTCCTAATGCTATTGCTGTTCTGCTTCAGAGGCCAAGCCATCAAAAGAAGAAACTCCGAAGGGTATCAGCCCAGTCAAAGGTAAAAATTATTATAAAATGCCTGTGATGGGGAATGACTGTTAACCTTTCCATGCTTGTTTCAATAGTTAGACATTATGAGAATATTAGATAGGTCCAGAGTCAGATATAGTATGTATGTAGTTAGAGGTTGTGCAGCCTCCCAGCACAGCTTCATCATGTAAGCAAGGCTATGCATTCCCCTTCAGGGCACAACTAGTCCACTCGGGGCAAAGAAGAGACAGTGGCAGAACTACTCCACCTCCCTTGAAATTCATAAAAATCAAACAGTTGTGAAGTTTAAACACAGTTACCCTCAAAATACCTATCCCTTCAGATTCAAGACATAAATGCATGATTCTGTTCTCCCATGTTTTGGTCTCAGTAGATGAGATTTGGTAATCAGGAGTAAATCTTTGAAAGATGACATAATAAAACTTGGTCAGCACAATTGTACTAACAGAGACCCAATTATTTCAGTTCAGGTAATATAACAAAAATTTAACATTACTTGCTAGCTCTGTTGAAATTCCATTAAAGGCATAGGGTCCAGCAACACTCTGAAATGCATCAGTGAAACAGGTGGGTCACAAACCCATTCCAGTTTGGCTCTGCAGAATACTTACAATAAAAGCAATAAATCAGGGTTAGATTTTTAATTTCTGTATCTGAATTACAGCCAAGAAGACACCTTCACCAGCAGATGCAGAAAGAAGGAAACTCAGGCCAGGCAGTGGTGGTGAAAAACCTCCTGAAGAGCCTCCATTCACTTATCAACTCAAGGCTGTGCCACTGAAGTTTGTCAAGGAGATGAAAGATATAGTCCTGACAGAAGCAGAATCTGTTGGGTCTTCTGCAATCTTTGAAGTCCTTATTTCACCATCCACTGCAATTACCAGCTGGATGAAAGATGGAAGTAACATCCGAGAGAGCCCAAAGCACAAGTTTATCGCAGATGGCAAAGATAGGAAGCTGCATATTATTGATGTCCAGCTATCAGATGCTGGTGAATATACTTGTGTGTTACGACTGGGTAACAAAGAGAAGACCTCTACAGCCAAACTCATTGTTGAAGGTAATCCCTGTTTCAGATCTGTCAATAATTTAAAGGCTAGCTACTCCTAAAGCTTTCTAGCTTTACTGGTACATTCTGAGTTTACAGTGATTGTTAGATGCATTCTTTGATTTTCATTGATCACTACACAATTCGATTTAATATGTAAGATATTCTGCATCACACATTCTGTATACAAATGAGACAAATCAAAACATTGTTTTTCCCACAGAACTCCCAGTGCGGTTTGTGAAAACTCTTGAAGAAGAAGTCACTGTGATTAAAGGCCAGCCACTGTACTTGACCTGTGAGCTTAATAAAGAAAGAAGTGTGGTTTGGAGAAAGGATGGGAAGATCATCAAAGACAAGCCTGGGAAATTTGCTCTGGGTATTATTGGTTTGTCGCATTCCCTCACCATCACTGATTCAGATGATGCTGATACTGGCACCTATACTGTTACTGTGGAAGACTCTGAGTTGTCATGCTCATCTTGTGTTAAGGTAGTAGGTAAGCAATCAAAATCATGTTCTCCTTTCTCTGTGGGATATTGGGGCTGTTTTAAAATTATTATTTTCCACATAGCATTACAATATAAACTGGCAGATAACATTTTACAGATATTAAAAGCTTGTTGTAATATAAAATCTGTAAGTTCTGTTTCTTCTATTTTATTTATATTAAAAGTCCATTAACCTGTATTCTTGTGTAACTTGTTATGCAGAAGTGATAAGAGACTGGTTAGTAAAGCCTATAAGAGACCAGCATGTGAAACCAAAAGGAACAGCTACTTTCACCTGTGATATTGTCAAGGATACGCCAAACATTAAGTGGTTTAAAGGAGATGAGGAAATTCCTGCTGAACCGACTGACAAGACAGAAATCTTGAAAGAAGGAAATAAAATTTTCCTGAAAATCAAGAATGCTGGCCCTGCTGATATTGGAGAATATTCAGTGGAAGTTGAAGGTCGCAGATACCCAGCTAAACTAACCCTTGGGGGTAAGGAACCTTTTATTTGCTTTATATTCAAAAATGAAAAGTCAGAATTCAAAAATCTCTAAACAAACAAGCAAAAAAAAAAAAGAAAAAGAAAAGGTAACCTGACTTCCTATAAAGCTCTATCAAAACTTGCCCTAATTATTTATGTGCTAATTTGTATATTCTAGAACGTGAAGTTGAACTTCTGAAGCCGTTAGAGGATGTCACAGTTTACGAGAAAGAAACAGCAAACTTTGATACAGAAATATCTGAGGAAGATATTCCTGGTGAATGGAAGCTGAAAGGTGAAACCCTGAGACCCTCACCTGTAAGCATCCTTGATTTAATAACAGTTTACTTAAAATTAAACACTGTGATCAGGTTCGCTTCAGTCATTGTGGTATGATCTTTGCAGGCATGCAATTTTTACTCAGTCCAGAATGTAGAAAGTCTAAACATTTTGGTTATTAAAAAAATGTTTATTGAAATAAGAGTTATGTACCTTAAAGGCAATCTTTTGAACTGCTTCTTTTTCTCACAGAATTACAGCATATTATTATGACAATAATAAAAACATCTTACGTACATTGCAGAGGACCATGCTGACGTTTAAAAAAACTCTGGAAGGCTGAAGAAATGTGCTCTTTTTTTATTATTATTATAATTTTTGAGTTAAAAGTGTTACTTTTAACTGAGGAATAAGTCCAGTCTTCTTTCTGACTGACTCATTACTGTGTATCAAATATTTATAGAATTCCTTTATTAAAAATGTATAGCAGCAAGTTATCTGCATTTTATTTACCAAAGTCTGTCATCCCTGCAGACCTGTGAAATCAAAGCTGAAGGAGGGAAACGCTTCCTAACCTTGCACAAAGTCAAGTTAGACCAAGCTGGTGAAGTCCTTTACCAAGCACTTAATGCAGTTACTACAGCTATCCTGACCGTGAAAGGTACAATGCACCACGAAATGGAGTACAACATCAACTTAAAAAGAATTCACTTTGAGTATGTTACAAACTACGTGTTCCATTTTGTTTCCAGAAATTGAACTGGACTTTGCTGTTCCCCTAAAAGATGTCACTGTCCCTGAGAGACGCCAAGCAAGGTTTGAATGTGTCCTTACCAGAGAAGCCAATGTTATATGGTCTAAGGGCAATGATATACTGAAAATTGGAGAAAAATTCGACATCATTGCAGATGGAAAGAAACATATTCTTGTAATCAATGATTCTCAGTTTGATGATGAGGGAGAATACACTGCTGAAGTTGATGGCAAGAAGAGCACAGCAAGATTGTTTGTGGAAGGCAAGTATCTTATTACGTACAAAACAACAAATAATAAATATGTAAATAAGTATCTTTTAAAATCACATTAGCCTTTTTTCCAGCGGTACTTACGTGTGCCTTCTTTCTATGCTATAGGTGTGAGGCTGAAGTTCATTTCACCTCTACAGGATCAAACAGTGAAAGAAGGAGAAACAGCTCACTTTCAGTTTGAGCTTTCTCATGAAGACATGCCAGTGAAATGGTACAAAAATGATAAGAGACTCCACACAAGCAGAACAGTTGTAATTACTTCAGAAGGCAAAGTTCATAAACTAGAAATGAGGGAAGTGACACTTGATGATATCTCCGAAATAAAGGCTGTAGTCAAGGACTTGAACACACAAGCAAACCTCAAAGTCTTAGGTAATTATAGAAACAATATAAAACACCCTATAGCGTAAGTATAAACAATGTTAATAAGTGGAGCATGACAAAATATTGATCTTTTAGTAAATTTATATTACTAATTTAATGTTTCATATCCAATATGCCTTTTGTAGAGGCTGATCCATACTTCACTGTGAAATTACAAGACTACAGTGCTGTGGAGAAAGATGATATTACACTGGAGTGTGAGCTTAGCAAAGATGTTCCAGTAAAATGGTACAAAGATGGTGAAGAACTAGTCGCTTCAAGCAAAATTTCCATAAAAACAGATGGTGTGCGCCGTATCCTAACGATCAAGAAGGCTGCAGAGAGTGATAAGGGTGTTTATGAGTGTGACTGTGGAACAGACAAGACAAATGCTAATGTTGGCGTTGAGCGTAAGTCATCATGCCTTGGCTAAGGGAAAGTACTGAAACCTTTGTAAAACGCTGTAGGCAAACAGACGCTCTCTAGAGTACAGCAGCAAAAATTGTGCCTTTAGAAAACATGTTGTTATGATGACTAGCTGAAATATCTAAATTTACAATTGTCAAATATGTTTATGAGAAGAGAATATATCTTAAGGTATATAAATGGCTGTTTTAATGACAGCGATGATCATTTTTTTCTCTATGTCCATTTACAGTCAGGAGAAAAAAAATCAATTTAACTGTAACATATAAGTTAATTACATGGAAAAATATTCTTACTGAAGCTAACTAAACTTTCAGACATATTACAGAAGGAGGTTATATACTGCCCAAACTCGAGCTTTTTTAAAAAGAAGTTAGATAGATACTTGTCGGTGATAGTATATGAATTTCCTAAAGAAGGGTTAATAAGAGAGCTGAAATCCTTTCCAGTCCTGCATTTCTATATTCTATATGTTCATTCTATATGTTATAGAATGAATAAGTAGATGTGAACTTTTTTTTTTCTTTTAGCTCGCTTAATTAAAGTGGAACGCCCACTGTATGGAGTGGAAGTATTTGTTGGTGAAACAGCACGTTTTGAAATTGAAATTTCTGAGCCTGATGTCCATCCTATATGGAAGCTGAAGGGAGAGACCCTAACACCTTCACCTGTGAGACTGCTGCTCTATTTTTAGATCATAATTTACACTAGAAAAACATATTTGATGATAATGTTTGCTGAGTAGTTTCCTAGAATACTCAAATTTTCATGGGTTCTTTTTTCTTTATCACCAGGAGTGTGAAATAATTGAGGATGGGAAGAAGCATATTCTCCTCCTTCATAACTGCAAACTGGATATGACTGGAGAAGTGTCTTTCCAAGCTGCTAATGCTAAAAGCGCTGCCAGTCTGAAAGTGAAAGGTAGAGTCTGCAGTTTGCCAACATTTCCATGTGTGTCTCAGGGCACTAGAACAAATCTAGTAGCAGAAAGATCTATATAAACCTATTACAGAACTGAAAGTGCTCTTCTTTGATTTCAGAATTGCCTCTCATCTTTATCACTCCACTAAGTGATGTGAAGGTCTTTGAGAAGGATGAAGCCAAGTTTGAATGTGAAGTGTCTAGAGAACCCAAGGCTTTCCGTTGGTTAAAAGGAACACAAGAGATCACTCCTGATGAAAGATTTGAAATTATTTCAGATGGAACAAAACATGCTCTGATTATTAAATCTGTTGTGTTTGACGATGAAGCTAAATATAGTTTTGAAGCTGAAGATAAGAGAACAAGCGCAAAACTAATTATCGAAGGTTTGTCTGACTTTGCCTTTCTAGGAAAGAGTTACACCATAGTTGTCCTTGAACGGTTTTTATTGGTAGCATTATTATTAATGAAATGTTTTGTTGATATAGGTATTCGCCTGAAATTCATTACTCCTCTCAAGGATATAACCAAAAAGGAGCGAGAAACTGCAGTGTTCACAGTGGAACTCTCACATGAAAATATTCCTGTTGTCTGGTTCAAGAACGACCAGCGATTACATACCAGTAAAGTGGTTTCAATGACAGATGATGGAAAATTTCATACACTCACTATCAAAGATCTTACTATTGATGATACTTCTCAGATTAGAGTGGAAGCTATGGGCAAATCCTCAGAAGCTAAACTCACTGTTCTTGGTAAGCATACCCAAAAGAATTCACATGATGTATATTATCAGAAGTATTATTAATGAAAAATGAATAATCATCAGAAAGTCTTGGGATTTGTTTGATTTGGTTTTTTTGTTTGGTTTAGGGGTTTGGCCTAAACCTAATTGGTGATTTTTGACAACTTGACAATTTGCTTGTCTTCCTTGGGGCTCCACTTTCCAAAAGGATAATTAAAATCTCTTCAAAATTTCATCAAAGTGTGGTGAAAATAGCTATAAAATACGTGTATGGTGCTCTGAATCTACCAGAACAGCAAAATCATGTTGTCAGTAGCATAAGTAATACACTGAATTTTTTCTTAGCTATTTGTTATTCTCTCTTTTTGCAACATAACTATGCAATAATTATAAGGACTGTATTTAATCCCCCTTGCAGGGCATAAGCATGAAATGTATCTTATGGCAAGAACCCTTTTCCTTTCTGAAAGACTTAATCTTCACATTAAAAGATGTCCTAACTTTTACTTGCAGAGGGAGACCCTTACTTCACTGGGAAGCTTCAGGATTATACTGCTGTAGAGAAAGATGAAGTGATTTTACAATGTGAAATCAGCAAAGCAGATGCCCCAGTGAAATGGATGAAGGATGGCAAACCAATTACTCCGTCAAAGAATGTTGTTATTAAGGCTGATGGTAAAAAGAGAATACTTATCCTCAAGAAAGCTTTGAAGAAAGACATTGGAAAATATACTTGTGATTGTGGTACTGATCAAACCTCTGCTAACCTCAATATTGAAGGTATGGTTATTTTATTGGGTTGCTATGTCGAAGAGAACTTTTGGATGTTTATTAGTGACTGAGGTAATCAATCACTTTTTCCCACCCGCCTCCCCAGACAGGGATATTGAGATCATACGTCCGCTATACAGCGTGGAGGTGATTGAGACAGAGACTGCCCGTTTTGATATTGAAATCTCTGAGGAAGGTGTCCATGGCAATTGGAAACTAAAAGGAGAACCCCTGACTGAATCACCTGTAAGCAGATATTTTAGGATGTTTCTTACGTGTGGCTCAACAACTTGCATGGAACTGGGATGTGAGGGAGAAGCAGACAGCTGCAGAAATTAAGTGAAAACTCTTTCTGCTTTCTATAATCATGTGTCTGAAGTGCTAAGACCACATAGAATTCTCTTAAAAGTAACGACATTTAAAAATTGAACCTTTGGATTCGGTGCATTTACCTTTTGTTTTTTTGAGTTATGATTGTTTTAGATAGATGTGGATCACATTTTCAAACTTTTCACTATTGTTCTGGTAGCTGAAATTTGTTTAAAATGGCATAATGCTTAATTAAATATTCTTAAGTCCTAGCTGGTAGGATATGGAAATTTAAAAAATGGTACAATCATGACTAACTGTAATTTGGCAATGCTTTGATGTTACAGTACTGATGTGAAAAATACACAAAGATAAAAAGTTCCAAGAAAATCAGTGTGAGGGTAAAAGAAAAAGAAAAGGGACAACAAAAGCTTAGTATTTCCTATTTCTTCTCAGCCTTCTGACTGGTCTGCATCTGCATATATTGGCTAGTCAATCAGCCATACATGCCACCCTCATTAATGCATTGCTTCTTGCCCTTTCTTGCTAAGAGGAGGTAGATTGTGTTAGAACAGAGGAGACTGAAAGGAAAGGGGCTAGACTATGGATGAAAGTTTAGAGGGCATATTTTAGGGAGTTTGGGTCTGAGTTTTGTGGAGGAAATAACGGATCCGTGGTATGAAGAGAAGTATGGGCTCTTGTGCTGAGCATGAAAAAGATACTGAAAAAATTTGCTTCACTTTTCTTTTTGAAGGACTGTGAAATCAAGGAAGAAGGCAAAAAGCACTTCCTTACACTGTATAATGTACGCTTAGATCAAGCTGGTGGAGTAGATTTCCAAGCAGCAAATGCTAAATCTGGTGCTCACCTTCGAGTGAAACGTAAGTGTCTTTGAAATTACCTGAATGAAAACAAGGTGGAAAAATCTCTATACTATACTCAACCTAGAGCAATTATTTCTAGAACAGCAATTCAAATATTAATTACTCAAGCTGTCTTCACCTCTTTAAGTTAAGGAATGTTCTTTCTTTCTCCATTTACTTATTTATTTATTTGTAATTTATGTAGTTTATTCATATAGGAAAAGAAAAAGTAAGGAGATGGCCTTGAATGCTTCTTCATGGTCTGGCATCATATGCAGTTATGAAATCAAAGTATCATAAGCAGAGGCTTTACAGCATTGAAATATCATGTTAACCTGAGAGGATGGGATCACAGTGATATTTGGGGATAGGGTTAAGAATGTGATGGACAGGGACAGACCACATGGTTGAAGACCACTTGTTTCCCACTCCAATCCTAGCCCTCGCTATTTTGGAAAACACATGCCTTATCTAACAAGAGGCATGCAGGGCTTGGCAGAGAGACAGATGCACAGCAACTTTCCTGCTGACCTTGTTCAATTTAAAGAAACGCACTCTGCAAATAGGAAATTTTCAGTCACTAGCCCTCCCCCTAAAGCCCCAGGGTGGCCCCTTCTATGTGGGGAATTAAACAAGCAGCACTGTGATGTCTGTCTCTCTTGAGGGAAGCCACCATGGAGATTAGTACATAAGCACAGTGGTTCTCTCTTGGGTACAAGTGACTAATCTGAAAATAATGTTGTCTTCTTACCAAGCTCGAGTAATAGGCTTGCTGAGACCCCTCAAGGATGTAACAGTGACAGCTGGGGAATCAGCAACCTTTGACTGCGAACTCTCTTATGAAGGAATCCCAGTAGAGTGGTTCTTGCAAGGAAAGAAACTGGAGCCCGGTGATAAGGTAAGGAGACTAAACTTTGTTTTCCCTCATGTTTGCTACTCCTTCCTCTCTTTCACTCTTCTTCTCCATATTATTTCTCATTTACTTTCTGCCAGTATAATTACTAAGTCACAAGAATGTAATAGTGCTACTGTGTTGAATGGAAAAAATGGTAAATCCTCACTGAATCAGACATGGCTTTCTTTTTTTTTTCCCCTGGAGAAGCTGGAGGATCTGGAATACTATAAGTTTTTATTGTACAACGGGAAACTATGACTTAAGTGCCTGATTCTGTGGGAGACTGAGCTACAGAGATACTGAATGATTTTTTTTTTCTAAGATTAATTTCAGTAACAATGAGGGGGTTTTGAAAGGTGCTATCAGGAAATGCTTTTTTTCTCCTGAATGCTGAGTTGCAGTCCAATTCTGCATATAAGGGGATTAAGAGGATTCAAATTCCATTTCAGGCATTTGTTCTGGCTCTCCAGATAACTTTCTAAGCAGGTTTGCTTGTCAAGCACTTCTCACTAACTATTTTTAACCCTTCATCAAGTGCTGACTCTTAGCTTTGAGATCTGAGTAGTGTGGAATGCAGCCAATTTAATATTTGAAGTTAATGGGAGAGGAGATACTGTAAAAAGCTAAAATAGAAAAATGATATGACTGGTTTTAAGACTTATTTCGTGTTTGTTTGTTTGTTTTTTACATATTAGCCCTAAGGGAAGTAATGCAAATGAAAGTATCGGTTGTAAACCTCATACAAAGCAAACTTTAAAGGCATCATATGATGTAGCAAAGTTTAAGAATCTGTAATAATGTAGCTAACAATACTTCAGTACATATTTTTTACCTTAAGATATAATTTTAACAGTTTGTTTTCAGTTTTGGAAAATAAATCTTTCAAAGCTTCACCAAATTTGCTTAAATTAAAACTATTTCCTACAAAAAATAGAATATAGAAATCAGAAAAAAAAATCATCAAAGAAGTAGCAACCCCATTACTATGTTTAAAGATAGATAGGCAAAACTGAAAATCAACAGAAGAGACATTTAATAAATCAAGGTAATCACTTCTCAACCTAGCTATAAAAATATGGAAAGCTATTAATCACTACAGTGACTTGTTAGTTATTACTGCCTCACAAGATACTACAAGTTCAGTAGTTCTGTATGATGAAATATTATTTTGTTCTTATCTGTGTTGTCATTTGCATTACATGAAAAAAAAAATTTCCTTCAGCTTACATACACACTCAAAACTGTCATTTGTCTTCAGCTGAAATTTTATGAAGTGGTGTTTATGTAGGAGTACCCTGTTAAAACGGATGATTGCAAAGAATCATGTATTTTAATCATGCAAAAAACAAACAAACAAACAAAAATTGAAATGTTCTTTTAGGCAGAACTTTCTACCAAAACTTAATAATAGAAAGTTAATTTAGTATTTGAAAAAGGGAATATGGGGAGGGTGCCAAACCCCTTTATATTTCTCTAAAAGTTTTTACTTTGATGTAGACAGGAATAATAAATTTTCCCATAAAGTTATAAACTTATAAGCTACTTAATTTGGCATTTATTAGTACATGTTCAAAATGAACGTGATCTCAAGGTTCATTCTGAATTTTGATAGTAAACTCAGGTTTTCTAATATAAAGACAGAAGTAAAATGTGTGGTAACATAAAATTCCGATTTCTCATAAGTGAAAGAAAAAAACAGAAATGATTCTCAAAATCCTCACAACATTTGTATCTTGAGATATATCTAGTGTATACAAAAGGAAATAATCCAAACTTCATATAAAAGTAAACAAAAAAACTCCACAGGTAACAATAAATAACAATTAACTATTCCGTTAAATATTCCTCAAATATTTGTTCTAGATATTTACGCAAGTATTTTTTTTATGTACTTTGTAAGGTTGTCACACGTGCTGAAGGGAGAGTTCACACGCTTACTCTTAGAGATGTCAAGTTAACAGATGCAGGAGAAGTTTCACTGACTGCAAAAGATTTCAGAACTCAAGCAAATCTTTTTGTGAAAGGTGAGTCAATCATTTTAATTATACCATAGTCCCTATTAATAATCTGTTCATGATTCACCCTGCAAAAGGACATAATATGTATATGTTATATGTACACCATATATCAGATTAGGAGGTTCATACATGCAATACTGGACTGGTAGACAACTTTCATGATTAAAATATCCACTTAGTTAAAATGTTTATGCTTCACAGAAGGGCTGGGGAAACAAAGGAATACTGGAAACATGTCAGATGTGGGAGTTGAATTAAGGTTTCCAGGGCTTCACTGAAGATTTGAACATTCAACTGGCCTCAACATGACCCATGAATACTGGCCATTATATCTCCTCACGGCTTGCTTCTGATTCTTGCATTAGAGTATCTAGAAACCTGAGAGTACAACTATGACACCAGTCAAGTGATACAATATTGGCTAGATTTCTTAGCTATGTGAAGCTAAGAAGTCAAAAAAAAAAAAAAACTGCACACGCTTCTAATTTAGCTATTCAAAGAAGAAAAAAGTTCCTAAAGTTCAGGATAGAACTTCAGAGTCACTGAGCTCACATGGCTGTAGTGTGGCTAAAGAAACTGAGTTGCAAGGCTTTGTGATAATGATTTGTGAGTAAAATCCTCTTGGACAAGGAGATCATTGAAACTATTTTACAGTAGGCTGAAAATGAGGAAATTGGCTGAATTAACTGAATATTATTAGGGATTAAAATAATAAAAAACTTTAGTAGAGAAGTCTAAGAGCATTGTTAATTATTCAGTCAAAGAAAAAGTTAGTAAACCACATGGGAGAGTTCTGTATTAGCAGAAGGCCGGATAAAATTTGGATCTTTTCTATCAAAAATCTGTCTCCTCCTTTCAGAACCTCCAGTTGAATTTACTAAACCACTTGAGGACCAGACTGTTGAAGAGGAGGCCACTGCAGTACTGGAATGTGAAGTCTCCAGGGAAAATGCAAAAGTGAAATGGTTCAAAAATGGAGAAGAAATTCACAAAACAAAGAAGTATGATATCATTTCTGATGGCAGGGTCAGAAAACTCATTATCCACGGCTGTACACTGGATGACGCAAAAACATACACCTGTGATGCTAAAGATTTTAAGACATCATGTTTTCTCAACGTAGAACGTGAGTCATTTATAAATTTCTAGAAAATGAGTACTAGAGACACTATGTACTATTGTCTATGCATATAGACACTATGTACTAGTGTATATGACTAGCAATAAATAATGATATCAAGTGCAGCAATATATCTTCTTTTTCTTTCTTTCTTTTTTGTAGCAATTCGTGTTGAGTTCCTGAGACCACTAACTGACCTTGAAGTAAAAGAAAAAGAATCTGCTCGGTTTGAATGTGAAATTTCTCGTCCAGGTGTTAAGGTTAATAATAATATTTCTGAATCTGAGTAATTCCTTTTACTACAGGTTGTTGGGGTTTTTGTTTTGTTTTGTTTTTAATTCACAACTTCATAGTGTTGCAAAACAGCACACAACTGAAATCTATTGTAAGTATATTAATGTTAATAAGCATGTCAATTTGTTCTAAAACAGGTGAAGTGGTTTAAGGATGGCATTGAAATTAGAAAAGGCAAGAAATATGACATAATTTCCAGAGGCACAGAACACATTCTTGTTATCAGTAAATGTGTCCTTGATGATGAAGCTGAATATGCCTGTGAAGCAAAAACAGCTCGAACTTCTGGCCTACTTACAGTGTTAGGTGAACACACCTTTTTAATAATCTAATATATGAAAAAGAAAAAGTCTTATTTTGATGAAAGGTTTTAATTGTTTTTTTCCAAATTCTTGTTGCAGAGGAAGAGGCTGTTTTCACAAAAAATCTTCCTGATCTTGAAGTAAATGAAAATGACACTGTGAAATTGATCTGTGAAATCTCAAAGCCTAATGCTGAAGTTACTTGGTTTAAAGGAGATGAGGAAGTGCCTGATGGTGGTAGATTTGAATACATTTCTGATGGTAGAAAGCGAATTCTTGTCATACGTAATGCTCATCCTGAGGATGCTAGCAAATACACTTGCAAGCTCCCAAGCTCTAGTACAACAGGAAAACTTACTGTACATGGTAAGAGAGTTACTTTTGTGTCTTTGTTTTCTGAAAAAAAAAGGTCAATAAGAATACACAATTTGGTTTATTCTCTTCATAAATAGAAAGTAAAATGTTTACCTACAAAAATATTTTCTTTCAGAACTTGCAGCAGAATTTCTTACCAGACCACAAAATCTTGAGGTTCTTGAAGGAGACAAAGCTGAATTTGTGTGTTCAGTATCCAAAGAGGCAATTACAGTACAGTGGCTTTGGGGTGACACAGTTCTGGAGCCTGGTGATAAGTATGACATAATTTCAGATGGCAAAAAGAGGATGTTTGTGATAAAAGACTCTACTCTAGGAGATGCAGGAAAGTATACTGTCATGGTTGGTGAAGCTAAAGCTACAGCACGCTTAACAGTGATTGGTAAGCTTTATTTTATCAATGTACAGGTACATATTTTACTGTATTCCTTCTACTACATGATGTCATATTTCTTCTGTTTTCTGAATTTCAGAAAAACTCAGGATTATAACTCCCCTTAAAGACCAAGAAGTTAATGAGGGTCAAGAAATTATCTTCAACTGTGAAGTCAATAAAGAAGGTGCCAAAGAGAAATGGTACAAAAATGATGAAGCAATATTTGATAGTGCAAAATATATTATTGTCCAGAAGAATTTAGTTTACACTCTCAGAATCAGGGATGCACAGTTGAAAGATCAAGCTACCTATACTATCTCACTATCAAACCAGAGAGGAGAACAAGTCAAGAGCTCTGCTGCATTAACAGTATTAGGTAAATAGCTTCCACTGTATTTAAGCTGTTTAATCATCCTGTATTCAATTTCACATAAGGATAATGAGGATGTAAATTAATCACATTTTATTTTTTGTCTTAACAGAGGAGGATCTCAGAATTGTTGAGCCCCTTGAAGATATTGAGACCATGGAAAAGAAAACTGTCACATTCTGGTGCAAAGTCAATCGCCTTAATGCAACTCTCAAATGGACAAAGAATGGTGAAGAGATCACATTCAACAAGCGCATTTTGTATAAAATTGATAAATACAAACACTCGCTCATCATTAAAGACTGTGGCTTTATAGATGAAGGTGAATACACTGTAACTGCTGGACAAGACAAATCTGTTGCAGAACTTCTCATCACAGAAGCACCAGCAGACTTCATTGAACATCTCCGGGACCAGACAGTCACTGAATTTGATGATGCTGTCTTCACCTGCCAACTTTCCAAGGAGAAAGCTAGTGTGAGATGGTACAGAAATGGCAGAGAAATCAAAGAAGGCAAAAAGTATGCACATTTTATTATGCTTGTTAATATGCTAAACGCCTTTGCTTTACTTTGTATCTTTATCTGGGTATTATAATGTTGCTTACTTATTTTCTCCCCATAAAGATATCAGTTTGAAAAGGATGGAAACCTGCACAGATTAATCATAAAAGACTGTAGACTAGATGATGAGTGTGAATATTCCTGTGGAGTAGATGACAGGAAATCTAGGGCAAGACTTTTTGTTGAAGGTATGTATAAAATTAAATAGGATTAATTTGTTCATTATTTAGTGATAGTAGAAATGACACACTAATACAACCAAATGAATTGATGTTTATTTCAGAAATCCCTGTTGAGATTATCCGACCACCACAAGATATCTATGAAGCTCCTGGTGCAGATGTCATCTTCATGGCTGAGTTGAACAAAGATGGTGTGGAAGTCAAGTGGCTGAGAAACAACATGATTATTGTTCAAGGTGACAAACATCAGATGATGAGTGAAGGAAAGGTCCATAGGCTGCAGGTGTGCGATATAAAGCCCCGTGACCAAGGGGAATACAGATTTATTGCTAAAGATAAAGAAGCTAGAGCTAAACTTGAATTAGCAGGTAAGATGTCTGCTTTGTATTTATTTTATAAAATTTGAGATCGGAGAATTAACTCTTCAAGTAAAGTTATTAAAATGAATATGAAATCAGGCTGAGACAAGTGCAAGTCTGTTAAACTGTATGAATTATAATTCAGACAACAAATTTTTTTTATTATACCATGCTTGTCCAGCTGTCAAGGAAATTATCGGTCACTTTTCAATGTCTACAGTAAACAGTAAAGAGCACAAACTGAGCTTACAGGATACAAAATCTTTTCATTAGGTCACTGCAGATGTAAAGTATGCAAATTATTTGACCTACTCATTTCAGTCATATAAGAAAATGAGTTCCTCATTTGTCTTTTACAGGATCAGACCAATAAAATTAATGGTCAAAAAGCAGCTCCCTCTTCCTTCATTTTATAGGAGACATAATGTCTGAGTTTCTTGCTCTCTGGAGCAATCCAATAAATATATGAAGGAATTTGTTTAGAATTGACATAACAGTTCCTTTTACTTTTCTATGTCTGCTTCTTAGATGACTCCACACGTACATCATTCTTATAATTTGTAAGTACTCACTTGTCATATTGATCTTCCTTAGCTGCTCCTAGGATCAAGACTGGTGATCAAAACCTTGTCGTTGATGTTGGGAAGCCTTTAACTATGACTGTTCCATATGATGCCTACCCAAGAGCAGAAGCAGAATGGTTGAAAGGGGAGGAAGGTCTGCCAACAACAACTGTTGATACAACAACTGACTGCACTACCTTCAAAATTTATGAAGCAAAGAAATCAGATAAGGGAAGGTACAAGATTATACTTCGAAACAAACATGGCCAGGCAGAAGCATTCATCAATGTAGAGGTCATTGGTAAGAGCTCCCACTGTTAAAACCTTGACTACCGTTTTTTAGGCCAAAACAAATAAAAGATGGAATGCACTAAATTATTGTTGTATGTTTCTTAGATGTTCCAGGTCCAGTTAGAAACTTGGAAGTCACTGAAACTTACGATGGTGAAGTTGGCCTTGCCTGGCAGGAACCAGAAAGTGATGGTGGAAGCAAAATCATTGGCTACGTCATTGAAAGACGTGATATCAAACGTAAGACCTGGATTATGGTCACTGATCGTGCGGAAAATTGTGAATACACAGTTACTGGACTTCAAAAAGGAGGAGTTGAATATCTCTTTCGTGTTAGTGCACGGAATCGAGTGGGTACCGGTGAGCCAGTGGAAACAGAGAGACCTGTGGAAGCTAAGGGCAAATTTGGTGAGCGGAACTTATGAAAAACTCAGTGTTTTATGACTGTGTGGAAAAAATACTACTAACTCTAGAGAATAGATAGAGAAACACATACCTTGTTTTTCCTTTTTGTCTCTAAAATAAAATGCAGAAGTTCCTGGTCCTCCTCAAAATGTAGAAGTTACTGATGTGAACAGGTTTGGTGCTACACTTACCTGGGAAGTACCTGAGTATGATGGAGGAACTCCAATTACTGGCTACATTATTGAACTGCGTAACAGAGCTTCCATCAAATGGGAGCCAACTATGACCACGGGAGCTGATGAACTGTCAGCTGTCCTGACTGATGTTGTGGAAAATGAAGAATATTTTTTCAGAGTAAGAGCTCAAAATATGGTTGGAGTTGGCAAACCAAGTCCTGCTACACGTGCGGTAAAAATTATGGACCCAATTGGTAAGTATGCAAGTTCTATTATGATTGCATTACAAGTTAAGAACATTTTGGCTATTTAAATACTAAGTGTACAGGAATGTTCCCAAAAGCAATCAGAGAAATGGGTGCTGAAAATAACGGGTGTAGCTAAACTTCTCCTGACTTTAGTATTTAAACATACAAGAAGTACCTTACTATTATTTGACACAATAAGAACTTCCAATATTTCAGCTTTGAAATTAGGACCGAACCCCAATTTAAAAAACAATTTGGAAAAAAAAACTCTGCATAGGCTTTAAAACTAGTACTTTAAGATACAGACAGCTGATATGCAGAGATACGCTCCTCTACCAGTTGCCAACATTTGTTTCTCTCAAATTATTTTCAGAGAGACCAAGTCCTCCCATTAACCTTGATCATTCAGATCAAACTAAGACGACAGTGCAGCTCACATGGGAACCTCCTCTCAAAGATGGCGGAAGCCCAATCTTAGGGTATATTATTGAAAGGCTGGAAGAAGGAACAGACAAATGGATCCGCTGTAACCCAAAGCTAGTACCAGCTCTTACTTTTAAGGTAAGATGTTTGATTCATCAACAAAGTACACAAAATGTGTAGATCATCTTTAATATGAGTTACTAAATAATTATTTGTGCTTTTTAGGTAACTGGATTGAAACCAGGATCCCGTTATTACTACAGAGTCTCAGCAGAAAATGCAGCTGGTGTGTCTGACCCAGCTGAGGCTATTGGGCCATTAACTGCAGATGATACTTTTGGTAAGCCATATGCTATGTATCAAAGATATTTTATCAGAAAAGATGCACAATGAAAGCGCATCATGTGGTTAAGATGCATATCTTTCACCATCAGTGATGCCAATTAGCAAAAAGAACCTTAGACCTTTGAGATTCTGAGTTATTTCTCCTTCGTCTCCTTCATTTCCTCCTGAAGGAGGAAAAGGCAGAGAAGACTCAAAAAAAAAAAAAAAAAAAAAAAAAAAGAGACTATAAAGACTATAAAGTTTCTATATTAAAGGATAGATTAATCTCCTATCTAGTAATGCTAAGATAGCTTATGATCTGACATATTTCTAAAAACAAAAACAAACAAACAAACAAAACAACAACAACATTTAGCTGGGAGAGTTAGGGAGTCATAAGCTACAGCTGCCTAGACAGCTGCAACCTGCTAGCAGAGATACAGTCGGAATAAGCCAGAATAATACAGAAATAATACAGAAATCATACAGAAATCATTAGCCATATTCAGAACATCTGAAAATATTTCATGGAATTAATTTTTCACTTTTTCAGTTGGACCTACAATGGACCTAAGTGCATTTAAAGATGGACTGGAAGTTATTGTTCCAGAGCCAATCAAGATCCGTGTTCCTATCACTGGCTACCCTGTGCCAACTGCCACATGGTCTTTTGGTGATCAAGTCTTAGAAGAGGGTGATCGTGTAACAATAAAGACCACTGCCTCCTTTGCAGAACTTGTAATTACTCCAAGTGAACGTCCAGACAAAGGAATTTATACCTTAACATTAGAAAACCCTGTGTCATCTGTTTCAGGAGAAATTAATGTTAACGTTATTGGTAAGTGGACGGATTCATATATTGCAACAATAACATTTTTAGATTAATAATGTGAAATCACACAACTTCCAGTAAACCAAGAATATTAAAACATAGCTAAAAACTAGAAATCCATCCCATAAAAGTTTTTTCTTGTTTTCAACATCCAGCTGTTAGTTGTTTCAGGAAGAATAACTAAGTATGGTAAGTCTTTTGACGGGTAAATGAAATAGAGATGATCTGACAAGTTCTGATTACAGAAGAATTAATAAAATTTCTTTGATTTCTAGCTCGCCCAAGTGCACCAAGAGAACTTAAAGTTTTAGACATAATCAGGAACACGGTTCAGCTGTCATGGGAACCTCCAGAAGATGATGGTGGAAGTCCAGTTACTGGCTATATCATTGAAAAACGTGAAGTAAGCCGGAAAACATGGATCAAAGTAAGTTCATTTTTTCTCAATTCTGCTTCTGTTTGCTATATTGTTTCCACATGTGCTACTGAATTTTATGTCATACTTTTGTGATTGTTCTTTGGAAATAAATTTTAGAAGCACAGTGGATTCTTCCTTCTCTTTAGGTTATGGATCATGTCGTTGACCAAGAATTCACTGTTCCTGATCTCATCCAAGGAAAAGAATATTTATTTAGAGTTTCTGCATGCAATAAATGTGGCCCAGGAGAACCTGCATATATTGATGAACCTGTAAATATGTCAGCACCAGCAAGTGAGTCACCTTTTTCACGTTGTTGGTGATTTTCTTGCTGACTGTTTCTAAAAACATTGCTGATTTTCTTTATGATAAGATAGAAAAAAAAGTCTCCCTTATATGGTATCTTAGAAACTAACCTGTATTTAATTTTCAATAGCGGTGCCTGATCCACCAGAGAATGTTAAATGGAGAAATCCAACATCAAAAGGAATCTTCCTAACATGGGAACCTCCCAAATATGATGGTGGTGCCCGCATCAAGGGCTATCTGGTAGAAAAATCACAACGTGGCACAGATAAGTGGGAGACATGCGGGGAGCCTGTTATTGAAACAAAGTAAGTAAATTAACATCTTGTCCTATCACTATCTGCAAGAAGAGGCTGACCCCCAGCTCGCCACAACTTCATGAGTTGTAGAGAGCAATAAGGTTTCCCCTGAGCCTCCTCTCCTCCACACTAAACAACTACAGTTCCCTTAGCTGCTCCTCATAAGACTTGTGTTCCAGGCCCTTCAACAGCTTCAGAGCCCTTCTCTGGACACACTCCAAGGGTCTCGATGTCTTTCTTGTAATAAGGGGCCCAAAACTGAACACAGTACTTGAGGCGCTGCCTCACCAGAGCTGAGTACAGGGGGACAATCACCTCCCTGGTCCTGCTGGCCACACTGATCCCAGTACAAGCCAGGATGCCATTGGCTTTCTTGGCCACCTGGGCACACTGCTGGCTCATGTTCAGGCGAGTATTCACGGTGGAAATTAGAAGAAATTTCTTCTCAGAAAGTGTGGTTAGTCATTGGAACAGATTGCCCAGGGAGGTGGTGGAGTCACCGTCTCTGGGGTGTTTAAAGGAAGACTGGAAGTGGTACTCAGGGACATGGTTTAGTGGGTAATATTGCTGGTAGGCAGACATTTGGACTAGATAGTCTTGGAGGTCTTTTCCAACCTTAAGGGTTCTATGATTCTATAATATCCCTTCAAGTAACGGTATCATCTGCAACACTTTAAATATTTGTTTGTTGATGTTTTTAACAACCAGAATGGAAGTAACAAAACTGAAGGAAGGAGAGTGGTATGCATATCGGGTTAAGGCTTTGAACAGAATAGGAGCTAGCAAGCCAAGCAAGCCAACAGATGATATTCAGGCCATTGATGCAAAAGGTAATTACGTATATCACTGAATTACAATAGACACTTTATTTCTACCTTTATCACTTTATTATGTGATATATGGTTTCTATAACAATGGCTTACTTTTCTCCTAAATCAGAGGCTCCAGAAATTTTCTTAGATGTGAAACTGCTCGCTGGACTCACTGTGAAAGCTGGAACTAAAATTGAGCTGCCAGCTAAAGTAACTGGAAAGCCAGAGCCCCAGATTACTTGGACAAAGGCTGACAAAATTCTAAGACCTGATGACAGAATCACCATTGAAACCAAACCTAATCATTCTACAGTCACTATTACAGACAGCAGAAGGAGTGACAGTGGAACCTATATTATAGAAGCTGTAAATTCCAGTGGACGTGCTACTGCTGTTGTTGAAGTTAATGTTCTCGGTATGCCTGTATTTTATATTGTTTATAAAAATAATCAGTAACATACTGAGTTATGCAAGCAGAAGATTAACATTTGCATCTTGTCTGCTACAGATAAACCTGGTCCACCAGCTGCATTTGACGTATCAGAAATCACAAATGAATCCTGCCTTCTGACATGGAATCCTCCCCGAGATGATGGGGGTTCTAAAATTACAAACTACGTCCTTGAGAAAAGAGCTATGGACAGTGAAATATGGCATAAGTTGTCATCAACTATCAAGGACACAAAATTCAGAGCTACAAATTTAACTCCTCATAAAGAATATGTTTTCCGAGTCAGTGCTGAGAACATGTATGGTATCGGGGAGCCAGCACAGTGTAGCCCCATCATTGCAAAATATTCATTTGGTTAGTGGATTAAATGAATATTTAATTTTGACAATATTTTAACAGAAATAAAAACACTTGTGATGGTTTTGATTTTGTTGTTTTTAATTTGTTAATTTATACAGACCCACCAGGCCCTCCAACAGGTCTCAAGCCTATAGAGGTCACTAGAGATTCAGTGACCCTAACGTGGAATGAACCAGATGAAGATGGTGGCAGTCCCATAACTGGCTACTGGGTTGAACGATATGATCCTGAACAGGATAAATGGATAAAATGCAATAAAATGCCAGTGAAAGATACAACATTCAAGTAAGATATAGTCACTTTAGACTGAAATAGGTAACAGAGCTATATAAATGTAAAAGTAGCCTTTTAAACAATTCTTACATTGTGCTTGCTCTTTTTTCCTTGCTTCAGTAAGTTGAGATCCAACTAACATCCGGTGACATACTTCATTTCATAATTAGTTTTAAAAAGAATAATGTCTTTACAGAAGACTGAATCATTCATTTCTTTTTTTTTTTTAACTGTTATGCTTAATAACTTCTGTGCTTTGTGATTACTCATAAGACATTCTAAAATCTCAGACATAACTACCTAATGCATTGGTTTGCTAACATCCCTTTCTTTTTTCCTCCTGAAACATATTAACTAACAATCATGCAACAAGCAGAAATGCAAGATGGCTCTCAACACATTGATTTATCTATCACAGCACACCATTCTACTGTTGGCATTTTACCTATTCTGAATGTTCACCATTTCATATAATATCATTAACAGTAACCTAGGTAGTCTCAGATTGTCAAAGAAAATTATAATATGAAGAGTATGGAGGATAACATTTTAGGCAAGAGTTAATGTGTAGATTTTGTTTAATCAAATTTAATTTTGATTTCCAGAGTTAAAGGTCTTACTAATAAGAAGAAATATAAGTTCCGTGTCTTGGCAGAGAATCTTGCAGGACCTGGAAAACCAAGCAAGGAAACAGAGCCAATCTTAGTGAAAGACCCAATTGGTATAATAAACACATCTTTTTACTGGTTTAATTTAACAATATATAAATATGTATGTTTGTTTTCAATCATGTAATTAATATTGGGCTCCTGCCTAGATCCACCATGGCCCCCTGGAAAGCCAACAGTGAAAGATGTTGGCAAGACATCATTATTCCTGAACTGGACAAAGCCAGAACATGATGGAGGGGCAAAGATTGAATCTTATGTCATTGAACTATTAAAGACTGGAACAGACGAGTGGGTGAGAGTGGCTGAAGGTGTTCCCACAACTGAACACTTCCTCAAAGGGCTTATGGAGAAACAAGAATACTCATTCCGTATAAGAGCTGTGAACAAGGCTGGAGAGAGTGAGCCCAGTGAACCCAGTGACCCTGTGCTGTGCAAAGAGAGGCTGTGTAAGTACTGTTTCAGAATGTGTTGCTACTACAAGTACGCTCTCACTATATTTTTAAAAAGCCCTATGTCTGCCTACTTGTGTAGGTACCAAGTGAACTCTTCCAGGCTTATGAAGTACTAAAATCTACCCTACTTCATCTAGGAAAACACAAAGTTTTTATAGTTTCAGTATTATTCTGTGTCTTCCAAGATCTTTTTCTGGGCAATATATCAACCTTTTTCTTGTATTGATATTTTACAGATCCTCCTTCACCACCTCGGTGGCTTGAGGTTATTAATATTACTAAAAACACGGCGGATCTTAAATGGACAGTACCAGAAAAAGATGGGGGTTCCCCAATTACCAACTACATTGTTGAAAAGAGAGACGTAAGGAGAAAAGGCTGGCAGACAGTTGATACAACAGTAAAAGATACCAAGTATACAGTGAGCCCACTGACTGAAGGCTCACTGTATGTTTTCCGTGTGGCTGCTGAAAATGCCATTGGTCAAAGTGACTATTGTGAAATTGAAGATTCAGTTCTCGCTAAAGATACTTTTAGTAAGTATGAGATTTGCTAGCTGAGTGGTCAGTAGAACAGCTCACTTGTCATGAGTTCCTCTTCTTTTCATGTGCATATGTTTTTTTCTTTAGCAACCCCTGGGCCTCCATATGCTCTTACAATAGTTGAAGTGACAAAAGGTCATGTTGATTTAAAATGGGAACCACCTAAGAATGATGGTGGCAGACCAATTCAAAGGTAAGCTCATTTTATGTTTCTGTAGTGTTTCCTGTAAATGAAGATTTATTTTTTAAATTTTAAATGGACACATTTTATATGAAAAAGAGGTGAATTTATGTTAAAAAAAAAAAAAAAAAAAAAAGCAGCAGCTATATGGTTACAGCAATTAAGAGTTTAAAGTGGAAATTATACAAATAGATATTACCTAATGTGCATAAACAGTGAATGTGTCTAAACATCACCAAAAGAGCATCTAATCAAATCAGATGAAATTGGATTGTAAACAAAATCAAACCTTAACACAGCTGTAGTCTCCATCTCTAGCTGGACCTCTAGCCACTTGGCCCCATCTACCAAGTAACATTGTTACATTTTCCTTTTGCCTGAGTTTCTCATTCAAACTCAGCTAGTGCAAAGCCTCATTGTTTTATGTTTATTCTCCTTGTTAAATTTTTCAAGCAGACATTTTTCCTCCTTTGGGTTTCTTCTAGCTTCTCAATTTCTGTGACTTCTCAAATATCTGAGCTTTGAAATTTATCTTGAATACTAGTTAGATTTTTCTCTTCATGTTTTCACCATTCCTCTTCTTCCCAATCACAGCAAGCATATTCTAAACAAACTGACAACTACAGAGCTCTGCCTGAAGCAACATAAATCACTCAATTTGCATTACTTTCCCATAGCCTGTCATAGACAAAATTTTGACAGCTGAAGAACTAATAGATAATATCTACAAATGTTCTCAGTGGAACTTATCCACCGATGACTGAGCTAGTGAATATTTAAGTTTAGCATGGAGGTTCTTTTCTTCACTTCTGCAACTCTTCAAGACCTGAGAACACAGCAGAAGTTCAGGAATAGTCTCTCAAAATTGGCTCTGTCATTAATGTCAACCTCATTATATCCAAGACCTACTAGGGCAATCAGGAATATGTCACTGATATATGAAATAAAGCCTACTGAGTCTGTCACACATGAGTGTCTTTACCTTTCAATTGGCCACATCATTCCTGTCTCTCACTATCTATTTTATTGAGCATGAAGTCCAAAATGTTCATATTTCACATGCCTGATATTGTTTACTCCTATTTATTCAGATATGTTATTGAAAAGAAGGAAAAACTAGCTACCCGCTGGGTAAAAGCTGGCAAGACATCTGGTCCAGATTGCAATTTCAGAGTGACTGATGTCATTGAAGGTACAGATGTACAGTTCCAGGTCCGTGCAGAAAATGAAGCTGGCTGTGGTCATCCCAGTGAACCAACTGACCTCATTCATATTGAAGATCCAACAAGTAAGTAGTGTTGTAACGTACAGTGAATGAGTTATGGAAACAGGGTGTCTATCTAGAACAGATATTCTGGGGGAAAAAATCAAACAATTCTTTTTGATTTCTGCAGGCCCTCCTTCACCTCCTCAGGATTTACATGTCACAGATGCAGGTCGAAAGCATATTTGCATTGCATGGAAACCACCAGAGAAGAATGGTGGAAGTCCTATTATTGGGTACAATGTTGAGATGTGTGAAGCAGGAACAGAAAAATGGATGCGAATCAATTCTCGTCCAATAAAAGATCTAAAATGCAAAGTGGAGGAAGGTGTTGTTCCAGACAAAGAATATGTGCTGAGAGTCAGAGCAGTCAATGCTGTTGGAGCTAGTGAGCCATCAGACATCTCAGAAAAAGTTGTTACCAAAGACCCAGACTGTAAGAATAGATCTCCTTTTTCAAACCCGCATAACTGATAACTGAAAAAAGACTTCGCTGTTTGGCAACTTTCTAATAATATTATACTTACTTTCACAGGTAATCCAACAATTGATCTAAAAACTCATGACATTGTTGTTGTAAAAGGACAGAAATTAAGTATCCCTGTGCCCTTCAGAGCTGTTCCATCCCCAACTATAACATGGCACAAAGATGGCAAAGAGTTGAAAGCTGGTGACAGAACAACAATGAAGAGTGATTACACTTCTGCACTGCTTGAAGTCACAGACAGTGTTCATGCTGATGCTGGTGTTTATACAATCACACTGGAGAACAAGCTGGCATCAACAACTGGCTCAGTCAATGTCAAAGTCATAGGTAACTAGATTTCGTTCATTCTGTGAGAGAGACTTATCTCCACCTGAACCCACCAACTGATGGGAGAAAAGACTAGTAAAATCTCTTTTCCATGGCGTAGAGGAATCACTTCAACTCAGACGCCGTGTAAATTGCTGTAAATACCTTAATGTTACAAAATCCCACCAAAAAAACACTTTACCCCAAATTGTTATAACTGCTATTTAATGGGTATTGTGTCTGCTCAAAGTCCAATTACTACGAATATTCATCGTATAAACATAAAAAAAGCTTTTAAGAATTATGGTTTTCTCCACCTTTAAGAACATAAATTCATACATATGCTGTATGGCCAACATTTGTGGGTTTGGTCTGCTTTCTGCAGAGCAAAGAAATGCAGTATAATTGTATATTTGTAATAATACATATCCCATCTATTTAGCTAATTCTTGTATTAATTAATTTTATTATTTTTATTACAGGTCCACCTGGACAGTGTAAAGACATTAAGGCAAGCGAAGTAACTAAGAATTCTTGCAAGGTAACCTGGGAACCTCCAGACTTTGATGGTGGTACTCCTATTCTGCATTATGTTCTGGAACGCAGAGAAGCTGGTCGTAGAACGTATATCCCAGTTATGTCTGGTGAAAATAAACTTTCATGGCAAGTCAAAGATCTTATTCCAAACAGTGAATATTACTTCCGTGTTAAAGCTGTCAATAAAATTGGAGGAGGTGAATATCTTGAACTGAGAAACCCAATTATTGCAGAAGATCCAAAACGTAAGTTTGCTACTAAGTGACCTAGCAAGTTGAATTTCAACTAAAATTTTCATGTTTTTTTTTTCTCATATGATCCCTTTTTTGTTACTATTCCACAGAGCCACCAGATCCTCCTGTTGACCTTGAGGTCCACAATCCAACATCAAAATCAGTAACACTTACATGGAAACCACCTTTGTTTGACGGTGGAAGCAAGATTATGGGCTATATAATAGAAAAGCTTGCTAAGGGCAAGGAGAGGTGGGAGAGATGCAATGACTATCTAGTACCTCTGTTAACCTATCCAGTGAAAGGTCTTGAGGAGGGGAAGGAATACCAGTTTCGTGTTCGTGCTGAGAATGCTGCTGGAATCAGTGAGCCTTCTCGTATTACTCCTTTTGTGAAAGCTGTGGATCCTATTGGTATGAATTGGTTTTTTGATTGTTTTTTGTAATTGCCATTCATCCTCAAACACGTGGGTAGATTCTACTCTCAATTTGTCATTCTGTATTATTACAGAGGCTCCAAAAGTTTTCCTTGCTGCAAACCTGCAGTCTGGCCTTGAAGTGAAGAGAGGTGATGAGATCATACTTGAGGCACATATTTCAGGGTCACCTTATCCATCTATCACTTGGCTGAGGAATGATGAAGTTGTCAGACCAGAGGAAATTAAAAAGAGAGTAACGACATACACTAGAAAGAAGAAGGGTGAAGCTGAAGAAGAACAACCTTTTCAGCTTTCACTGCAAGAACGTATGAGTATTGACAACCATAAAGAAGGAGAGTCTGTGCTATCAATTCGTGACTCCATCAGAGCTGACCACGGCACATTTACAATTAAAGTGGAAAATGATCATGGTATTGCAAAAGCCTCCTGTGAAGTCAATGTGTTAGGTGTGTAGTGAATGTGCTTGTAAACAGCTACTTCTTCAGAGAGTTGTGTGACAAGTGCACCAAATGAGTATTCATCATTTTTCCTTGATTTACTAACAGATACTCCTGGACCTCCAATAAACTTTGTATTTGAGGATGTGAGGAAAAATTCTGTCATTTGCAAGTGGGAGCCTCCCCTTGATGATGGTGGAAGTGAAATCCTGAACTATGTACTGGAAAAGAAAGACAACACAAAAGCTGAAATGGGTTGGGTCACTGTCAGTTCTACACTCAGGCAGTGTAAATTCCATGTAACAAAACTGATTGAAGGGAAAGAATATCTCTTCCGTGTATTTGCTGAAAATAGAGTTGGATCAGGGCCACCGTGTGTTTCAAAACCACTGACAGCGAAAGACCCTTTCTGTAAGTTTCCATTTTGAAATACAGTCTTTTCAGAAAACCACTGTAAATCTGCACAGGCTCTTAGAAAATTCAACTTCATCCTTGTGAAAGTTTCCCAGAAGAAAATTGAGCAATGTGATTATTGAACACCATGGAAAACCACTACTGAAATCCATGGAAATAAAGGGAAAAAACATCCTAATTACAATAGTGAAGAAATAAGAATAACAGTCACTGTCATAAAACTTTACATTTACACTGCTTAACATCTGAACCTTGATATTCTGTGTTCCATAGACTAATATTCTTACCAAAAGAGAGAACCAGTGCAAGTTTGATGACTGATTGCAGTTAGGAATCAAAGTTACTATGAAAGAGAGTAAAATAATTAAGAATTCCTTAAAATCAGTCATTTCTCATATCTTTGTTCTATCTTAACTCTGAATAAGACAGCAGTGATGACAAAATTATAACTTTTTTTTTCAGCTCCACCAGATCCTCCTAATAAGCCTGATGTGGAAGATGTTACCAGCAACAGTATGTTGGTTAAATGGAATGAACCAAAAGACAATGGCAGCCCAATCATAGGATATTGGATTGAAAAACGTGAAATTAATAGCACTCACTGGGCTCGGGTCAATAGGAACCTTGTGAATGCTCTAGAAATTAAAGTTGAAGGACTGTTGGAAGGGTTAACCTATATCTTCAGAGTATGTGCTGAAAACGCAGCTGGCCCTGGTAAATTTAGTCCACCATCAGATCCAAAAACTGCACAGGACCCAATAAGTAAGTAGCTTAACAGAAGATGGTAGCAGACTGATGACAGAATAGGATTCATAAACTTTAACTTCAATTTACATATATTTTTTTATAGTGCCACCTGGTCCACCCATTCCAAGGGTTGCTGATACAAGCTCGACTTCTGTTGAGTTAGAATGGGAACCTCCTATGTATAATGGTGGTGGAGATATCACTGGTTACCATGTATACAAACAACTAATGGGAACAAAAGAGTGGTCACGCTGCACAGAGAAACCCATTAAGGTTCGGCAGTATACTGTTAAAGAAGTCAGAGAAGGTGCAGACTATAAACTCCGTGTTACTGCACTTAATGCAGCTGGCGAAGGACCACCTGGTGAAACGGAACCTGTAACAGTTGCAGAACCTCAAGGTATTGCAATTTTCAAGAAATGTCCAGCTCCTAAAGGTGTATATGAATCTCTGTTTTGAACTAATGAATTAACCATTTCTTCTGCAGAACCTCCCACTGTTGAGCTGGACGTTTCTGTCAAAGCTGGCATTCAGATCATGGCTGGGCAAACTATTAAAATTCCTGCTACTGTGACAGGGCGTCCTACTCCCACCATTGCATGGACTGTTGAGGAGGGTGAATTAGACAAAGACAGAGTTGTTATTGAAAATGTTGGCAAAAAATCAGAGTTAACTATTAAGAATGCACTGAGAAAAGACCATGGAAGATATGTAATTACTGCTACCAACAGTAGTGGTTCCAAATCTGCAGGAACAAGAGTAGAAGTATTTGGTGAGAAAAATATTTTCCGAAATCAACTAAGCATTTCTTTTGGTAAAATAATCTTTGCACTTTATCCTACTTGTTTGATTTTTATTTTCAGATGTTCCTGGGCCAGTCCTTGACCTAAAGCCAGTGGTCACAAACAGAAAGATGTGTTTGCTTAACTGGTCTGATCCTGAAGATGATGGAGGAAGTGATATCATAGGCTTTATTGTTGAACGGAAGGATGCCAAAATGCATACATGGAGACTAGCTATAGACACAGAAAGATCTAAATGCGATATTACAGGTCTAGTTGAAGGGCAGGAATATAAATTTCGTGTCAGTGCCAAGAACAAGTTTGGTACTGGTCCACCTGTTGAAATAGGACCCATTCTTGCAGTTGATCCATTAGGTAGGATAATTAATTATGTTTTTGTTGTTGTTGTTGTTTTTACATAATTTAAATCTCTAGGAATACAGGTTAATAAAACAATAATGCTGTGTGGATTGCTTTCTGTACAGTTGCAGTGTATTTTCTTTCTCACTACCTGGATAAGGCATCTATCTTTACAGATCATTTACTTAACTCAGACCTGTAAAACAGTTCTGTAAAACTACTATGTCTCTTTATGTAATGAAATACCAGTGTCTACTGAGGCGCTGCTTGTTGCCTTTTTATTTGTATACATTAGAAACTTTCTAGTACCCATAACCATACTCAGATATTTTGCATATGAAAGATGCAGTTTTAAAAAGCCAGAGCTATTGTAGCTACTGTATTGATATAATTTAAAATTATTTAATATTGTCAATGTTTTTTCCTTATGATTTATCTGTGTTAATAGGTCCTCCAACAGCACCTGAGAGGTTCATGTACACAGAGAGGACAAAGTCAACCGTTACACTTGATTGGAAGCCTCCACGTAGCGACGGTGGTAGTCCTATCTTGGGATACATTGTTGAGAAGAGGAGACATGATTCAAAAGACTATGAAAGAGTTAACACAAAGCTCTGTCCTACCACATCACTTCTCGTTGAAAAACTCGATGAGCTCCATATGTATGAGTTCCGTGTCAAAGCTGTTAATGCCATTGGAGAGAGTGAACCATCGTTGCCTCTCAATGTAGTTATACAGGATGATGAAGGTATACCTGCTTTAAAGGGATCCATACAAATATCTCCAAAAACTGCAATACATTTTCTGTTTCATCTCAATCTTCACTGTCTCTTTGTCTATGTGTGTGTGTGTGTGTGTTTGTGCTTTTCAGTGCCTCCAACTGTAACATTACGCTTGGCTGTGAGAGGAGATACTATCAAAGTGAAGGCAGGAGAACCAGTTAATATTCCTGCTGATGTGACAGGACTGCCAATGCCAAAGATTGAATGGGACAAGAATGAAGTTTTAATTGACCAAACATCCAGTGCACTTAAGATAACCAAGGAAGAAGTATCTAGAAGTGAGGCAAAAACTGAACTTATCCTGCCTGCAGCAGTGAGAGATGATAAAGGCACTTACACTGTGCGAGCTTCCAATCGTCTTGGTACTGCATTTCGCAATGTGCATGTTGAAGTGTATGGTAAGGATGTGACATTTAAATAAAATGACAGCTAATAAAATGTTTTTATCTTTTTCTTAATGTAATTCTGTGTTCTTTTGCTTCCATGCAGATCGTCCTTCTCCACCAAGAAACCTTGCCATTTCTGATATTAAAGCAGAATCATGTTATTTAACATGGGATGCACCTCTCGATAATGGTGGTAGTGAAATTACCCATTACATTATTGAGAAACGTGATGCTAGTAGAAAGAAATCTGAGTGGGAAGAAGTCTCCAAAAGTGCTGTTGAGAGAAGATTTGGGGTAATTTATAAAATATTTTTATTATATGCTTCAGTTTGCTTAAAAAAATGGCAATAATTCACACTAAATGAAAACTGCTACTTGCATAGATACCTATGCTAGTGTTTCATTTAGAGTCCATAATTACTGGATGCGTGTTGCCCATCTATGTGTATGTATTTTCCTCATGTGACAAAACAAAATAAGTTGTTCCTTTTTGCTGTTTAATCTCAGCTGAGTTTGGATGACATCTTCTTTTCCATTTTTCAGTCTTATTTGCAGCTTTACCAAATGCAAAGAGAAACTCGGTGACATTTTTATTTATATTTGGTCCTATGAACACGAAATAAAAATACACCCAGGGCATGGCATGTGGCTATGTAGCTACATATGTAAAAGTATATCAATAATGTTCCAAGATATAATTTAAAGCCAAAACCCCTAAATAACTGCAAATAAACTTATTCTGAAAATAGATGCATGTTGACTGAAATCTTATTTTTCAGGTGTGGAATCTTGCAACAAATGAAAAGTATCAATTTAGAGTCCGGGCTGTAAACAAATATGGAATAAGTGATGAATGCCTCTCAGAAAAAGTTGTTATTAAGGATCCCTATGGCCTTCCTGGACCTCCTGGAAAGCCAAAAATTTTAGATCGCACTAGATCATCAATGCTGGTGACATGGGAGCCTCCTTTGAACAACGGTGGCAGCCCAATAACTGGTTATTGGCTGGAAAAGAGAGAGGTGGGAGGTGTTTACTGGTCACGTGTTAACAGGGCTCCAGTAACAAAACCATCAGTAAAAGGTCTAGAGTACAACGTGCTTCGTTTGGCTGAAGGTGTGGAATACCAGTTCAGAGTTATGGCCGAAAATCTTGCTGGAATTGGCCCTCCCAGTGAACCATCAGATCCTGCTTTAGCAGCAGATCCTATATGTAAGTCTATAATTTGTATGCCTACTTTTAAGGACTGTATCACACTAGAACCACAGCGTGCTAAATGTTGAATTTAGTGCAGTTAATCAAATGCATTGTTTTCCTTAAACCAAAAAGATGTTGTTGATGCAAAATAGTTGCCTATTTTGCTGTTTTTCACTGTTTTTAAGATAATTAGCTAATTTTACTTTCTGACATGTCCTTTATGTACATTAAACTGTGATTATATCTGTGCAAATGTTGCCAAATATACCTGAGTTCAGAATCAGATTTTTATATAATTATTTTCCTTTGTTGTTAGAGTTCAACATTTGTGCCTTTTACCTTAAATATTCCTCAATAATATATGTAACATATGTAATTACTATGCATGTTCTAGAATTATGCACTCTATGTATGACTGGAAAAAAAAAAAGTGCTTGCATTCTCCTAGAAACTATTCAGGAATACATATGTAGACACTAACTCTCAGGTAACTTTTGCTTGCTTGCTCTTGTTTTACAAGTTGTGCCTGGTCCACCATCTTGCCCCGAGGTCAAAGACAAAACCAAATCATCTGTGGCTTTAGCATGGAAGCCTCCACAGAAGGATGGTGGCAGCCCAATAAAAGGATATATTGTTGAAATGCAAGATGAAGGAAGTACTGATTGGAAAAAGGTGAACGAAGGAGACAAACTCTTTCCCACTTGTGAATGTGTTATACCCAATTTGAAAGAGCTCAGAAAATACCGGTTTAGGGTGAAAGCTGTAAATGCTGCTGGAGAATCAGAACCAAGTCCTGCAACATCTGAAATACCTGTCCAAGATATTCTCGGTAAGTGTTTTGGGAATTATTTTAGATATTTATATCAAAATGCCACCTACTGCTGAGAATGGTTGAGCAGGAAGACAATCAAGCAGAGTCAAAACCAATCAAGTAATTATGCAAGAGTGCAATACAAGACTGACATTTTGGAAAGTGTCATGATGGTCCTTACGAGGGTATGATACATTACAACACAGATGAGCACCAAAAGCTATGTTACAGAAATACTTCGTATTTTATAAAGAAATTACTACCCCAAAAAAATGCTTTATTTATATACTTCCCAGCTTTTTGCACACTCAGCTTTTTCACATAAACATGCATTCTGCATGTGTGACTAGGAGTTTAGACTAGTGCTGAGAGAAATTTACTCAGTAGCTCTGAAAATTTATATACTAAAATATTTTTGCAGAGGAGCCAGAAATCTTCCTTGATATTGGAGCACAGGATTTTCTCTCTTGTCGTGCTGGCACAACAATTAAAATCCCAGCTGTTATCAAGGGTCGTCCAGTTCCAAAATCATTTTGGGAGTTTGAAGGAAAAGCAAAGACAACAGCAAAGGTTAGGAAAAGAAAAAACTTTCTTTTTCATCTATTGCTAGACATGTAAGTATATCGCCTTCATATTTACTTTTTCCCTTTATTTATAGGAGGGAGGTCATAATGTACCTGAAGAAGCTCAGGTAAAGCAAATATTTTTTTAACTTCAGTATTGCAACATCTTTCAAATGTAAATATTTAAAGTTGGTCTATAACTTCTTTTTCTTTCTATGATGCACAGGTGGAAGCAACTGATACACGTTCAGTGATTATCATTCCTGAGTGCAACAGAAGTCATTCTGGACGATACAGTATTACAGCAAAAAACAAAGCGGGACAAAAAACTGTGCATATCAGAGTCAATGTGCTTGGTATGGTTTACACATACTGAAATGTTCAGATAGTAGGTTTATTTTATTTTTTTTCTGTGTCGTTATGTGACATTGTTTCTATTGCGCTTTTACCTTAACAGATGTCCCAGGTCCACCCAAAGACCTAAAAGTAAGTGATATCACAAGAGGTAGTTGCAAACTTTCATGGAAGATGCCAGACGATGATGGTGGAGATAGAATCAGAGGATATGTCATAGAAAAAAGAACTATTGACGGGAAAGCATGGACAAAAGTCAATGCAAACTGTGGAAGCACTTCCTTTGTTGTACCTGATCTCATAGCTGGCCAAGAATATTTCTTCCGGGTACGTGCAGAAAACCGTTTTGGTGTTGGCCCTCCTGCAGAAACTATTCAACGGACCACAGCCAGGGATCCAATTCGTAAGTTAAATCAAGGTGAATAGAATTCTTTGAAACCAAATGGTATTGTACGGTGTATTTATTCACATTTCTGTTTCCTTTGCGAAGATCCTCCTGATCCACCTATTAAATTAAAGATTGGCCTTGTAACCAAGAACACAGTGAGCTTGACATGGAAGCCACCAAAGAATGATGGTGGAGCTCCTGTTACTCATTATAATGTTGAATGTCTGCGCTGGGATCGTACTGGAGAAGTGAAAGAGACTTGGAAACAATGCAACAGACGTGATGTAGAGGAAACAAAGTTTACTGTTGAGGATCTTGTAGAAGGTGGAGAATATGAATTTAGAGTCAAGGCTGTAAATATAGCAGGTCCTAGTAGGCCGTCAGCCACTGTTGGCCCTCTCATTGTCAAAGACCAGACATGTAAGTAGTAGCTAATACCAGTAAATACAGATTCCACTCTACAATTATGCAGCATTTTTGTATGTTAATTTTTTTCCAACATTTCATCATAGGCCCACCATCTATTGAACTCAAAGAATTTATGGAGGTTGAAGAAGGAACAGATGTTAACATCGTGGCTAAGATAAAAGGTGTACCCTTCCCCACATTAACGTGGCTAAAAGCTTCTCCAAAGAAACCAGATGACAAAACACCAGTGCTGTATGACCAACATGTCAACAAGATTGTTGGTGAAGATTCTTGCACTTTATTGATTCAACAATCTCGCAGAAGTGATACAGGCTTATATACTATAACAGCTGTAAATAATCTAGGAACTGCTTCAAAAGAGATGAGACTAAATGTTCTAGGTAGATGTCAAGAACTCTTATATGTTACACAAATTGATAACATTCCTGTGACACTTTATCTGAATCACATTTGAAATTAATTCTTCTTTATAAAAATTTATCTTTTAGGCCGTCCTGGACCTCCAGTGGGACCTATTAAATTTGAATCCATTTTGGCTGACAAAATTACAATATCATGGCTTCCACCGTTAGATGATGGTGGTTCTAAGATTACAAATTATGTTATTGAGAAAAAAGAAGCAAATAGGAGGACATGGGTACCGGTTACCAATGAGCCTAAGGAATGCTTATTCACTATTCCCAAGTTGATGGAAGGCCATGAATATGTGTTCCGCATTATGGCACAAAATAAATATGGTATTGGAGAACCTTTGGATAGTGAACCAGAAACAGCAAGAAACCTTTTCAGTAAGTAGGAATTTCAAATTATGTCAGTTGTCTTCATACACTGGTCTGTGTGCAGCATCTGCAAAATACTACTACTGCTTTTCTCTCTTCACTTATGTAAACTTTCTAGAGTAGATTAAAGAGGTTTATCATTAGTATTTGGTTCTTAAAAGCATGTGTAATATTGGAAAAACACTTTTTTTCCCCTTGCTATAAATTTAAATTATTTCCAGTTTTTTTAAGGTGTAAATATACAAATAAGGTTTTATCTTAAAGATTTAGGTCAGATTCTGTTGTATTTGAGATATTATTGATCTTATAGATCAAAATGTTTCTGCTTTGAATATTGAAAGAGAAATTAAACCAAGTAGCTCTGATGTAAAAGGAATGTTAGACTGACGAGAGAAATCAATTTTTAAAACATTCAAGATTAGGCCAGACATTGAAATGAGGTACTGGTCAAGGAAGGCAAGGAAAACTCATTCTTCACTATTGTTATTAGAAAGAAAGATACTTTTTCACAGAAGTGTACATACATGAAAAGGGATAGGAAGATGAATAAAGGAAGGAGTCTTGTGCAGATGGGTAACTACCTAATGCAATTACTATCATGTAACTGCACAGTTGTTTTGTACCTTAGATGTCTTCATTTTCCTGTAGCATTTTTTTCCAAGCTATGTATAATTTTTTCCCCCCAGCTGTTCCTGGACCATGTGAGAAGCCAACAGTTAGCAGTATAACACGTGACTCCATGACTGTAAACTGGGAAGAACCAGAACATGATGGTGGCTCACCTATTACTGGTTACTGGTTGGAGCGCAAAGAAACTACTGGAAAGAGATGGACCAGGGTTAACCGTGATCCAATCAAACCTATGACACTGGGTGTTTCATACAAAGTTACAGGTCTCATTGAAGGCTCTGAGTATCAATTCCGTGTATCAGCTATTAATGCAGCTGGTGTTGGTCCACCAAGCATGCCATCTGATCCAGCAATTGCTAGAGATCCTATTGGTAAAGTTTTTAGGTTCCTATTTTTGTATTTGAAAATAATAAAATGAGAACATATAGTATACTGTTATGCTGCAACTGTGTAATGATATCTTTCAGCCCCACCTGGCCCTCCTATCCCAAAAGTTACTGATTGGACAAAATCTTCTGTAGACTTGGAATGGACACCACCATTAAAGGATGGTGGCTCTAGGATCACTGGCTACGTTGTTGAGTATAAAGAGGAAGGAAAGGAAGAATGGGAAAAGGTAGGTGAAAAATATTACAGAATCTGAATTTCTTCTCTCAGTGTGTTTATCAAATGAAATCCCTCCAGAAAATACATTTTCACAAATTTTCATTATGCAAGTTATTTTCTAAAACTTCATATTTTTGCACCATAATTATTTTCATATGTTTAAAATATAAGACCAAATTTAAAAGTCAGTAAGTGCCATTGTAGTTTCCTAATCTTAGATTTTAATTCTGTATTTAAAGATGTGACAAAAGAGGTAGGTATCTGTGATGGTTTTTTTAAATTCCATGATTAAATATTTGGCAAAGGTATGTAATCTTTGATAAAAACAAACCAAAAACAAAACAAAACAAAAAAAGAAGAAAAAAAATAAACTATCACTGGATTAATCTGTGCCAAATTATTTATAACTACTATGTCCCTACATTTTCCTACTGTTTTCAGCAATGCATTTCTGACAACTTAAGTGATGCATACCTTGGCCAGTTTTTTGTATCTCCATAGACACTGGGCTGCATTTAAAGTAATACCTAAATTTCCTGCACTGTTTCCTTGCAAACAGGCTTCATATTGGGGTTTATAAAAGAACAAAGAATTCCCTTTTTCCACCGTAGTCACTTATATAAAATTATTTGATAAATAATTCTTCTGAGACTACAGACTATTGTAATTTCTGTAACCTTCTTGGTTGTTAAAAGTACCAAAAATGTCAGTCTTCAGAACAATGGTTTGTATGTCCTGTATTTCTTTGCAGTTTCTGAAGACTAACATATGAGCTAGATCACTGTATGCTTAATACAGTCTTGTGCTTATAAATGCAAAAAAAAAAAGTCATCTGCTTCAAACATCACAAAGAATTTGATGGTACCTTGATGGTGGCTGATTTTATAATATTTCTTCCAGGTAAAAGATAAAGAAGTTAGAGGAACCAAGTTTGTTGTGGCAGGATTAAAAGAAGGATGTTTTTACAAATTTAGAGTTAGGGCAGTGAATGCTGCTGGCATCGGAGAGCCTGGAGAAGTTACAGACATTATTGAAATGAAGGACAGAATTGGTATTACATTTACATTTTTGTCATTTACATTTACATTTTTAGTTACATTTTCTCAAAATGAGAATAAAAAACACTGATTTTTTTCTTGCCTCCCACAGTGGCTCCGGATATTAATTTGGATGCTAGTGTCAGGGACAGAATTGTTGTTCATGCTGGAGGAGTAATTCGGATTATAGCATATGTCTCAGGAAAACCAGCCCCAACAGTGACTTGGAGCAGAGTTGACCAAGCTTTACCTGAAGAAGCTAAAATTGAAGAAACAGCTATTAGTTCTTCTTTAGTCATCAAGAATTGCAAAAGGAGCCACCAGGGTGTATACACTCTTCTGGCTAAAAATGCAGGTGGTGAGCGGAAGAAGACCATTATTGTTGATGTGCTAGGTAAAGAGCAATTCCACTTCTTGTGAACAAGTTAAATTTCATAACATTCAGTATGTACACTTAAATACTCCATTTCTTCTTTGCTTTCAGATGTGCCAGGCCCTGTTGGCATGCCATTCCTTACTGAGAACCTAACCAACGATTCTTGTAAATTGACATGGTTTACTCCAGAAGATGATGGCGGTTCTCCTATTACCAATTATATAATTGAAAAACGTGAATCTGACCATAGAGCTTGGACTCCAGTAAGCTATACAGTTACAAGACAGAATGCTACCGTTCAGGGGCTGACTGAAGGGAAAGCCTACTTTTTCCGAATTGCAGCTGAGAATATAATTGGCATGGGTCCATTCACAGAGACAACAAAAGAGATCGTCATTAGAGATCCAATAAGTAAGTACATTTGACGGTTTAGATTATTGTCATATGAGACGAATTTGCAGAAAAATTTACCATATTTACCATATTTTTTACAAAAATTTACCATATTTACCATATTTTTATGTTTGTTCACAGCTGTTCCTGACCGTCCAGAAGACCTGGAGGTAAAAGCAGTTACCAAGAACTCTGTTACATTAACTTGGAACCCTCCAAAATATAATGGAGGATCGGATATCACCATGTATGTTCTAGAGAGTCGTCTCATTGGAAAAGAGAAATTCCACAAAGTTACAAAAGAGAAAATGCTTGACAGGAAATATACTATAGAAGGCTTGAAAGAGGGTGACACCTATGAATATCGTGTGAGTGCTTGCAATATTGTGGGGCAAGGCAAGCCATCATTTTGCACAAAACCAATCACATGCAAAGATGAAATTGGTATGTATATTTCCATAATTTTTTTTGAAAACAGTCATCACATTTTCTGATTTCATATTTTTTTCTTATTAATATTGTTGACATTGTGGACATTGTAGTTTTTTAATTTCATTTTTCAGCTCCGCCATCACTTGACCTTGACTTTAGAGACAAGCTTATTGTTCGGGTTGGTGAAGCATTCAGCCTGACTGGACGTTACTCAGGAAAGCCTACACCAAAAGTTACTTGGCTAAAGGATGATACTGTTGTGAAAGAAGATGACCGTACAAAGATCAAGACAACTCCTACAACTCTTTGTTTGGGGATACTAAAATCTGTCCGTGAAGACTCAGGCAAATATTGTATTACTGTAGAGAACAGCACAGGATCAAGAAAAGGGTTTTGTCAAGTTAATGTTGTTGGTAGGTTTTCCTGATAAATAGTATTGTCTTTGATGTTTTATAGTGATTAGAATTCATTGAATTTGTAAAATGTTAATGCATCCTTTATTACAATATTTTGATGTATTGCAATTGTATTTGACTGAAATACTATTTACTGATTTTGATTCATAGTTAACTCTGACTTAGTTTATTCAATATGAATAAGTTAATATTTTTACATGCACTTAAATAATGTCAGTAGAAAATGTCAGTCATCAAATACCTTATACACATTGAGGAATAAGATCCAGTGAGTCAAACAAGTTTTAAAGAAAAATAGTGTTGAGGTTTTGACTCCTTATTAAGAATATGATCCCAGGTTTCTGTTTTCATATTATATTTACTATATTGACACTATTTTAATCTACATCATTATCTGAAGTTCTTATAAAAGCATAAGTATGATTTATTTATTTTTTTCTTAAACAGATCGCCCATCACCTCCAGTGGGCCCAGTTATATTTGATGAAGTTCATAAAGATCACATGGTAGTTTCCTGGAAACCTCCACTAGATGATGGAGGTAGTGAAATTACAAATTACATTGTTGAGAAGAAGGATGCACACAGGGATCTGTGGATGCCAGTTACATCTGCCACAGTTAAGACAACATGCAAAATTCCTAAACTGCTTGAAGGAAGAGAATATCAAATTCGAATTTATGCTGAAAATCTATACGGCATAAGTGATCCTCTCATCTCTGATGAGATGAAAGCCAAAGACCGTTTCAGTATGTCACTCATTTGCTATCTTATTTTGATACTTTAATCTTTAACCTGTTTGTTGTGCTCATGAATTCTTGTTTGTTTGGTTGTTTTTTTTCTAGATGTTCCCGATGCACCTGAGCAACCAATCATTAAGGACGTTACAAAAGACTCTGCAGTGGTGGTTTGGAACAAACCATATGATGGAGGCAAGCCAATAACAAACTATATTGTAGAAAAGAAGGAAACAATGGCAACTAGATGGGTCAGAGTTACCAAAGACCCAATTTTCCCCAGTACTCAGTTCAAAGTACCTGACCTCCTTGAAGGCTGTCAATATGAATTCCGTGTTTCAGCAGAAAATGAAATTGGCATTGGTGATCCTAGTCCACCGTCAAAGCCAATTTTCGCTAGAGATCCAATTGGTAAAGTATTAAATTTTATTTCTCATTGAATTTTTAATGCATTCTTGATTTTAGTTAGAAATCTGTATTAACGTTTTTCTTTTTTCCTTTTTTTTTTTTTGGTTCATTTTTTAACAGTAAAACCAAGTCCACCTGTTAATCCAGAAGCAGTAGATAAAACTAAGAATACAGTTGATTTATCTTGGCAACCACCACGCCATGATGGTAACGGCAAGATAATTGGCTATCTTGTTGAATATCAGAAAGTTGGAGACGAAGAATGGAAAAAGGCCAATCTTACAGCAGATTCATGTCCTGAAACAAAATATAAAGTCACGGGACTTACTGAAGGTTTGACCTATAAATTCAGGGTCAAGGCAGTCAATGCAGCAGGTGAATCTGAACCAGCCTATGTTCCTGATCCAATAGAAGTAAAGGACAGACTTGGTGAGTATAACAAAATCACATAAGTTTACTTAAGATTTTTTTTTCTCTCATTTTATAAAAAAATATCATTTTGATTCCAGAACCTCCCGAGCTGATACTGGATGCTAATATGGCCCGAGAACAGCATGTAAAAGCTGGAGATACCCTGAGACTTAGTGCTGTTATTAAAGGTGTTCCATTCCCAAAAGTTTCTTGGAAGAAAGAAGATCATGAGGTCTCACCGAAAGCTGATATTGAGATTACAGGAGTTGGCAGTAAACTTGAAATTCGTAACACTGTCCATGAAGATGGTGGAATTTACTCCCTGACAGTTGAGAATCCAGCTGGTTCAAAGACTGTTTCAGTAAAAGTTGTTGTCTTAGGTAATCTTTTTGATGTTCCTTTTGTACTGCCTGGTTTTATTCTTTAATTAGAGATTAAGAAAGGAATGTCAGGAAAATATCAGTAAATTAAGATATAAGAAATTACAAAATACTCAGTAGGGAGAAAAACTGAAGCTTATAGGAAATACTTTTTCTCTTGAGGTTTGCTAATTTTTTGTTGTTGATTTTTTTTAATGCTTTGATTATCAAATAGATAACAGATTTGTTTTTGGCAATATTAGATAAGCCTGGTCCACCTAGAAATCTGCAAATCAGTGAAGTTAGAAGTGATTCTTGCTACCTCACTTGGAAGGAACCAGAAGATGATGGTGGTTCTGTCATTACCAACTATGTGGTGGAAAGGAAAGATGTAGCTTCTGCACAGTGGGTACCCGTCTCATCATCCTCCAAGAAACGTAGTCACATGGCTAAATATCTGATGGAAGGCACTCAGTATCTCTTCCGAGTTGCTGCTGAGAATCAGTTTGGTAGAGGACCATATGTGGAAACGATCAAGCCAATTAAAGCTATAGATCCACTGCGTAAGTGTTATTCATCTGTATTATTTGTTTGTTCAAATTGCTCTAGGTAATTTTTGAATGATTTTGTTGGTACTAATGTGAACGTGGTATGCTGCTACTATATATCGGCCATCTAGTAACTGGTTTGGGTTTTGTATTTTAAAAGATCCTCCAGGGCCACCAAAGAATCTACATCATGTAGATGTTGACAAGACTGAAGTTTCCCTTGTTTGGAATCGACCAGATCGTGATGGTGGTGCTGAGATAACTGGATATTTGGTGGAGTATCAAGAAGATGGTGCAGATGAGTGGACAAAGTTCCAGACAGTCCCCATGCTAGACTGTGTTGTTACAGGCTTACAAAAAGGAAAAATATACAAATTCCGTGTGAAGGCTCAGAATATTATTGGCCTTAGCCTTCCAGATACAACTATACCAATAGAATGTCAAGAAAAACTAGGTAATTTTTAGTTTTTCATGTTGTTTCACTGATTCTTTCTCACCTTTAAGTATTCACTCTGAAAAGCATAACGTAATTTCTGTGTTTGTTTTTTTTTTTTTTTTTCTAATTTCAGTACCACCATCTGTGGAACTAGATGTGAAGTTAATTGAAGGTCTTGTTGTTAAAGCTGGTACCACAGTGAGACTTCCTGCAATTATGAGAGGTGTGCCAGTTCCAACTGCAAGATGGGTTACTGATGGCATTGAAATTAAAACAGAAGGCAGACATAAGATTGAGACTGATAATTATTCAACTGTGCTTACCATCAAAGACTGTGTAAGAAAAGATACAGGAGAATATCTACTCACAGTATCTAATTCAGCTGGCAGCAAAACTGTTGCTCTACATCTTACAGTGTTGGATGTCCCTGGCCCACCAACAGGTCCTATTAATATTCTTGAAGTAACACCAGATCATATGGTTATTTCTTGGCGCCCTCCTAAAGATGATGGTGGGAGTCCTATAATAAACTATATTGTTGAGAAGCGTCAATCAAAGAAAGAAACTTGGGGAGTGGTTAGCTCTGGAACAAGTCACACAAAAATTAAGATTCCACGACTACAGAAAGGCTGTGAATATATTTTCCGTGTTCGGGCAGAAAATAAGATAGGCATTGGTGCACCTCTTGATTCAGAACCAACAGTTGCTAAACATATGTTTGATCCACCATCCCCACCTGGTAAACCAACAGTTTATGATATTACAGAAAATGCTGCAACAGTGTCTTGGACCCTACCAAAGTCTGATGGTGGAACTCCAATAACTGGTTACATACTCGAACGTCGGGAAGCATCTGGTAAATGGGTGCGTGTCAATAAGGCTCCAATACTTGATATGAAATACAGAGTCACTGGTCTCTTTGAAGGCAACACATATGAATTCAGAGTTTTTGCAGAAAACATGGTGGGCTTAAGCAAACCATCCCCAAGCTCTGATCCAGTAAAAGCATCACGTCCTATCACTCCTCCTGGACCACCCATTAATCCAAAATTAAAAGACAAAACCAAAGAAACAGCTGATCTTGTGTGGACAAAGCCCCTCAAAGATGGTGGCAGCCCAATTCTGGGATACATTGTGGAATGTCAGAAAACTGGAACTACACAGTGGAATAGGATTAACAAAGATGAACTCATTCGACAATGTGCCTTTAGAGTACCTGGGTTAATAGAAGGAAATGAATATAAATTCCGAATAAAAGCTGTCAATATTGTGGGAGAGGGAGAACCACGAGAACTGGCAGAAACTGTACTTGCAAAGGATATTCTTTCTCCTCCAGAAGTAAACCTAGATGTGACCTGTCGAGACTTAATTACTGTCCGAGTAGGTCAAACAATCCGTATTACTGGTAAAGTAAAAGGCAGGCCAGATCCTGAAATAACATGGTCTAAGGATGGAAAAGTACTGGTCCAAGAAAAACGTGTTGAAATAGTCCATGATCTACCTAATGTTGAACTGCAAGTGAAAGAAGCCAAAAGATCTGATCATGGCAAATATATAATAGCAGCTAAGAACAGCTGTGGACATGCTCAAGCTTTTGCCATTGTTAATGTACTTGACAGACCTGGACCATGTCAGAACCTGAAAATAAGCTATGTTACAAAAGATTCTTGCATGATTGCTTGGGAAAGTCCAGTGGATAATGGTGGCTCAGAAATTACAAATTATATAGTAGAGTACCGTCAACCAAACCAGAGGGGATGGTCAATTGTGTCTTCTGATATCACTAAACGGTTAGTGAAGGCAAATCTTATAGAGAACCGTGAATATTTCTTCAGAGTTTGTGCAGAAAACAAAATAGGTCCAGGTCCTTGCATTGAGACTAAAACTCCCATCCTTGCCATAAATCCTATTGACAAGCCTGGAGAGCCAGAAAATCTTCACATTGCAGAGAAAGGAAAAACATTTGTATATCTGAAATGGAGAAGGCCTGATTATGACGGTGGAAGCCCTAACTTAAGTTATCATGTGGAGAGAAAACTGAAAGATTCAGATGAATGGGAAAGGGTTCACAAAGGCAGCATTAAGGAAACACACTACATGGTAGATAAATGTGTTGAAAATAAGATCTACCAATTCAGAGTTCAAACCAAGAATGAGGCAGGTGAAAGTGACTGGGTAAAAACCGCTGAAGTCACTGTGAAGGAAGATCTGCAGAAACCAGTGTTAGACTTGAAGTTAAGTGGGGTGTTAACTGTGAAAGCAGGTGATCCAATTAGAATTGAGGCTGGAGTCAGAGGAAAACCACATCCTGAAGTTGTATGGACAAAAGACAAAGATGCTACAGATCTTACCAGATCTCCAAGAATCAGTATTGAAACAACTTCTGACACATCTAAGTTTGTTCTCACACAATCCAGGCGCAGTGATGGTGGGAAGTATGTGATTACTGCAACTAACACAGCTGGTAGCTTTGTGGCATATGCTACTGTTATTGTTTTGGATAAACCAGGTCCTGTAAGAAACTTGAAAGTCACTGACATTTCGAGTGATAGATGTACTGTTACCTGGGAACCTCCAGAGGATGATGGCGGTTGTGAAATACAAAACTACATCCTAGAAAAATGTGAAAGCAAGCGTATGGTTTGGTCTACATACTCTTCCTCTGTCCTAACAAACTATGCAAATGTGACACGTCTCATTGAAGGTAATGAATATATATTCAGAGTTCGTGCAGAGAATAAGATGGGCACTGGTCCGCCAACAGAAACACAGCCAATTATTGCAAAAACTAAATACGATAGACCTGGACGCCCTGACCCTCCGGAGGTCACAAGAGTTAATAAAGAAGAGATGACTGTAGTTTGGAATCCACCAGAATATGATGGTGGCAAGTCAATTACAGGATACATTTTAGAGAAGAAAGAGAAACGATCATTAAGATGGGTTCCTGTTACTAAGACTGCAATCCCTGAGAGACGAAAGAAGGTTACTAATCTCATCCCTGGTCATGAATATCAGTTCCGCGTCAGTGCTGAAAATGAGGTTGGACTTGGAGAACCAAGCTTACCATCAAGACCAGTAGTAGCAAAAGACCCAATAGGTATCGTACTACTGTATACTACTGTTGTTTGTTTGTTTGTTTTTAATGTTAACAGATTGTTAAATTGCATAACTATATTCTTATCTGTAACTTCTATTGTCTTTCAGAACCGCCTGGTCCTCCCACAAACTTGAGGGTGGTTGATAGCACAAAGAGTTCCATAACCCTTGGCTGGGGAAAACCAGTGTATGATGGTGGTGCTCCAATTATTGGATATGTTGTGGAAATTAGACCAAAAGTGGAAGGTGCTGATCCTGAAGCAGGATGGAAACGATGCAATGTTGCTGCCCAAGTTATTCATACAGAATTCACAGCCACTAGCCTGGATGAGAACCAATTATATGAGTTCAGAGTTTCTGCCCAAAACCAGGTTGGCCTTGGCCGGCCAGCTGAACTGAAAGAAGCTGTGTCTCCCAAAGAAATACTTGGTGATTTTTCCCATCTTCTTCATGAGTACTTGCACATAAACTTTATTTGCTCTGTTTTTCCTTTTTTCATGTACTAAACTTTGCATTTTATTTCTGTGAATTTGTCTTTCAGAACCTCCTGAGATTGAATTGGATGCAAGCATGAGAAAGTTGGTCACAGTCAGGGCAGGTTGCCCTATTAGACTTTTTGCTATTATTAGGGGTCGCCCAGCACCAAAAGTCACCTGGCGGAGAATGGGTGTTGATAACGTTATCAGAAAAGGACAAGTTGATCTAGTTGACACTATGGCCTTCTGTGTCATCCCTAATTCAACACGTGATGACTCAGGCAAATATTCATTGACACTTGTTAATGCAGCTGGGGAAAAGGCTGTGTTTGTGAACGTCAGAGTTCTGGGTGAGTAACTGAAAGAACTACATGTAGACATTGTTTTAACTTTTTACATTGTTTTAATTATATTGTATGTTCTACACAAAAATCTTTATTCCCCCTAATGCTATAATTTTTGAGTACAAATGTATCAACTAATGCTACCTCCCCCTGTCTAAGAGCCTATTAACCCCCTTTAATTTTAATTTATTAAAGAAGAAAAGACTAACATAAATTGAAATTCCTTTATAGATACTCCTGGACCTGTGTCGGACTTCAAGGCTTCAGATGTCACCAAGATGTCATGCCATCTTTCATGGGCACCTCCAGAGAATGATGGTGGTAGCCCAGTGACTCATTACATCCTGCAGAAACGTGAGGCTGACAGGAAGACCTGGGGAACAGTCACTGCAGAACTAAAGAAAACTAGTTTCCAAATTGCTAATCTTGTACCTGGAAATGAATATTTCTTTAGAGTAACAGCAGTAAATGAATATGGGTCAGGTGTTCCAAGTGACATACCAAAACCAGTCTTAGCAACAGATCCCCTATGTAAGTATGCCTTTATGCACATTTTATCATTTTCTCAAATTTAAGTAAGATTTTGCATTTATGAAAGCAGTTGTTTCTAAATAGGGCAATGCTACTATCTACTTAGCAACGAGCATAAATATTTGTGTCAGTTACTTTCAAATAACACAGTCTGTGAATATAGTACCTTTGCAATCATTCAAATTTTTCCTCTTTTCTGTATTGTCCTTGTTGACTTAGCATAGATAGTATCCAGTATTTCAGAAATTCTTGGTAATTCAGTGTTTAATGTTTCCTTTCCTTCTCCCCATCTGCAAAAGGTGAACCTGATCCACCAAGAAAACTTGAAGTTACTGAAATTACAAAGAACAGTGCCACTTTAGGCTGGCTGCCACCACTGCGTGATGGAGGCTCTAAAGTTGATGGGTACATTGTAAGCTACAAAGAAGATGACCAACCAGCAGATCGCTGGACAGAATATTCAATTGTCAAAGATCTCTCCATTGTTGTAGCTGGTCTGAAAGAAGGAAAGAAGTACAGGTTTAGAGTGGCAGCTCGAAATGCTGTAGGAGTAAGTTTGCCGAGAGAAACTGAAGGAGTATTTGAAATTAAGGAACAACTCAGTAAGTAATTAAATACTACCCATGTTGCAATACTCTCTTTAATAATGAAATGAACAACCATGCTTGTTCTTAGACTGAGAACCGGAAAGTCAAATACTTTATGAAGTCAGCTGAAGGATTACAGTTAACTGTACTGAATATTTTGACAGCTCAGAAAGGATGATGCGTGACCACTAATTGAGAATCGTTAAAGAATTTTGTGGGTGTGGTTTCAGTTTGAACCAGAAGATGAGAGAGAGGGAGAAATAATAAATACATCCAATTAACTAAAAATGAAAGAAAAAAACAGAACAGTAGTTTGGGAGATAAGTGGGCCCAGAAGTGGGCGTTGTTTTAAGACAATAGAAAATAAATTGCTTATATTGTAGAGTCAGCTGGGAATGTAAAGCTAAGGTACCGAGGACAAACTGGGGAGACCCTGAGGCACAGGAAGATGCAGGAGTATGGGACAGATAAGAACAGCCTTCTTCATCCGTGACGTGGAAATAGGTACAGGAGCAAGAGACTGAAACATAGCCAATGGCAGGAAGAAAAGTACACTAAGCATATAGCCAGGCATCTTTTGCTATAAATTGGGAAATTTTTGTGCAGAAGAAGTGGGAGAAGGGGCTTTAGTTGAAGAATAATTCAAAGGTAGTAAAAAGAGGCTGCAGAAATGGGTTTAATTCAGTGAGAATTCCAGTCTTTCTTTTCTCTTCCTTCATGTCTGTCTTGTAGAAAGACAGCAGGAACCCAAATTCCACATACACATGGGAATTATGTGTGCAGGAAGGTGATCCAAACTTTAAAATATTCTCTTATAATCTGGATGAGAATGTGAAAGTAAGACTGGAGTGGATATTGCACACTGCAGAATCTCTAGTTGTTCATAAGTGGAACCTAAATTAAAAATTACCAAGTCATTCTTACTGGTGATTCCACTTACGGAAAAGGAAGAGAACTTTCACATGAAAACATAAGAAAAAGTGAATTAATATGTCACAGAAGTTGAATTTATATGTCTCTGTGTATTTTTCTCCAGTCCCGCCTAAGATCCTGATGCCTGATCATGTTCACATTAAAGCTGGGAAGAAACTGAGAATTGAAGCACATGTATATGGGAAGCCTCAGCCAGTCTGCAAATGGCTGAAAGGAGATCAAGATGTAATTACATCCAGTCGCCTTGCTGTCCATAAAGCAGAAAAGTCTTCTGTTCTTATCATTAAGGATGTGACTAGAAAAGATTCTGATTTTTACACTCTTACTGCAGAAAATAGCTCTGGTACTGATAGTCAGAAAATCAGAGTGATAGTCATGGGTATGTTTCATTTAATTATTTTAAATCCAGCTTTATACAAAACTAGTTTTAGTGTATCCCAATGTTTGCCGTTTTCCCTTATACCTATTTCTTAATGTATTTCCATGTGTAGATAAGCCAGGTCCACCACAGCCCCCATTTGACATTTCTGAAATAGATGCTGATGCTTGCACTCTTGCATGGCATATACCTCTTGAAGATGGTGGCAGTAACATTACAAACTACATTGTTGAAAAATGTGATGTAAGCCGAGGAGATTGGGTAACAGCTTTAGCTTCTGTCACAAAGACAACCTGTAGAATTGGAAAACTGATTCCTGGAGAAGAGTACATGTTTCGTGTTCGTGCCGAAAATCGTTTTGGGATTTCTGAGCCACTTAATTCTGGCAAGATGATTGCAAGGTTCCCATTTGGTACGTCAGTTTTTAGTAGCAGCATTTCTCTTTTTAGTCCTCCTAATAAGAAGGCATGTGATTGATATCCAATTTTGTATTTCTTTATAGATGTTCCCAGTGAACCAAAGAATGCACGTATTACCAAGGTTAATAAGGACTGCATTTTTGTTGCCTGGGATAGACCAGATAGTGATGGAGGCAGTCCAATCACTGGTTATCTCATTGAGCGAAAAGAAAGGAACAGTTTACTGTGGGTGAAAGCTAATGACACAGCTGTTCGCTCTACAGAGTACCCTTGTGTAGGGCTCATCGAAGGTCTTGAGTATACTTTCAGAATTTATGCGCTGAACAGAGCTGGAGCAAGTAAGCCTAGTAAACCAACTGAATTTGTCACAGCAAGAGCACCAGTCGGTAAGTCAAACGTATCAATGATTTGCAGCAGGCTGTTGTTTTTATGGTTATTTTCAGTATATCTGCAACTCTATAATCTTCAGTTTGCATTTACATTTATGTTTTTGTGTTTGCTGTGAGTGCACTGTGTGGTTGTACTGTAAACAGGATCCATCACAATTAAAGCCACTTTTTAATATGTTAACCCTTTTGGCAAAACAGACTATAACATGATCTTCCTTGCCTTAGATCCCCCTGGAAAACCTGAAGTTATTGATGTCACTAAGAGTACTGTGTCACTGGCATGGACAAGACCAAAGCATGATGGTGGTAGCAAGCTTATTGGCTACTTTGTTGAAGCTTGCAAATTACCTGGTGATAAGTGGGTCCGGTGCAATACAACTCCACATCAAATACCCCTAGAAGAGTACACTGCTACTGATTTGGAAGAAAATGCTCAATATCAATTTAGAGCAATTGCTAAGACAGCAGTTAATATTAGCAGACCTTCAGAACCTTCTGATCCAGTGACCATTCGTCCAGAAAATGGTAAGAAATGCAAAAGCATTTAAGAACTCTGATGAGAGTCTCTCCATACTGAATTCATGTGAAGAATGAGGTGTTCACCTCATACTATATTGATTTACTCTTTTGCTTTTTCCCTTCAGTTCCTCCCAGAATAGAGTTGGATTTATCTATGCAATCACAGCTTACAGTAAAAGCTGGAACTAATGTGCGTCTGGAGGCAAATGTATATGGAAAGCCTATGCCAAGCATTACCTGGAAGAAAGAAGGAGAAGTTTTAAAGCCTTCAGAAGGTGTTAAGATCACTACTAAAAGAAATCTTGCTACTGTTGAACTGTTCAGTGTTAACAGGAAGCAGACAGGAGACTATACTATTACTGCCGAAAATGCAAGTGGATCAAAGTCAGCAACCATTAAGCTTAAAGTACTTGGTAAGCTAAACACTGTCTGTTAATAAATACATTTATGGTTAAATGATATAGCAAGAACTGTAGCTGTAATAATGGGATGTTAATTCTTCCAGATAAGCCTGGCCCTCCAGCCTCCGTAAAAATCAAACATATGTATGCAGATCGTGCAATGCTTTCTTGGGAGCCTCCCCTAGAAGATGGAGGTTCAGAAATTACTAACTACATTGTTGACAAACGTGAAACAAGCAGACCAAACTGGGCCCAAGTCAGTGCCAATGTACCCATTACAAGCTGCACAGTGGAGAAACTAATAGAAGGACATGAGTACCAGTTCCGCATATGTGCTGAAAACAAATATGGTGTTGGAGACCCTATCTTGACTGACCCAGCAGTTGCTAAGAATCCATATGGTAAGTGTTTTGTAGGATAGTTTCATGAGTCACTGTTTTTTTATGTACACTTACACATATGAAAATAACTTTCAAATAAATCTTCACAGATGTACCTGGACCTTGTGATCCACCAGTTATCAGTAATGTAACAAAAGACTTTATGACTGTTAGCTGGAAGCCACCAGCTAGTGATGGCGGATCCCCAATAACTGGTTATATACTTGAGAAGCGTGAAACTAAAGCCCTTAACTGGACAAAGGTAAACAGAAAGCCTGTCATTGAAAGAACTGTTAAGGCTACAGGACTCCAAGAAGGAACAGAATATGAATTCCGGGTGATAGCATTGAATAAGGCTGGACCTGGCAAGCCTAGTGCACCATCCAAAGCAGTGTATGCTCGTGATCCTCAATGTAAGCTAAAAGTCTCAGACATTTTCTATGGTATTTCCAAATACTTTTGTACAGCATTCGGTATGAGTAACTTTCTGCTCTTTTAATTCTCAGATCCTCCTGGCCCACCTGCCTTCCCGAAGGTGGTTGATAGTACTCGTAATTCAATAAGCCTGTCATGGAGCAAACCAGCATATGATGGTGGAAGCCCTATTATTGGTTATCTAGTGGAAGCAAAAAGAGTTGACACAGACAACTGGGTCAGATGCAATCTACCTAAGAATTTACAGGCTACACGATTTGTTGTAACAGGGCTGATAGAAGATACAGAGTACCAGTTCCGCATTTATGCTGTCAATAAGATTGGATACAGTGATCCAAGTGATGTTCCTGATACACACACTGCCAAAGATATTTTAAGTATGTTCACTGAAAACATATTGTGATATTAACTTTTGTTTTAATTCATGGGATGGCTTCTAAATGAAGGGTTTGTCACAGATCACCAAAAAAAAAAAAAAAAAGATTAATTTGGAATGTGTCATTTCTCAAATAAATGTAGTTTAAAAGTGGCTAATTTGGAAGAGAACGGGGCAGTTAGGAACTGAGAAGAATCTTCCCAGTGTCTGCATTTTTAATTTGTATCCCAGATACTCTTCCACCTCCTGTTTTGTTTTTTTCTGTCTGATCCTAAAATCAGACTTTCCATGCCTTTCTTCTCATCTGAAAACTTTAGTCTTCTTCGTGTCTTCTAAATAGTTTGAAGCCAGACTATTATCCAAAAAATCCACTGACACACAATTTAATTATATGACACACATTCCTTAAGAGCCATGCTGGCTTCTGTATACATTTTGCTATCTGTAGAAAAGCATTGCTTCAGAGAATTGCCTCAGTTCAAGAAAAGCAGTGCAGTCTTTGAAACTCCTTTGGATTATAGAGGAAATGGGAGTCCTTTTCATATGATAAGCAATGTAAATGGTGGAAAAGACAGAAGAAAAGCAAGTGAAATCACTGGAAAAAAAAAAAAAAAAGCAGGTTTACAAATGAGCTTGAAATGGGAGTCAGGACATTAACTCATTGATATCATCATGACATAAGAACAAGCTAGTTAATCTAGTGAAATGCCTGTAAAGAGGTACTTCATGTCACAGACTCTTTAGTGATAGTCTTAAAGATAATGTTTTAATCACATCTTTTTTGTTAAACACAGTTCCTCCTGAAGGAGAACTTGATGCAGAACTAAGGAAAGTCCTTGTGTTGCGTGCTGGAGTCACAATGAGGCTTTACGTGCCAGTAAGAGGACGTCCACCTCCTAAGATTACGTGGTCTAAAGTGGGTGCTAACCTAAGAGATAGACAAGGATTAGACATCAAGTCAACTGACTTTGATACCTTCCTACGTTGTGAAAACGTAAACAAATATGATGCTGGAAAATACATTCTCAGTCTGGAGAACAGTTGTGGCAAAAAGGCATACACCATTGTTGTAAAAGTACTTGGTAAGTGTCAGTTTTCCCCAGTATAATATATTTGTTCACTTTTTAACTGAAATTTTTTTTGTACTTTTGTTTACTAAATCAAATTGTGGTGGGGGGATTGTGTTCTTCCAGATACTCCAGGCCCTCCTGTTAACCTTATTGTAAAAGAAGCATCTAAGGATTCTGCCTTCATTACATGGGAACCTCCACTAATAGATGGTGGCAGTCCAATCACAAATTACGTCATTGAAAAACGTGATGCAGAGAGAAAATCATGGTCCACAGTAACAACAGAATGTCCAAAGACAAGCTGCAGGATAACTAACTTAGAAGAAGGCAAATCCTACTTCTTCAGGGTTTTTGCTGAAAATGAATATGGTATCGGTGACCCCTGTGAAACTCGTGATGCTGTTAAAGCCTCTGGTAAGAAAAATGAATCAATTTCTCCTATTTTGGTATTCAAATCATTTTTATTTTCAGTTTGAAAGGACACTTACTATGCTTTTCTTCCTCTTCTAGAAACGCCTGGGCCAGTTGTGGATCTAAAGGCTTCAGCTGTAACAAAATCATCCTGCAATTTAGTATGGAAAAAACCTGTCAGTGATGGTGGAAGCCGTATTTTTGCATATGTTGTGGAGGTTCTCATTGGTGAAGATAAATGGCAAGAAGTCATGCGAGCAAAGAACCTCCATTTTTCAATGAGAGATCTAAAAGAAGGACAAGAATACACTTTCAGAGTAAGAGCCCAAAATGATGCTGGATATGGAACTCCAACAGAGATCACAATTGTGGCAAGAGATGATGTTGGTAAGAAACAACTTCGGATAATTAATTCTTTTATCCAAACACATTTATTTCATGCATAACATCATTGTTATGCATGTGTACAAATCAGATGCCTTTAAAAAAGCATCTGAATTTTATCAGAGTTTATGCATAGTTGAATAATTGGTGCCTTGATTTTTCACAGTGGCTCCTGATCTTGATTTAAGAGATCTACCTGATTTGTGCTATGTAGCTAAAGAGGGTAGCAATTTCCGTCTTAAAATCCCAATTAAAGGCAAGCCTGTCCCAACTGTAACTTGGAAGAAAGATGAAGACCAGGCACTTACCGAGAGTGGAAGAGTTGCATTTGAATCTACAGCAGTTAACACCACCCTTGTAGTACGTGACTGCCAGAAAGCTGATGCTGGAAAATACACAATCACTCTGAAGAATGTCATTGGCAGCAAGGAAGGCACTATTTCTGTGAAAGTTGTTGGAAAACCTGGCATACCAACAGGTCCAGTAAAATTTGAGGAAGTCACAGCCGATGCCATAACCTTAAAGTGGGGTCCTCCAAAAGATGACGGTGGTTCAGAAATCACTAACTATGTCCTAGAGAAGAGAGATAATGTAAACAATAAGTGGGTGACTTGTGCCTCTGCAGTCCAGAAAACTACATTTAGAGTTACAAGACTTCACGAAGGAAATGAATATACATTCAGGATCAGGGCTGAAAATAAATATGGAGTAGGTGAAGGTCTTAAATCTGACGCTGTCATTGCAAAACATCCATTTGGTAAGTATACATTATAATTTTCAAAAAAAAAAAAAAGTTTTACAGGTGATACTTATTTTTAATGCTTCTGCATTTTTTTATGTTGTTTAGATGTGCCAGATGCTCCTCCACCTCCCAACATTGTTGATGTTCGGCATGACTCTGTAGCTTTAACTTGGACTGATCCCAGAAGAACTGGAGGCTCACCAATCACAGGTTTATTGTCTCCCCAAAAGTCTCCTTAATATTACAGTTCTTAATACTTCTTTCTCTTTGCCAAAGGGTAAGATAAGGTGTTTATTATTTAAACTGAGTGAGTGAGTTAATGATTTCACTGTTTTCCTTCCTGCTCTTTCTGTATGATGAAACTTTCAAAGGCTTACCTTAAAAATCAGGAAGAGACTAACTGAGAAACAGTATTTTTGCGGAGAGACTAAAGAACAAATAACAAACTCAACTACATGATACATCACTCGAGGCTGTAAAATTAGACATTTGCATTTGCAAGCATCTCATTCTTGCAATTACATACATCTTTAATGTATGTTCATATCCATTTCTTAATCTGGTTTTCAATGTTGTTCCTGCGCAATTCTTATGAGGCATGCCATACAGACATTATGATATTTTGCAAAGCTAGGTTAAATGAAGATTTATAGAAAATTCCTCATTTTCACCTCATCATTTATCTTTTAGGTTATCACATTGAAGTCAAAGAAAGAAATAGTCTTCTGTGGAAGAGAGCCAATAAAACTCCAATAAGAATGAAAGATTTCAGAGTGACAGGATTAACTGAAGGACTGGAATACGAATTCAGAGTAATGGCAATCAATATGGCTGGAGTAGGTAAACCAAGTCTGCCATCTGAACCAGTTGTTGCACTTGATCCTATTGGTAAGTCATCAGAAGAACAAAAATAAAAATTCTGAAAGTTGAAATCACTCTTGTTTGACCATGGTTCATTGTTTTTTCTTTTAGATCCTCCTGGGAAACCTGAAGTTATCAATGTAACTAGGAACTCAGTAACACTCATTTGGACAGAACCAAAATATGATGGTGGACATAAGTTAACTGGCTATATAGTTGAAAAGCGTGATTTGCCCTCAAAAACTTGGACGAAAGCTAATCATGTGAATGTTCCAGACTGTGCATTTACTGTAACTGACCTTACTGAAGGCTCCAAGTACGAGTTCAGAATTAGAGCTAAGAACACTGCTGGAGCTATCAGTCCTCCATCTGAATCCACAGGAACCATAATATGCAAGGATGAGTATGGTATGTGGAAGATATCAGAAATAAATTTTATTTAACTCATTAAAACTTTTTTTTTTTACTTTCTTGTTATGACAACCTTGTTTTGTTTTGTTTTGTTTTTTTACAGAGGCACCAACAATTGTTATTGATCCTACTTTGAAGGAAGGTTTAACAGTGAAAGCAGGAGACACAATTACAGTGTCTGCTATTAGTATTCATGGCAAACCACCTCCAACTTCAGCATGGTCAAAAGCTGGAAAAGATTTTAGACCTTCAGAGCTTGTGCACATTGAAACCACACCAACTTCTTCTACTCTAAACATCAAATATGCAACTAGAAAGGATTCTGGAGAATACACGATCACTGCAACCAATCCTTTTGGCACTAAGCAGGAGAGTGTACATGTGAAAGTTTTAGATGTTCCAGGACCTCCAGGGCCTATTGAGATCAGCAATGTTTCAGCAGAAAAAGCCACTCTTACATGGTCACCTCCTGCAGAAGATGGTGGATCACCAATCAAATCATATGTTCTTGAAAAGAGAGAGACTAGTCGACTGCTCTGGACATTAGTTGCTGAAAATATTGAGAGTTGTAGGCATGTTGTTAGCAAGCTGATTCAAGGAAATGAGTATGTTTTCCGTGTATCAGCAGTAAATCAATATGGCAAGGGTGAACCAGTACAATCAGAACCAGTTAAAATGGTGGACAGATTCGGTAAGTAGAACAAGCTAAAAGGTTCAAGTGTGCTTTTATTAATCTCTGAAGACTTGATTTTTGTTTAAACTTTGTACTTTTTTCTTTCTTACCAGGTCCCCCAGGTCCTCCTGGAAAACCAGAAGTAACAAATGTGACTAAAAATACTGTGACAGTTACCTGGAAAAGGCCAGTAGATGATGGTGGAAGTGAAATCACAGGTTACTATGTGGAGAGGAGAGAGAAGAAAGGTTTAAGATGGGTCAGAGCAACAAAGAAACCAGTTTCAGATCTTAGGTGCAAAGTAACTGGTCTCCTGGAAGGAAATGAATATGAATTTCGTGTCAGTGCAGAAAATAGAGCAGGAGTTGGACCACCAAGCGATGCTTCAAACTCAGTCATATGCAAGGATGTTGCATGTTAGTATCATGCCTTTTGTTTTTCGATAGTGTGGTGGGTGGGGGATAAGTTCAGACAGTGTAAGAGTGACTTCCTCTGTAATGTAATGATGTCGTATAATGTGGTATTTTATCTTTTGCTCACTTTTCAGACCCACCAGGTCCACCTGCAAATCCAAGAGTGACTGACACTACAAAGACAAGTGCATCTTTAGCCTGGGGCAAGCCTCATTATGATGGTGGTCTTGACATCATTGGCTATATAGTGGAGCATCAAAAGGAAGGAGAAGAAGAATGGGTAAAAGATACAACAGGGACTGCTTTAAGAATCACTCAGTTTGTTGTTGCTCATCTGCAGCCAGGAGCCAAATACAATTTCAGAATCTCTGCCATGAATGCTGCAGGTGTTGGTGAACCAGCAGTAATTCCAAGTGTGGAAATTAAAGACCGGGAAGAGATTCCTGACTTTGAATTAGATGCTGAGCTAAGAAGAACACTTGTTGTTAGAGCTGGGTTAACTATTCGGATTTTTGTGCCAATTAAAGGACGTCCAACTCCAGAAGTTACGTGGACAAAGATGATGTTTCACTCAAAGGACGTGCCAGTATTGAAAATACAGACTCTTTTACACTCTTGATTGTCACAGAGTGCACCAGATATGATGCAGGAAAATATGTAATGACTCTTGAAAATGCTGCTGGTAAGAAGACTGGCTTTGTAAATGTAAAAGTCTTGGATACACCAGGTCCGCCAATAAACCTTAAGCCTAGAGAAATAACGAAGGACAGCATCACCCTCCAATGGGATATGCCTCTGATAGATGGCGGTTCACGTATAACCAACTATATTGTTGAGAAACGTGAATCAACTCGGAAAGCATATTCAACAGTCACAACCAACTGCCAGAAGTGTTCTTTCAGGATTCCTAATTTGGTGGAGGGGTGTGAATACTATTTCAGAGTGCTGGCTGAAAATGAGTTTGGTATTGGTGAACCAGCTGAAACTGCAGAACCAGTAAGAGCTTCTGAGGCACCGTCCCCACCTGAGAGCCTTAATATTATGGATGTGACACGAAACTCAGTTAGCCTGGCTTGGCCAAAACCAGAACATGATGGTGGTAGTAAGATCACCGGGTATGTAATTGAAGCACAAAGAAAAGGAACCAACCAATGGACACATATCACAACTGTAAAAACACTGGACTGTATAGTGAAGAATCTAACTGAAAATGAAGAGTATACTTTCCAGGTTATGGCAGTTAACAGTGCTGGAAGAAGTGCCCCAAGAGAAAGCAGACCAGTTATTATCAAGGAGCAAATGATGCTTCCAGAGTTTGACCTCCGTGGTATCTACCAGAAAACAGTCATTGCCAAAGCTGGTGACAATATCAAGATTGAAATCCCTGTGCTTGGTCGTCCAAGGCCAACTGTGACTTGGAAGAAAGAAGACCAGATGCTTAAGCAAACACAAAGAGTAAATTATGAAAATACTGCAACTGCAACCATACTAACCATTAATGAATGTACACGAAGTGATAGTGGTCAATATCCACTGTCAGCTAAAAATATTGTCGGAGAAGTTAGTGAAGTTATTACAGTTCAAGTTCATGACATACCTGGACCTCCTACTGGACCAATCAAGTTTGATGAAATTTCATCTGACTTTGTTACATTTTCATGGCAGCCTCCTTTGAATGATGGAGGTGTACCAATAAGTAATTATGTTGTGGAGATGCGTCAAACTGACAGTACCACATGGACTGAATTAGCAACCACAGTGATACGTACTATATTTAAAGCTACTCGTCTTACTACTGGAGTAGAGTATCAGTTCCGAGTTAAAGCTCAAAATAGGTATGGAATTGGTCCAGCCATTACTTCAGAATCTGTTGTTGCAAACTATCCATTTAAGGTACCTGGGCCCCCTGGTACTCCTCAAGTGATTGCAGTCACCAAAGAAACCATGACCATTAGCTGGAATGAGCCAGTTACTGATGGTGGAAGCCCCATTCTGGGGTATCATGTTGAAAGAAAAGAACGAAATAGCATTCTTTGGCAGACTGTAAGTAAAATGCTGGTATCTGGCAATATCTTTAAATCAACTGGACTTACTGATGGCATTGCATATGAATTCCGTGTTATAGCAGAAAATCTGGCTGGCAAGAGTAAGCCAAGCAAGCCATCTGAGCCTGTATTTGCTCTAGACCCAATAGATCCACCTGGTAAGCCAATACCTCTGAACATTACCAGACATGCAGTGACATTGAAGTGGACTAAACCAGAATATAATGGCGGTTTTAAGATAACTGGCTACACTGTTGAAAAACGAGACCTTCCTAATGGCCGTTGGCTGAAGGCTAATTTCAGCAATATACTAGAGACTGAATTCACTGTAAGTGGTCTGACAGAAGATGCTGCCTATGAATTCCGTGTGATTGCTAGGAATGCTGGTGGAGCTGTCAGTCAGCCCTCTGAGCCATCAGATGCAATAACTTGTAGAGATGACATTGAAGCACCAAAGATAAGGGTGGATGCTAAATACAAAGACACCTTAGTGCTGAAAGCAGGTGAAGTTTTCCGACTTGAGGCTGATGTTTCAGGTCGCCCTCCACCATCAATGACATGGACAAAAGGAGAAAAAGAGCTTGAAGACACAGCAAAATTAGAAATAAAAACAGCAGATTTCTCTACTGTTCTTATCAATAAAGATTCTTCAAGAAGAGATGGCGGTGCCTATACACTTACTGCAACAAATCCTGGTGGCTTTGCCAAACATATCTTCAATGTTAAGGTTCTTGATAGACCCGGTCCCCCAGAAGGGCCTTTGGCTGTGTCTGAAGTCACTGCAGAAAAATGTGTGCTGTCATGGTTACCTCCACTGGATGATGGAGGTGCAAAGATTGACCATTATGTGGTTGAAAAACGTGAAACCAGTAGATTGGCATGGACAGCTGTAGCCACAGAAGTTCCATTAACTAAACTGAAGGTTACTAAGCTGTTGAAGGGCAATGAATATGTGTTTCGTGTTATGGCTGTTAACAAATATGGAGTTGGCGAGCCTCTGGAATCAGAGCCCATTCTTGCTGTAAATCCGTATGTGCCACCTGATCCACCTAAAACACCTGAAGTAACAGCAATTACAAAAGATTCTATGGTTGTCTGTTGGGGCCATCCTGATTCTGATGGCGGGAGCCCAATAACTAACTACATTGTGGAACGTCGTGACAGAGCTGGTCTTCGGTGGGTAAAATGTAACAAACGGGTTGTTACAGACTTACGTTATAAGGTGTCGGGACTAACAGAAGGCCATGAATATGAATACAGAGTCATGGCTGAAAATGCTGCTGGAGTCAGTGAGCCAAGCCCAACCAGTCCATTCTACAAAGCTTGTGACACTGTGTTTAAGCCTGGTCCCCCAGGCAATCCTCGTGTTCTGGATAGCAGCAGGTCCTCTATTACAATAGCATGGAACAAACCAATATATGATGGTGGTTCAGAGATCACAGGTTACATGGTTGAGATTGCACTGCCTGAGGAAGATGAGTGGAAGATTGTAACTCCACCAGTAGGTCTAAAGGCCACTTCTTTTACCATCACTGACCTAAAGGAAAACCAAGAGTATAAGATCCGGATATATGCTATGAACTCTGAAGGTCTTGGAGAACCTGCTCTTGTTCCTGGGACTCCAAAAGCTGAAGAAAGACTGCTACCTCCAGAGATTGAACTTGATGCAGAACTACGTAAAGTTGTAACTATTAGAGCCTGCTGTACTCTAAGACTCTTTGTCCCAATTAAAGGAAGACCAGCACCTGAAGTAAAATGGACAAGAGAACAGGGGGAATCTTTGGATAGAGCAAGCATTGAATCAACAAGCTCTTATACTCTGCTTATTGTTGAAAATGTAAATAGATTTGATAGTGGGAAATACATGCTGACAATCGAAAACAGCTCAGGTAGTAAGTCAGCATTTGTGAATGTCAGAGTTCTTGATACCCCAGGGGCACCTCAAGATTTGAAAATAAAAGAAGTTACAAAATCATCTGTTACACTCACATGGGAGCCTCCTCTCATAGATGGTGGCTCTAAAATAAAAAATTATATTGTTGAAAAGCGTGAATCAACAAGAAAAGCTTATTCAACTGTTAATGCCAATTGCCACAAGACCAGCTGGAAAGTCGATTCATTACAAGAAGGCTGCAACTACTACTTCAGAGTCCTAGCTGAAAATGAGTATGGAATAGGCCTTCCAGTTGAAACTTCAGAATCAGTAAAAGTCTCAGAAAGACCACTTCCACCAGGGAAGATAACCTTGTTGGATGTGACAAGAAATAGCGTGTCCTTATCTTGGGAAAAACCTGAACATGATGGCGGTAGCAGAATTCTGGGCTACATTGTAGAAATGCAAAGCAAAGGCAGTGAAAAGTGGTCAACTTGTGCTACAGTAAAAGTTACTGAAGCCACTATCACAGGATTGATCCAAGGTGAAGAATACAACTTCCGTGTTTCAGCTCAGAATGAAAAAGGTATCAGTGATCCTCGCCAGCTGGGTATACCTGTTGTTGCAAAAGATCTTGTGATTCCACCAGCTTTCAAACTACTGTTTACCACTTTCAGTGTTCTAGCAGGAGAGGACTTAAAGGTTGATGTTCCTTTTGTTGGTCGGCCCAAACCAGCAGTGTTTTGGCATAAAGATAATGTGGCATTGAAGCAGACTACCAGAGTAAATGCTGAAAGTTCAGAAAATATCACAGCGTTAACAATAAAAGAAGCATGCAGAGAAGATGTGGGAGCATATTTAGTTAAACTTACAAACTCTGCAGGTGAAGCAACTGAGACCCTAAATATTGTTGTCCTTGACAAACCAGGACCTCCAACTGGCCCAGTCAAAGTAGATGAAGTAACAGCAGATAGTATTACCATTTCCTGGGAGCCACCTAAGTATGATGGTGGTAGCTCTATCAATAATTATATTGTCGAAAAAAGGGACACATCCACCACCACTTGGCAGATTGTGTCAGCTACTGTTGCAAGAACAACCATAAAAGCATGTCGGTTAAAGACTGGCTGTGAATACCAGTTCAGAATCACAGCTGAGAACAGATATGGGAAGAGTACATATCTTACTTCAGAACCGATTGTAGCCCAATACCCATTTAAAGTTCCTGGTCCACCTGGAACACCTTTTGTAACAAGTGTCTCAAAAGACAGTATGGTGGTACAATGGAATGAACCAGTCAATGACGGTGGTAGCAAGATCATTGGTTATCACTTGGAGCGCAAAGAAAGAAATAGCATTTTGTGGGCCAAACTAAATAAAACACCTATTCCAGATACCAAATTTAAGACAACTGGCCTTGAGGAAGGTCTTGAATATGAATTCAGAGTTTATGCAGAAAACATAGTGGGCATTGGAAAAGCAAGTAGAGCATCTGAATGCTATACTGCACATGACCCATGTGACCCTCCAGGTCGTCCAGAACCTATAATTGTCACAAGAAGCTCAGTAACACTTCAGTGGAAGAAACCTGTATATGATGGTGGAAGTAAGATCACAGGCTATGTTGTTGAAAAGAAGGAGCTACCTGATGGTCGCTGGATGAAAGCAAGTTTTACAAATGTCATTGATACCCACTTTGAAGTAACTGGTCTGGTTGAAAACCAGAGGTATGAGTTCCGTGTTATAGCACGAAATGCTGCAGGTGTTTTCAGTGAACCATCTGAGAGTTCAGGTGCCATTACAGCAAGAGATGAAGTAGAACCACCTCATATAAGTATGGATCCAAAATACAAAGACACAATTGTAGTACATGCTGGTGAGTCATTCAAGCTTGAAGCCGATGTACATGGGAAACCAATACCTTCCATTCAGTGGCTAAAAGGTGATCGTGAACTGACAAATACTGCTCGTATGGAAATTAAAAGTACCGATTTTGCAACAAGTCTTAGTGTGAAGGAAGCCATTAGAGTTGACAGTGGTCAGTATATACTGTTGGCAAAGAATGTTGCAGGTGAAAAGAAAGTTCCTGTTAATGTCAAAGTTCTTGATAGGCCTGGACCACCAGAAGGACCTGTTGAGATTACAGGTGTTACTGCTGAAAAATGCATGTTGTCATGGAAACCTCCACTACAAGATGGTGGTAGTGATATTTCACACTATGTTGTGGAAAAAAGGGAAACCAGTCGCCTGGTTTGGACTGTTGTTGATTCAAATGTGCAGACCCTTAACTGCAAAGTTACTAAACTTTTAGAAGGAAATGAGTACGTTTTCCGCATCATGGCAGTAAATAAATATGGTGTTGGTGAACCTCTTGAGTCTGAACCAGTACTTGCAAAGAACCCATTTGTAGTGCCACTTCCACCGAAGGCACCAGAAGTCACTGCCATTACCAAGGATTCTATGATAGTTGTATGGGAAAGGCCAGCTTCAGATGGAGGTAGTGAAATCCTGGGCTACATCCTTGAAAAACGAGATAAGGAAGGTATTCGCTGGACAAGATGTAACAAACGCCTAATAAGTGAACTGCGATATAGAGTGACTGGACTGATAGAAAATCATGATTATGAATACAGAGTTTCAGCTGAAAATGCTGCTGGTCTTAGTGAACCAAGCCTGCCTTCCATTTACTATAAGGCATGTGATCCTATTTACAAGCCAGGACCACCCAATAATCCTAAAGTCATGGATGTTACAAGATCATCAGTTTTCCTTTCATGGGGCAAACCTATCTATGACGGTGGCTCTGAAATTCAGGGATACATTGTGGAAAAATGTGATGTAAGTGATGGTGAATGGGCAATTTGTACACCTCCAACTGGAATTAAGAATACCCATATGGAAGTAGAAAAACTAGTGGAAAAACATGAATACAAATTCCGCATCTGTGCGGTTAATAAAGTAGGAGTTGGAGAGCATGCAGATGTTCCTGGTTCTGTTATTGTGGAAGAAAAGATGGAGGCACCAGACCTTGACCTTGACATGGAATTAAGGAAGATTGTAAATGTGCGTGCAGGAGGTTCCTTAAGACTGTTTGTTCCCATCAGAGGTCGTCCAACACCTGAAGTAAAATGGGGTAAAATGGATGGTGAGATAAGAGAAGCAGCTATTATAGACACCACTAGCAGCTTTACTTCCCTTGTTCTAGACAATGTTAACAGATTTGATACTGGAAAATATACTCTGACTCTAGAAAACAGCAGTGGAACAAAGTCTGCCTTTGTCAGTGTAAGAGTACTGGATACCCCAAGTGCACCTGTTAATTTAAAAATTAGAGAGATCACTAAAGACTCTGTCTCACTTTCATGGGAGCCTCCTCTCTTGGATGGTGGAGGAAAAATAAAGAATTACATTATTGAAAAGCGTGAAGCGACAAGAAAGGCATATGCAGCTGTTGTAACAAACTGCCACAAGACTTCATGGAAAGTAGATCAACTTCAGGAGGGCTGCTATTACTTCTTTAGAATCTCTGCTGAGAATGAATATGGAATTGGCCTCCCTGCAGAAACCAGTGACCCAGTTAAAGTTGCTGAAGTTCCACAGCCTCCTGGGAAAATAACAGTGGATGATGTCACAAGAAACAGTGTTTCACTAAGCTGGGCAAAACCTGAACATGATGGTGGCAGCAAAATCATACAATATATTGTTGAAATGCAGGCAAAGGGTAGTGAGAAGTGGTCGGAGTGTGCTCGTGTGAAAACACTTGAAGCAGTTATCACTAACCTAACTCAAGGGGAAGAATATCTTTTTAGAGTAATGGCTGTAAACGAAAAGGGTAAGAGTGATCCTAGAGCCCTTGCTGTTCCAATAGTTGCCAAAGATCTGGTGATTGAACCTGATGTAAGACCTGCTTTTCACAGTTATAGTATCCAAGTGGGACAAGATCTTAAAGTAGAAGTACCAGTTGCAGGTCGACCTAAACCAACTGTTACTTGGCTGAAAGATGGCCAGAAATTAAGGCAGACAACAAGAGTCAATGTTAGTGATTTAACTGATCTCACTATACTTAATATTAAAGAAACTAGCAAAGAGGACAGTGGCACTTATGAAATCTCTGTGGCTAATGTTGTTGGGCAGAAGTCTGCCTCTGTTGAAATTATAACTCTAGACAAACCTGACCCTCCAGTAGGACCCGTGAAGTTTGATGAAATAAGTGCAGAAAGTATTACTCTGTCATGGAATCCTCCAGTGTACACAGGCGGTTGCCAAATCACCAACTATGTTGTTCATAAGAGAGATACCACAACCACTGTTTGGGAAACAGTTTCAGCTACTGTTGCAAGAACTACACTGAAAGTGACTAAACTAAAAACTGGTTCAGAATATCAGTTCAGAATATTTGCTGAGAACAGGTATGGTCAAAGCTTTGCATTGGAATCTACACTGGTTGTAGCACAGTACCCCTACAAAGAACCAGGACCTCCTGGCACACCATTTGTGACAATGGTTACAAAAGACTCCATGGTCGTACAATGGCATGAACCGATAAATGATGGTGGCAGTAGGGTGTTGGGCTACCATCTTGAGAGAAAGGAGAAAAACAGCATTTTGTGGACTAAAGTGAACAAGACTATTATTCAGGATACAAGTTTCAAGACAACTAACCTTGAAGAAGGAATTGAATATGAATTTAGAGTTTCTGCAGAAAATATTGTTGGTGTAGGCAAAACAAGTAAAGTTTCTGAGTGCTATGTAGCTCGTGACCCGTGTGATCCTCCAGGTCGCCCAGAAGCTATAATAATAAAAAGAAGTTCTATTACTCTACAGTGGACCAAACCAGAATACGATGGTGGAAGTAAAATTACAGGTTATATTGTAGAGAAACGTGACTTACCTGATGGTCGCTGGATGAAAGCTAGCTTCACAAATGTCATTGAAACTCAATTCACTGTAACAGGGCTTACTGAAGACCAAAGGTATGAATTCAGAGTAATTGCAAAGAATGCTGTAGGTGCAATAAGTAAACCTTCTGACAGTACAGGGCCAATAACAGCAAGGGATGAAGTTGAACTTCCACGAATTTCAATGGATCCAAAATATAAAGACACAATTGTTGTAAATGCTGGTGATACATTCAGACTTGAGGCTGATGTTCACGGAAAGCCACTACCAGCTATTAAGTGGTACAAAGGAGATAAAGAGCTTGAGGAAACTGCTAGATATGAAATAAAGAACACAGATTTCAGTGCATTAATAATTGTAAAAGATGCTATTAGAGTTGATGGTGGACAGTATATTTTAGAAGCTTCTAATGTTGCAGGAACAAAGACAGTACCAGTAAATGTAAAAGTCCTGGACAGGCCAGGCCCTCCTGAGGGGCCTGTCCAAGTGACAGGAGTTACAGCTGAAAAATGTTCATTGGCATGGGCTCCTCCTCTTCATGATGGTGGCAGTGATATTTCTCATTACATTGTAGAGAAGAGAGAAACTAGTCGCCTAGCATGGACTGTTGTTGCTTCAGAGGTTTTACCTACAATGCTCAAAGTAACAAAACTCTTGGAAGGAAATGAATATATTTTCCGTATTATGGCAGTTAACAAGTATGGGGTTGGTGAGCCATTAGAATCTGTGCCGGTAATGATGAAAAATCCATTTGTAGTTCCTGGTCCACCAAAGGCCTTGGAAATTACCAACATCACAAAGGATTCTATGACTGTCTGCTGGAGCCGACCAGATAGTGATGGAGGTAGTGAAATCATAGGTTACATTGTGGAAAAGAGAGATCGAGCAGGCATCAGATGGATAAAATGCAATAAACGACGAATTACAGATTTGCGATTGAGAGTTACAGGATTAGCAGAGGATCATGAGTATGAATTCAGAGTTTCTGCTGAAAATGCTGCTGGAGTGGGTGAGCCAAGCCAAGTTTCCCCTTACTTTAAAGCTTGTGACCCCATATTCAAGCCTGGTCCACCTACAAATGCCCATGTCGTAGATACCACCAAAAGTTCAGTTACACTTGGTTGGAGTAAACCTATTTATGATGGTGGTTGTGAAATCCAAGGATACCTTGTAGAAATCTGTAAAGCAGATGAAGATGAATGGTCACTTGTTACTCCACAGACAGGTGTACGTGCTACTCGATTTGAAATCACAAAGCTTGTTGAACATCAGGAATATAAACTACGAGTGTGTGCTCTCAACAAGGTTGGTGTAGGAGAGGCTGCATCAGTTCCTGGTACTATCAAACCAGAAGACAAACTTGAAGCTCCAGAACTTGATATTGATTCAGAGCTAAGGAAAGGGATAGTGGTTAGAGCTGGTGGGTCTGCAAGGATTCATATACCATTCAGGGGACGACCAACACCTGATATCACATGGTCTCGAGAAGAAGGTGAATTCACAGATAAAGTTCAAATTGATAAAGGCATAAACTACACACAACTCTCAATTGACAACTGTGATAGAAATGATGCTGGAAAGTATATTCTTATGTTGGAGAACAGCAGTGGTTCTAAATCTGCATTTGTTACCGTAAAAGTCTTAGACACACCAGGGCCACCACAAAACTTAGTAGTAAAGGATATAAAGAAGGATTCTGCTGTATTATGTTGGGAACCACCCATTATTGATGGTGGTGCAAAGGTGAAGAACTATGTAATAGACAAGCGTGAGTCAACCAGGAAGGCATTTGCAAATGTCAGTGCTAAGTGTGGCAAGACAAGCTTTAAAGTTGAAAATCTTACAGAAGGAGCAATCTATTACTTCAGAGTCATGGCTGAAAATGAATTTGGAATTGGCGTTCCAGCTGAAACCACAGATGCTGTGAAAGCCTCAGAGCCACCTCTGCCTCCTGGAAAAGTAACTCTCACTGATGTGACTCAGAGAAGTGCATCACTCACATGGGAAAAACCTGAACATGATGGAGGTAGCAGAATTTTGGGATACATTGTTGAAATGCTGCCTAAAGGAACAGAAAAATGGAGTGTTGTTAGTGAGACCAAAACATGCAGCGCAGTTGTGTCTGGTCTGAGTCCAGGACAGGAATATCAATTCCATGTGATTGCCTACAACGAAAAAGGCAAAAGTGATCCCCGAGCACTTGGAGTTCCTGTGATAGCTGAAGACTTGACAATTGCGCCAAGTTTCAAGTTGATATTTAATACATATAGTGTACAGGCTGGAGAAGATCTAAAGGTAGAAGTACCATTTATAGGTAGACCCAAACCTACTATTACTTGGACAAAAGATGAGCAGCCACTGAAACAGACAACAAGATTAAATATTCAGGATACATCAACATCAACTATCTTACATATTAAGGAAAGCAACAAAGAGGACTTCGGTAAATATACAGTAACAGCATCAAACACAGCAGGTACAGCAACAGAGCACCTGAGCGTCATTGTACTGGAGAAGCCTGGCCCACCACGAGGACCTGTGCGCTTTGATGAAGTTAGTGCAGACTTTGTTGTTTTATCATGGGATCCACCTGATTATACTGGTGGCTGTCAGATAAGCAACTATATAGTAGAAAAGCGTGACACAAGCACTACCACGTGGAGTATTGTGTCAGCAACTGTTGCAAGAACAACTGTCAAATCAACAAAGCTTAAAACAGGTTCTGAATACCAGTTCAGGATTTCTGCTGAAAATAGATATGGAAAGAGCTCTCCTTTGGACTCTAAGCCAGTTGTTGTGCAATACCCCTACAAGGTGCCTGGGCCACCTGGAACACCATTCGTAATAGCAGCTTCCAAGGACCATATGATTGTACAATGGAATGAACCAGTTAATGATGGAGGAAGCAAAGTTCTTGGCTACCATCTTGAACGTAAAGATAAGAACAGCATTCTTTGGATGAAACAGAACAAGTCACTCATTGCAGACACCAAATATAAAACAGATGGCCTTGAAGAAGGTCTTGAATATGAGTTCAGAGTTTCTGCTGAAAACATCGTTGGCATTGGCAAAGTCAGCAAAGTATCAGAATTGTTTGTTGCCCGAGATCCATGTGACCCACCTGGCCGCCCCGAGGCCATTGTCGTTACAAGAAATAATATCACACTGAAGTGGAAGAAACCAGAATATGATGGTGGAAGCAAAATAACTGGATATATTGTAGAAAAGAAAGAACTACCAGATGGTCGGTGGATGAAAGCCAGCTTTACAAATGTGTTAGAAACAGAATTTACAGTAAGTGGTCTTGTTGAAGACCAACGATATGAATTTAGAGTCATTGCAAGAAATGCAGCAGGTTGCTTGAGTGAACCATCTGAAAGCACAGGGCCCATTACTGCCAGAGATGAAATTGAAGCACCATGGGCTTCACTGGATCCTAAATACAAAGATGTCATTGTTGTTCATGCTGGAGAAACCTTTGCTCTTGAAGCTGATATCCACGGGAAACCTATTCCTGACATTGCATGGTCAAAAGATGGTAAAGACCTTGAAGAAGCAACTGCAAGAATGGAAATTAAATCTACCATTCAAAAAACAATTCTTACTGTCAAGGACTGTGTAAGAGTAGATGGAGGTCACTATACTCTTAACCTCAGGAATGTGGGTGGCACAAAATCTATACCTATCACTGTAAAAGTTCTTGACAGACCAGGACCTCCAGAAGGACCTTTGAAGGTTACCGGTGTCACAGCAGAAAAATGCTACTTGGCATGGTCTCCACCTTTACATGATGGTGGTTCTAGTATCTCACATTATATCATTGAGAAGAGAGAGACAAGCAGGCTTTCATGGACACAAGTAGCTACAGATGTGCAGGCTCTTAACCACAAAGTAACCAGACTCCTTGCTGGCAATGAATACATTTTCCGTGTAATGGCAGTGAACAAATATGGAACTGGAGAACCCCTGGAGTCTGAGCCAGTTGTGGCTCGTAATCCGTACAAACCCCCTGGTCCTCCTTCAACACCTGAAGTTTCAGCAATCACAAAAGATTCTATGGTTGTAACATGGGGTCGTCCAGAAGACAACGGGGGTGCTGAAATCGAAGGTTACATACTTGAAAAACGAGACAAAGAAGGTGTCCGGTGGACAAAATGTAACAAGAAAAGGCTGACAGACTTGCGATTCAGAGTAACAGGTCTTAGTGATGGGCATTTCTATGAATTTAGGGTTTCTGCTGAAATGCTGCAGGTATAGGGGAACCCAGTGAGCCATCCATTTTCTACCGTGCTTGTGATGTATTATATCCACCAGGTCCACCAAGCAATCCAAAGGTTACAGATACTTCCAGGTCATCAGTTTCCCTTGCCTGGAGTAAGCCCATTTATGATGGTGGTGCTCCAGTTAAGGGATATATAGTAGAAGCAAAAGAAGCAGCTGCTGATGAATGGACTACCTGCACCCCACCAACAGGACTACAAGCAAAACAGTTCACTGTAACAAAACTTAAAGAGAACCAGGAGTATAACTTCCGCATCTGTGCCATTAACTCAGAAGGAGTAGGAGAACCTGCTACTATACCTGGTACAGTTATAGCAGCAGACAAGATTGAACCTCCTGAAATTGAACTTGATGCAGATCTCAGAAAAGTAGTTACTGTACGTGCTAGTGGTACATTACGTCTGTTTGTCACCATCAAAGGAAGACCAGAACCTGAAGTTAAATGGGAGAAAGCAGAAGGAACAATTAGTGATCGAGCTCAGATTGAAGTCACCAGTTCCTATACAATGCTGGTAATTGACAATGTGAATAGATTTGATAGTGGCAGATACAATCTAACTTTAGAGAACAACAGTGGCAAAAAATCAGCTTTTGTTAATGTCAGAGTGCTTGATACGCCCAGTGCACCCATAAATCTGACAATCAGAGAAGTGAAAAAAGATTTTGTAACACTAGCCTGGGAACCACCACTTATTGATGGTGGAGCTAAAATTACCAACTATGTAGTTGAAAAGCGAGAATCCACAAGAAAAGCATATGCCACAGTTACAAGCAACTGCACTAAGAATTCCTTCAAAATTACTCAACTGCAAGAAGGATGTAGTTACTACTTCCGTGTTCTAGCTGTAAATGAATATGGGGTTGGCTTACCAGCAGAAACACCTGACCCGATTAAGGTTTCTGAACCACCTTCTCCACCTGCAAAGGTCATTCTTGTTGATGTGACTCGCAACTCTGCTTCAATTAAATGGGAAAAGCCAGAGAGTGATGGTGGCAGTAAAATTACTGGTTATATAGTAGAAATGCAAACCAAAGGAAGTATAAAATGGAGTGCATGTACCCAAGTGAAAACATTAGAAGCAACAATAACAGGCTTAAGCATGGGAGAAGAGTATAGTTTCAGAGTGATTGCTATTAATGAAAAAGGAAAAAGTGATCCAAGAGAACTTGGTGTCCCAGTTGTTGCAAAAGATATTGAAATCCAACCATCTGCCGAGCTCCTTTTCAACACATTCACTGTGAAAGCTGGAGATGATCTTAAGATTGAAGTGCCATTCAGAGGACGACCTCTTCCATCCATTAGCTGGAAGAAGGATGGGAATCCCTTAAAAGAGACAACCAGGGTAAATGTTCAGACATCAAAGACTTCAACTTCACTATTCATTAAGGAAGCTTCAAATGAAGATTTGGGACATTACGAATTACATCTTTCAAATACTGCTGGATCATCAACAGCTTCTTTAACTGTAGTTGTCCTTGACAGACCAGGACCACCAATTGATGTTCATATTGATGAAGTTAGTGCTGATAGTGTAACTCTGTCTTGGAAACCTCCAGAATATGATGGTGGGTGCCATATTAGCAATTACATTGTAGAGAAGCGAGAAACTACCACAACAACATGGGATGTAGTATCTGCAGCAGTTGCAAGAACATCAATTAAAGTAGCTCGACTTACCACTGGTTCTGAATATCAGTTCCGTATTTGTGCAGAAAATCGGTATGGGAAAAGCACTTACACTAATTCTCCATCTGTTGTGGCAGAGTATCCATTTAAGCCTCCAGGACCACCTGGAACTCCTCATGTGGTACATGCAACTAAAACTTCCATGATTGTAACATGGCAGATACCAGTTAATGATGGAGGTAGCAGAGTACTAGGGTATCACTTGGAGCGTAAAGAAAGAAGCAGCATTCTTTGGGCAAAAGTCAACAAAAGCCTTATACCGGATACACAAATGAAAGTTACAGGTCTTGATGAAGGACTGCTGTATGAATATCGTGTATATGCTGAAAACATTGCAGGCATAGGCAAATGCAGTAAATCATGTGAACCAGTTGCTGCAAGAGATCCATGTGATCCTCCTGGTCAACCAGAAGTTACTAATATTACAAGAACATGTGTCTCACTGAAATGGACTAAACCAGAATATGATGGTGGAGCTAAAGTAACAGGATATATTGTTGAACGCAGAGAGATACCAGATGGTCGCTGGCTGAAATGTAATTTTACTAATGTGCAAGAAACGTATTTTGATGTAGGTGGACTTACAGAAGACCAGCGATATGAATTCCGTGTGATTGCAAAGAATGCTGCTGGACTTTTCAGTCAGGCGTCTGAATCAACTGGACCTGTGACTGTAAAAGATGATGTAGAGGCTCCAAGAATTATGATGGATGTCAAATTCAGAGATGTTGTAGTTGTGAAAGCTGGAGAAGTGTTTAAAGTCAATGCTGATTTTGCAGGACGGCCAATTCCAGTGATTTCATGGACAAAGGATGGCAAAGAGCTTGAGGGAAAAGCTAGAGTTGAAATAGCCTCAACAGACCACACTACTGCAATAACTGTTAAGGACTGTATCCGAGGTGATTCAGGACAGTATGTACTAACATTACAAAATATTGCAGGAATAAGATCTTTGGCAATTAATTGCAAAGTACTTGATAGACCTGGCCCACCTGCAGGCCCATTAGAAATAAATGGCCTTACTGCTGAAAAGTGTCATTTATCATGGGGACCCCCTCAAGAAAATGGAGGTGCAGATATTGATTATTATATAGTAGAAAAACGTGAGACCAGTAGAATTGCATGGACTCTTTGTGAAGGAGAGCTTAGAACAACATCCTGTAAAGTGACAAAACTGCTGAAGGGTAATGAGTATATTTTTAGAGTGATGGGAGTTAACAAGTATGGCATTGGTGAGCCTCTAGAAAGTGTTGCTGTCAAAGCCCTAGACCCATTTACAGTTCCCAGTCCACCTACATCTTTAGAGATAACCAGTGTGAGCAAAGATTCAATCACTTTGTGCTGGGCAAGACCTGAGACTGATGGAGGCAATGAGATCTCTGGCTATGTAATTGAAAGACGTGAGAAAACTAGCCTAAGATGGATCCGGGTAAACAAAAAGCCAGTTTATGATTTAAGAGTGAAATCGTCTGGTCTCCGTGAAGGATGTGAATATGAATTCCGAGTTTATGCAGAAAATGCTGCTGGCCTCAGTCTTCCGAGTCAAAACACACCATTGATTCGGGCAGAAGATCCAATTTTCTTGCCATCTCCCCCATCTAAGCCTAAGATTATGGATTCTACAAGGTCAAATATCACAATTGGGTGGACAAAACCACTATTTGATGGAGGTGCTCCAGTAACTGCATACACAGTTGAATACAAGAAAATTGATGAAACTGACTGGACAACTGCTATTCAGAACTTAAGAGGTACAGAGTACACAATAACTGGGTTAGTATCAGGCTCTGAGTATGTCTTTAGAGTGAGATCCATCAATAAAATTGGTGTCAGTGAACCAAGTGATATCTCAGAACCTCAGGTGGCAAAAGAAAGAGAGGAGGAACCTACTTTTGATATTGATAGTGAAATGCGGAAGACACTAATTGTAAAGGCTGGTGAATCATTCACAATGACAGTTCCTTTCAGAGGCAAACCAGTCCCAAATGTAACATGGAACAAACCAGATACTGATCTCCGTACACGAGCAAGCATCGATATTTCAGATAATCGCACATCTCTTACTATTGAAAAAGCAACAAGAAGTGATTCTGGAAAATATACATTGACATTACAAAACATCCTCAATGCTGCTACCTTGACTTTAGTTGTCAAAGTTCTTGATACTCCTGGCCCACCATCGCATCTTGCAGCAAAAGATGTAACTAAAGAATCTGCTGTGTTATCGTGGGATGTTCCTGAAAATGATGGTGGGGCACCTGTGAAGAACTATATTATTGAAAAACGAGAAGCTAGCAAAAAAGCATGGGTCACTGTGACCAATAATTGTCATCGTCTGTCATATAAAGTAACTGGCTTACAAGAAGGTGCCATTTACTACTTCCGAGTTTCTGGAGAAAATGAGTATGGTGTTGGAATGCCTTGTGAGACCAAGGAGGGAACTAAAATAACAGGTATGTTTCACTAATAAAAATAATTTAATATTATGTAGCAATACATATTCTAAAATGTTTACTTCAAAATAATATAAAAACATGTTAAATCTATTAACTGTAAGAAAGGTAAATATGTGGTGGTTATGTCTGTGGTTTTACAAAAGTAAATGCTAAGTAGTAGCTTGAATGTTAAGTTTTGCTTGCATTTTACTTAAAATGTTTCTAATATAAAAATTCATTAAAAATATATTTTCCCAATCCAGATGGCATTCCTATGTAATTGTAACATAAAAAGGAAATACTTCCTATATTGCTTAAGCTGTTAAACTTTTTTTTTTCTTGTCAGAAAAACCCAGCCCACCAGAAAAACTGGGAGTAACAAATGTCACAAAGGACAGCGTTTCTCTTTCATGGCTAAAACCAGAACATGATGGTGGAAGCAGAATTGTGAGCTACCTCATTGAAGCTCTTGAGAAAGGACAGCAAAAATGGGTTAAGTGTGCAGTTGTAAAGACAACTCACCATGTTGTCCATGGTCTTAAGGAGAATGTTGACTATTTCTTCAGAGTGTCTGCAGAAAACCAAGCAGGTTTAAGTGATCCTAAGGAACTACTGCTCCCTGTTACAGTTAAAGAACAATTAGGTAAGCTTCCTGACATGAGACAAAAGTTGATATACATTAAATTGGGTTCATACTTCAAAAGAGATAATATTTTTTACTGATTTGAAAATGTTTTCTTTTTCAGAATCTCCTGAGATTGACATGAAGGGCTTCCCTCATAATACTGTGTATATTCGAGCGGGTTCAAATCTGAAAGTTGAAATTCCAGTTTCTGGAAAACCATTACCAAAGGTGACATTGTCAAGAGATGGTGTCCCACTCAAACCCACCATGAGATTTCACACTGAAACTACAGCAGAAAGTTTCATTATTAACCTTAAAGAAAGCGTAGCTGCTGATGCTGGCAGATATGACATTACTGCTGCCAACTCGAGTGGCACCACAAAGTCATTTGTTAATATTGTTGTGTTGGATAGACCAGGTCCTCCTGTTGGTCCTGTTGTCCTTAGTGATATCACTGAAGAGAGTATAACACTCAGATGGCAGCCACCAACTTATGATGGTGGAAGTCAAGTTACCAACTATATTGTACTGAAAAGAGAAACAAGCACTGCTGCCTGGTCTGAAGTGTCTGCAACTGTGGCTAGAACTGTTATTAAAGTCATGAAGCTTACAACAGGAGAAGAATACCAATTCCGCATCAAAGCTGAGAACCGTTTTGGCATTAGTGATCACATTGACTCACAATGTGTGGTTGTCAAGCTTCCTTACAGTAAGTAATACATTTCTCACACTGTACATCAACATTTTAATGTTCAGATGTTTGAAGTCTCATTTTGTTAATAATTAATCAATTCTTTTGATATCATCAGCTACCCCTGGTCCTCCTTCTACACCATGGGTCACTAGTGTCACCCGAGAGAGTATTACTGTTGGATGGCATGAACCAGTCACTAATGGTGGCAGTGCAGTCATTGGATACCACCTGGAAATGAAGGACAGAAATAGTATATTATGGCAGAAGGCTAACAAGACCCTCATTCGTACAACTCACTTTAAAGTCACCACCATCAGTGCTGGCCTTATCTATGAATTTAGAGTTTATGCAGAAAATGCAGCTGGCATTGGAAAAGCAAGTCATCCATCTGATCCAGTCCTTGCAATTGATGCTTGTGGTATGTATTCTCCAGAAGATAAAGAAGCCCAACCACTGAAGTAATGTTTACCCATCCCCACCCCCCATGATACTCTGTCTTGTACAGGAAGCCAAAACAGCCGTTATTCATTACAAATACTTTCATGTTTCCTACTGCAGAACCACCAAGAAATGTTCGTGTCTCAGATATCTCGAAGACTGCTATTACTCTGTCATGGAAGAAGCCAGCATTTGACGGCGGTAGCAAGATCACTGGATACATCGTAGAAAAACGTGATCTTCCAGATGGCAGATGGACAAAAGCTAGCTTCACCAATGTTATTGAGACTCAGTTCACAGTATCTGGTCTGACACAGAATTCTCGGTATGAATTCCGTGTCTTTGCTAAGAATGCCGTTGGTTCCATTAGTAATCCATCAGATGTAGTGGGTCCTATTACATGTGTTGATACATATGGTAAGTGTTTTGTAATGATATAATGGTATCATTTTATGTTACTAGAAAGCTTAAAGGCAGCACTATTTTGCAGAACCACAGCCTTTTTAATACGGAAAGCTAATTTACCTTGATTGATTTACTAAGCATGAATGATTTTGAGCTATTTGGGCATGGTTGTAATGAGCATCTTTGGCTGTATCTGCATTTTTACAGTCTTATGATATTTTTATTCTTTTGACAATGGAAGTCAGCCCATGGCCAAAGTGATAATATTTATACATTTGGTTGCCTTTTTGGTAGTGTTAGTTCTAACTTGTTCCAGGATTCTGATTTAAGTTATGCATGCTAGCTTTACTTTAACCAATATTTACAAAATGCCTGTAACTGTTCACTTAGAAAAAGTATTATTTATTTTATCTTTATTAAATACAAATTTAAAATAACTATGTTTTTTTTTCTTATTTTTTCTTAAGGTGCACCTGAAATTGATGTGCCACCAGAATATACAGAAGTGGTAAAATATAAAGCAGGAACTTCAGTTACATTAAAACTAGGCATCTCAGGAAAGCCTGTACCCACAATCGAATGGTTCAAAAATGGCAATGAGGTACAAACCAGTGCACTACTCTCAATGGAAAACACAACAGAATTTGCTTCTATACTCATCAAGGATGCAACCCGACTCAACAGTGGAACTTATGAATTAAAACTGAAGAATGCCATGGGTTCAGCGTCAGCCCATGTTAGAGTACAAATACTTGGTATGTCTTGAGATATGACTGTACTACATTATTAAACAGTAATCTACTAATAAATACTTACATATGATTTCTTGCACCTTCCACAGACAAGCCAGGACCCCCAAGTGGACCTATACAGTTTAAGACAGTCACTGCTGAAAAGATTACAGTAATGTGGGACCCTCCAACAGATGATGGTGGTGCACCTGTAACACACTATGTTGTTGAAAAGCGGGAGACAAGTCGGGTTGTATGGTCTTTAATTTCTGAAAAACTGGAGGGGTGTATTGTAACTACAACAAAACTCATCAAAGGAAATGAGTATGTGTTCCGTGTCCGTGGTGTGAACAAGTTTGGAGTTGGGGATTCACTGGAGTCTGAACCAGTTATAGCCAAAAATTCATTTGGTAAGAAACATATAAAAATAGCTAATGTAACTGGATCATCTTGTGTATTATTTGTACATGGTATTGATCAACTAACATATATGTATTTTTATTTCAGTTGCGCCTGGACCACCTAGTGTACCAGAAGTCACAATGATAACCAAAAATTCTATGACTGTTGTCTGGAATAGGCCCACTGTTGATGGAGGCAATGAAATATCGGGATATTTTCTTGAGAAACGTGACAAGAAAAGTCTTAGTTGGTTCAAGGTTACTAAAGAAACCATTCGTGACACCAGACAGAAAGTAACAGGTCTGACTGAAAATAGTGAATATCATTTCAGAGTTTGTGCTGTCAATGCAGCTGGACAAGGTCCATTCTCTGAAGCTTCTGACTTCTACAAAGCTGCAGATCCTGTTGGTAAGAGACAATCCGCAATGTCTAATTGGTTAGAGATCAATGGACAGCGAACAATTAGGGTGGCTTGCATAAATATAACTGAGACAGATTTTTTTCCTTTTTATGATTAAATGTATGTCTTTTTTTTTTTTTAACTATAACTTACAGATAAACCAGGCTCACCAACAAAGTTGAAGGTTGTGGATACAACGAAGACATCTATCACCCTTGGCTGGATTAAGCCTGCTTATGATGGAGGAAGTCCAGTTACAAGCTACGTGGTTGAGAAAAGGGAGGGTGAAGAGCAAGAATGGACTGTAGTCAGCACTAAAGGAGAAGTGAGAACAACTGAGTATGTTGTATCCCACCTTCAGCCAAGTGTTAATTACTATTTCCGTGTGTCTGCTATAAATTCTGCTGGACAAGGAGAGCCTATTGAAATGACAGAACCTGTTCAAGCTAAAGATATTCTTGGTACTGTACCTTTCAGTGATTTACCACTTTTCTGTGTTTTGATTTTTCAAAGCACTTTTTATTTTACATTCCAAATATGCATTATTCATTTTTATTTATTTCCACAGTGGCACCAGAAATCGATCTGGATGTTGCTCTCCGGACCTCTATTGTTGCTAAAGCAGGTGAAGATGTGCAAATAACAATTCCATTCAAAGGAAGACCTCCTCCAACTGTCACATGGAGAAAGGGTGACAAGAATCTTGGGACTGATGAAAGATATATCATCCAGAACACAGAATCATCTACATTACTTACTATTCCTCAAGTTACCCGAAATGATACAGGAAAATATGTTCTTACAATTGAAAATGGAGTTGGAGAACCAAAATCATCATTTGTGAATGTAAAAGTACTTGACACGCCATCTGCCTGCCAGAAGCTACAGCTTAAGCATGTTTCTCGTGGAACAGTTACACTAGTATGGGAGCCACCTCTCATTAATGGTGGTTCTGAAATAACAAATTATGTTGTGGAAAAAAGAGATGCTACAAAGAGGGCCTGGTCAACTGTAACGACAAAGTGTTCTCATACCACTTTTAAGCTAACTAACCTGTCAGAAAAGACTGCATTCTTCTTCCGTGTTCTTGCTGAAAATGAAATTGGACTGGGTGAACCTTGTGAGACGTCTGAACCAGTGAAAGCTGCAGACATACCTGGACCTATAAAAGACCTAGCTATGAAAGATTCTACAAAGACATCTGTTAAACTGCAGTGGAGCAAACCTGACTATGATGGTGGTAGCATTATATCAGACTATGTTATTGAAAAGAAGCTGCAGGAAGAAAAAGAATGGACATATGCAGGCACAAGCAAGAGCTGTGAATTTGAAGTTGAAAAACTTAAAGAACTTTCTGTCATGGAATTCAGAGTTTTTGCAAAAAATGAAAAGGGCATGAGTGATAGTGTTATGGTTGGACCCATTACAGTGAAAGAACATACAATAACACCTGAAGCTGACCTTTCTGACATTCCTGGAGGTCAAATTGCTGTAAGAATTGGACATAACCTGCATATTGAATTGCCCTATAAAGGTAAACCTAAGCCATCAATGAGCTGGCTCAAGGACAACCTCCCTCTTAAAGAAACTGAACAGCTTCGTTTCAAGAAAACTGAAAACAAGATAAGCTTAAGTATCAAGAATGTGAAAAAGGAACATGGTGGCAAATATACTTTGATTCTTGATAATGTCATCTGCAGAAAAACATTTGCAATCACTGTCATCACTCTTGGTCCTCCATCTAAGCCAAAAGGACCTTTAAGACTAGATGAAATCAAAGCAGATAGTGTAGTTCTGTCATGGGAAGCTCCTGAAGATGATGGTGGAGGAGAAATTACTGGCTACAGTATTGAGAAAAGAGAAACTTCACAAATGAACTGGAAGCTGGTGTGCTCGAGTGCTGCTAGAACAATTTTCAAAGTACCAAACCTTGTTAAAGACACTGAATATCAGTTTAGAGTTCGTGCGGAAAACAGATACGGAGTAAGCCCACCTCTTGTCTCAGCAGACGTTGTGGCAAAGCATCAATTTAGACCACCAGGTGCCCCAGGCAAACCTGTTGTATACAATGTAACTGCTGATGGAATGACCATAGCTTGGGATGCTCCTGTTTATGATGGCGGCTCGGAGATTATTGGATACCATGTTGAAAAGAAGGAAAGAAACAGTATTTTGTGGCAGAAGGTTAATGTTGCGTTAATATCTAACAGAGAATACAGAATTACTGGACTGCTTGAGGGTCTGGATTACCAGTTCCAAGTATATGCAGAAAACACTGCTGGTCTAAGCCGAGCTAGTGAGCCGAGCAAGTTTACTTTGGCAGTTTCTCCAGTAGGTGAGTGAATGACCAGTCACACTTCACCCAAGAAAATTCTAGTGTTGTAGACTATGGTGAACAGTAATAGAAATAAATCTTTTTTATTTTTTTTTCCAGACCCGCCTGGTACTCCTGATTACATTGATGTCACCAGGGAAACAGTCACTCTTAAATGGACCCCCCCACTGCGTGATGGAGGCAGTAAGATTGTGGCCTACAGTATTGAGAAGCGGCAAGGAAGTGAAGACCGTTGGCTCCGATGCAACTTCACTGATGTCAGTGAATGCCAATATACAGTTACAGGACTCAGTCCAGGTGACCGATATGAATTTAGAGTTCTTGCAAGAAATGCTGTTGGCACAATTAGCCCACCTTCACAGTCTTCAGGCTATATCATGACCAGAGATGAAAATGGTAAGATTTCTTAATATAATTGTATTTGGGTACTGAAGCCAACTAGAGCTTCTGGAAGATGGGAGGCCAAAGTGGGAGGAATACATGACTGCCCTTCCAGCCAACTCAGAATCATTTCTGTTTGAGTCCAAGGTGGGAGGAGCTAAATTTAAGACCTAAATCTGGTAGACATAGGTAATCAATTGCTGTGTTAGAGTAAAGCAGTAATTTTTTATTCAATGTACTAATAGACTTCTTTTTGTCTTATAAATAGAATTTCGCTGGGATTTATTTGAAAATGAAATATCATCCTACAATATGTTTTTGATGTATTTATGGTTTTGTTACTCTGTGGCAACTTTAACAGTTCATATCATGTACTCTCAGACCTGGCAGACTTAGTTATTCTGGATGGCAGCCCTGTGGTTTTCCTTTCCAAAGTTTCTGATGATTGTGACCTTCAGGAAGGTATTCAGAGTAATTTAAACCTGTCCAGGGAAATCAGTTTCCAGATACTTTTGCTGAAAGTCACGGCACTCTACGTGTGTTGGATAAGAAGCAACAGAAAAGTTGGAAAGGAATAATAGACTGTAATAATCTGATGCACTGAGTAATTTAGAAATGAAAATTTGACTCAGCTTGACATGCTGTAACAACAAACATTAATTTATTTCACCTATGGTAATACATTGCACTGATTGCTAACAGGAAAAATAAGTTTACAGTTCATAATTCTTTATACAACAATCGTTTATAATTACTGTGTTTAAAATAGTATCAGGAAAAATTACTTAGCTATATGAGAATTGATTTATGTTTTCCTTTTTTAGTTGCTCCAACAATTGAATTTGGCCCTGAGCACTTCGAAGGCCTTACTGTTAAAGCTGGAGAGAGCATTAGACTCAAAGCTTTAATCAAAGGACGTCCAGTACCTAAGGTGACATGGTTTAAAGATGGTAAGGAGATTGAAAAAACAATGAGTATAGAAATAACTACAGCTATTGGATATAGCACAATCTTCATTAGAGATGCGACCCGGGATCATCGTGGAGTGTACACAGTAGAAGCCAAAAATGCATCAGGCACTAAACGAGAAGATATTACATTCAGAATACAAGGTACTGCACCAAACACTTCCAGCCTATATTTTTTTAATAGAATTTTAATCTAAGTGCCAGCAAATTTTAATTCTGAACCTTTAATTTTGCAGACACACCAGGAAAAGTTGGTGGACCAATACGATTCACAAACGTTACTGGAGAAAAAGTGACATTATGGTGGGAGCCTCCAGCTAATGATGGTTGTGCTTCTATTTCCCACTACATAATTGAAAAACGTGAAACCAGCAGGATTGCTTGGGCATTAGTTGAAGACAAGTGTGAAGCTTGCAGCTACACTGCACTTAAATTAATAAAGGGCAATGAGTACCAGTTCCGTGTCTCTGCAGTAAACAAATTTGGAGTTGGCAGACCACTGGAGTCTGATCCAGTTACAGCACAAATACCTTACAGTAAGTTTCCATCTCATTCTGTAAAAGTAACTGTTGAGTTAACATTTTGTATTTCTAACGATGTTTTTCTTTTTATTTTTATTTTAGCTCTTCCTGATGCCCCAGGAACTCCAGAGCCCACGAATGTAACAGGAGACAGTATCACACTCACATGGGAAAGACCAAATTCAGATGGCGGAAGTGAGATAAATGAGTATATTCTAGAAAGGAGAGAAAAGAAGAGCATGCGCTGGGTTAAAGTATCCAGTAAGAGGCCCATTGCTGAGAACAGATACAGAGTAACTGGCCTTATTGAAGGCAACGAGTATGAATTTCGTGTCATGGCTGAAAATGCTGCAGGAGTTGGACCTCCAAGTGATGCTTCAAAGTTGATTAAATGTAGAGAACCCGTGAGCCCACCAAGTGCTCCTAATGTTGTAAAGGTGACAGATACATCAAAGACTAGTGTAAGCTTAGAGTGGACCAAGCCAGTTTTTGATGGAGGTATGGAAATAATTGGGTACATTATTGAGATGTGCAAAGCTGACCTAGAAGCATGGCAGAAAGTCAATGCAGAGACCGTTCTTGCTACTAAATATACTGTTGTTGATTTGGAGGCAGGAGAACACTATAAATTCAGAGTTAGTGCTGTCAATGGTGCTGGAAAAGGAGAAAGCTGTGAAGTTCCTGCTTCAGTCCAAACTGTGGACAGGCTTTCTGCACCTGAAATTGATATCGATGCAAACTTCAAGCAGACTCATATTGTACGAGCAGGTGCAAGCATTCGTCTGTTTATTGCCTTCTCTGGAAAACCTATTCCTACTGCTGTGTGGTCCAAAGCAGATGCAAATCTTAGCTTGCGTGCTGACATTCAAACAACTGATTCATTCAGCACATTGACTGTGGAAGAATGCAATAGAAATGATGCTGGCAAGTATGTCTTTACTGTGGAAAACAACAGTGGAAGTAAGTCAATTACATTCACTGTCAAAGTTTTGGACACTCCTGGTCCACCTGGTCCTATTACATTTAAGGATGTGACTCGAGGATCTATTACTTTAATGTGGGATGCTCCTGTTTTGGATGGAGGTTCACGTATCCATCACTACATTGTGGAAAAACGGGAAGCAAGTCGTCGTAGCTGGCAAGTGGTGAGTTCAAAATGCACTCGACAAATCTTTAAGGTCACTGATCTGGCAGAAGGTGTCCCATATTACTACCGAGTGTCAGCAGAAAATGAATATGGTGTAGGTGAACCCTGTGAACTGACGGAACCAATTATAGCCACTGAAGAACCTGCTCCACCTAAGAGACTAGATATTGTTGATACAACTAAATCTTCTGTAGTTTTAGCTTGGCTTAAACCTGACCATGATGGTGGTAGTCGTGTTACTGGATACCTTCTTGAAATGAAACAAAAAGGATCTGACTACTGGATTGAAGCTGGTCAAACAAAACAACTTACTTTCACTGTTGAAGGCCTGGTGGAGAACACTGAATATGAGTTCCGGGTCAAGGCAAAGAATGATGCTGGCTACAGTGAGCCAAGAGAAGCTTTCTCTTCTGTTATTATTAAGGAGCCACAGATTGAACCAACAGCAGATCTCAGTGAAATAAGCAGACAGCTCATAACATGCAAGGCTGGAGGCACCTTTACTATTGATATACCGATTAGTGGCCGCCCAGCTCCAAAAGTGACATGGAAACTTGAGGAGATGAGGCTGAAGGAAACTGAGAGAGTGACCATCAAGACAACAAAAGACAGAACAACACTTACTGTAAAGGACAGTATGAGAGGTGACTCTGGGAAATACTACCTCACACTTGAAAATACTGCTGGTGTGAAAACATTTACTGTCACAGTGGTAGTCATAGGAAGGCCAGGTCCAGTCACTGGCCCAATTGAAATATCGTCTGTCTCTGCTGAATCCTGTGTGCTGACCTGGAAAGAACCTGAAGATGATGGTGGCAGTGACATTACAAACTACATTGTAGAGAAACGTGAATCTGGAACAACAGCGTGGCAACTGGTAAATTCCAGTGTAAAACGTACACAGATCAAAGTCACTCATCTTACAAAATACCAGGAGTACAGTTTTCGAGTAAGCTCAGAAAACAGATTTGGTGTCAGCAAACCCCTTGAATCAAAAACTGTGGTAGCTGAGCATCCATTTGGTAAGTGAAACTTTTTTTAAATCTGTTGTTTTCCTCGGACTACTGTAACTATTTGTAACAACTAACATTCTCCTCACCTTCCATTTGTGTTTAGTCCCACCAAGCCCACCCTCAAGGCCAGAAGTCTATTCTGTGTCTGCAACTGCCATGGCAATTCGCTGGGAGGAACCCTATCATGATGGTGGCAGCAGAGTCATTGGATACTGGGTTGAAAAAAAGGAGCGCAACACTATTCTTTGGGTGAAGGAAAACAAAGTGCCATGCTGTGAATGCAACTACAAAGTCACAGGACTGGTGGAAGGCCTAGAATATCAATTCAGAACGTATGCTCTAAATGCTGCAGGTGTTAGCAAAGCTAGTGAAGCTTCCAGACCTGTAGTGGCTCAAAATCCAGTTGGTAAGTATTACTTTCAATAGTTGTTTTGTTAATTAAGTTAAAAGCGAATTACATTTCTCATTTTTTGTTTTATTTCTCCAGATCCACCAGGAAGACCAGAAGTAACAGATGTCACCAGATCTACAGTTTCCCTGAGCTGGTCAGCACCACTTTACGATGGTGGAAGTAAAATTATTGGATATATTATAGAGCGTAAACCATATAATGAATCTGGTGATGGACGCTGGCTGAAATGCAATTATACCATTGTCTCGGAAAACTTTTTTACTGTGACAGCTCTTAGTGAAGATGAAGCATATGAATTCCGTGTACTAGCAAAGAATGCTGCTGGTGTGATTAGCAAAGGATCTGAATCAACTGGTGCTGTCATTTGCAAAGATGAATACTGTAAGAAATACTCATTTGGAACAATTAAAAAATAACGTTCCATTTTTAATACTGTCATGTAATTTGTTTTTAATCTCTTTTTTTCTTTATGACAGCACCACCAAAGGCTGAACTCGATGCTAGGTTGCAGGGAGAAGTTGTGACCATTAGGGCTGGATCTGATCTTGTTCTCGATGCAGCTGTTGGTGGGAAACCAGAACCAAAAGTCTTCTGGTCCAAAGGCGACAGGGAACTGGACCTATGTGAAAAGATCTCTCTGCAATACACCAGCAAACGAGCCATTGCAATTATCAAGTTCTGTGACAGAAGCGATAGTGGAAAATATACTCTAACAGTTAAAAATGCCAGTGGGACAAAACAAATTTCTGTTCTTGTCAAAGTGCTTGGTATGTATTCCATGATTAATATTCCTATATAATATACTGAAAAAAAAAAAGGCATTATTTTAAATAAGAGTGAGAAGTTTTTCTTAGCTGCTAATAACAATACCTATTTTCACCTCTATTCAGATTCACCAGGTCCATGCTCAGGCAAAATCACAGTTAGCAGAGTAACAGAAGAGAAATGTACTCTGGCATGGAATATTCCTGAGGAAGATGGAGGTGCACAAATCACTCACTACGTCGTAGAAAGGCGTGAAACCAGCAGACTTCACTGGGTTATTGTTGAGGCTGAATGCCAGACATTATCATGTGTGGTAACAAAACTTATTAAAAATAATGAGTACATCTTCCGTGTCAGAGCTGTCAACAAATATGGGCCAGGTGTTCCACTTGAAACAGAACCCGTCATTGCCAGGAATGCTTTCAGTGAGTGTTAATACCTTCCATCCTGTGTCAGAATGTGTGGAATGTTTCTCACAGATTTAAAAAAAATTGGTAAAACTTTTTTTTTTCCACATTAAAAAAAAAAAAACAGCTATCCCAACGCAGCCTGGTGCTCCTGAAGAAGTGAGTGTTGGCAAGGAACACATCATTATTCAGTGGACAAAGCCAGAATCAGATGGTGGCAGTGAGATTAAGGACTATCTTGTAGACAAACGTGAAAGGAAAAGTCTGCGCTGGACACGAGTGAACAGAGATTACACAATTTATGATACCAGACTGAAAGTCACTGGTCTTATGGAAGGCAGCCAGTACCAGTTCCGTGTCACTGCAGTGAATGCTGCTGGAAACAGTGAGCCTAGTGAAGCTTCACAATACATGTTATGCAAAGAGCCATCATGTAAGTTGCCACATTTAAAATATATTTTTATAAATATATTTAATATAAAATATATAAAAATATATAAAAATATATTTTAATATAAAATATATAAACTGTGAAATGTTCCCTGCACCAATATGAAATACATTTTCTTCTTTTTCAAAGATACTCCTGCACCACCTTCAGCTCCAAGAGTTGTGGATACTACCATGCACAGCATAAGTTTAGCATGGTCAAAGCCCACATATGATGGTGGTGCTGACATCTTAGGCTATGTGCTTGAAATAAAAGAAGAAGGTACTGAACAGTGGTACCGACCACATACAACTCCCACTCTGAGGAATGCTGAGTTCACTGTAACTGGCCTTAAAACAAACCAGAAATACCAATTCAGAGTTGCTGCTACAAATGTGAATGGTATGAGTGAATTTAGTGAATCATCAGCAGAAATAGAACCTGTGGAAAGAATAGGTAATTTGAAAACTCAGTGTGTATTTTAAGGAATAATTATGTTTTCCTTCAAAACTACTAAAAGATTAATTTGTTCTGTTTCTTACACCCCTTCATCAGAAATACCTGAGCTTGAGCTTGCTGATGATCTGAAGAGAACAGTAACAGTGAGAGCTGGTGGTTCCCTGCGCCTAATGGTCTCTGTGTCTGGCAGACCTGCTCCTGTAATCACATGGAGCAAGCAGGGTGTTGACCTTGTAAGTCGAGCTGTTATTGATACTACCGACAGTTACACTCTACTTATTGTGGATAAAGTTAATCGGTATGATGCTGGAAAATACGTCATTGAGGCTGAAAATCAATCAGGAAAAAAATCAGCGACTATTTCTGTAAAAGTGTATGGTAAGTACTGCTACAGTTATGTATGGGTATTACACCACTCATAGTGCATGTTGCTTGGGAGTAAGAAACTAAGTTATTTAAAGGAATTTTGCAGTTTAAATAACATGAGAATGTTTGGAAACTCAAAGAAACAATTCAACCCAGAGGAAAATAAGTAGTTTTTAAAAGCTGTGCTAGTTTATAAATCAAATCCAAATGTTGTTTTTCCTCTTTTTTTATTCAGAACTGAATCATTGACCAGAAGAGGAAGGGATCTGGAAGAAAAAAAATAATTTGTTGTTGTTGTTGTTTTAGATACACCTGGTCCACCAGCTGCAGTGAGAATTAAGGAAGTATCAAAAGATTCTGTGACACTTACTTGGGATATTCCAACCATTGATGGTGGAGCCCCAGTCAGCAATTACATAATTGAGAAACGTGAAGCTTCCATGAGAGCTTACAAGACTGTCACTACCAAATGCAGCAAGACATTTTATAGAGTTACTGGACTTCTAGAAGGAGCTTTGTATTATTTCAGAGTACTGCCAGAAAATATTTATGGCATTGGTGAAGCTTGTGAGACATCTGACGCAATACTAGTATCTGATGTACCTATGGTACCACAAAAACTTGAAGTGATTGATACCACTAAGTCAACTGTCACTCTTGCATGGGAGAAACCACCACATGATGGTGGAAGCAGACTGACTGGCTATGTTATTGAGGCCAGCAAAGCTGGAACAGAAAGGTGGTTGAAGGTAGTGACAGTGAAGCCTACTATTTATGAACATACAATTATCTCTCTCAATGAAGGTGAGCAGTACTTGTTCAGGGTCAGAGCACAGAATCAGAAGGGTGTGTCAGAACCACGAGAGATTGTCACAGCAGTGACAGTACAGGACCAAAAAGGTAGGTATCTACTGTTAAAAATAACAGCTGACACCAAATGAACGTGGTATTTATAAAATGGTTACCAAAAATATTAATGTTTTTCTTTTCTTAGTTCTGCCAACAATTGACCTTGCTGGAATACCTCAGAAAACAATTCATGTACCTGCTGGCAAGCCCATTGAGTTAGCTATTCCAATTGAAGGACGGCCACCCCCAGCTGCATCTTGGTTCTTGGCTGGTTCTAAACTAAAAGAATCAGAACGCGTCAAAATGGAGACTGTTGCCAAAATGGCTAAATTAACTGTGCGTGAGACCACCATACATGACACTGGCGAGTATACACTTGAACTGAAGAACACAACTGGAACAGTTACTGATACAATAAAAGTTATAATCCTTGGTAAGAACTTACGCAAGTAATTGTCCACGATCTTTAACTGTCTGAACTTTGTCACCAGTGATATGATTCCTTTTCTCAACATTATTTTTTGGCCTTTAAATTTATTTATTTTTTCATAGACAAACCTGGACCACCTGTTGGACCTATCCGAATTGATGAAATTGATTCAAATTATGTTACCATCTCCTGGGAGCCACCTGAGCTGGATGGTGGAGCTACACTTAGTGGCTATGTGGTAGAACAGCGTGATGCTCACCGTCCTGGATGGCTGCCAGTCTCAGAGTCAGTAACCAGGACAACATACAAGTTCACCAGGCTTGTTGAAAGTGCAGAATATGTATTCCGTGTGGCTGCTACAAACCGCTTTGGAATTGGATCTTATCTGCAGTCTGAAATTATAGAATGCAAGAGTAGAATTCGTAAGTCTACCTTTAAAAATATAAAAAAATACATGTACGTGGGCTTATGTAGCCACACAAAAATACAATTTTCTAGATGTAACTACCTCTTTTGTTCAAATAATATACATTATCATGCACAGTAGTCTTGTTATACTTCCAGGGAACAATGCCATCCACAAACCTGTGCAGGTATTATAGATGCACTGCACAGAACCTGGACAGTAAAATTGGATTTTATGCTCAGGTCTACAGTTGACCTTGAAAAATTGCTTTACCCCATTATAAAAGCAGGATTATTTCACTGATCTAGTTTCTAAACTACTTTGATATCTGCTGATAAAAAGAATTTGATAGGACATTGATATTACCTTGTCCTACATAGTATGTTCAATATTTCTGTGTGTAGAACGATCTGGTGCTTTCTTCACTAATTCTGTGTTTTCTTTTTACAGGTATTCCTGGCCCTCCTGGCACTCCAGAAGTGTTTGATGTCTCTCGAGATGGCATGACATTAACTTGGTATCCTCCAGAAGATGATGGTGATTCACAGATTACTGGTTACATTGTGGAACGCAAAGAAGTTAGAGCAGATAGATGGATCCGTGTAAATAAAGTTCCAGTTACTATGACTCGTTACCGTTCCACTGGGTTGGTTGAAGGATTAGAATATGAACACCGGGTTACAGCAATCAATGCCAGAGGTGCTGGGAAACCCAGCCGTCCTTCCAAGACTGCCATTGCCAGAGATCCAATTGGTAAGTAATTTCCTGTATAGATTAAGCACATGATAGCAGAATGGAAATGATCCTACTAGAAGTCACTCTTTTTTGTAATTTAGAAATTTATCTGGCTATGAAAATGAATGTCAGGGGAGATTCTGACTGGAGGAAACCAAGGAAAACATTAGTGAAAATCTTTCATTCCAAGTTGCCCTATATAAATCCTATTATGACTTAATACAGATCATATGCTAGAAGTTAGCATTTGTTATGTCTTTTAAATGTTCATAAAAAAAATTCCCACTGAGCCTCCCCCTCCCCACCCCCCCCATCTGGTCTTCTCTTCCAGCTCCTCCAGGTAAACCTCAGAATCCAAGAGTCACTGATACTACAAGAACATCTGTCTCCCTGGCTTGGAGTCCACCAGAAGATGAAGGTGGTTCTAAAGTTACTGGCTACTTAATTGAGATGCAGAAGGTTGATCAATTTGAATGGACCAAATGCAATACTACTCCAACCAAGATTCGTGAATATACCTTGACACATCTCCCCCAAGGTGCAGAGTACAGATTCCGTGTGCTAGCCTGTAATGCTGGTGGGCCAGGAGAACCTGCTGAAGTGCCAGGAACAGTCAAAATAACAGAAATGCTTGGTAAGACACTTGTCTTAACTCCCATTGAAAGCTGTCCTAAAGACCTATTTGCCTAAAGGAGGCATATTATCTGTAAAACAGACATAGCATGACATGTTAATTTTCTTTCAGAATATCCTGACTATGAACTTGATGAAAAATACCAGGAAGGTCTCATGGTGAGACAAGGTGGAGTTATCAGGCTTACAATACCCATTAAGGGTAAGCCCATCCCAATATGCAAATGGACAAAAGAAGGACATGACATCAGCAAGAGGGCCATGATTGCAACTTCTGACACTCACACAGAACTTGTGATCAAAGATGCAGAAAGAGAAGATTCCGGCACCTATGATCTGGCACTTGAAAATAAGTGTGGCAAAAAAGCTGTGTATATTAAAGTCAGAGTGATTGGCATACCAAATCCACCAGAAGGGCCACTTGAGTATGATGATATACAAGCTCGTTCTGTCAGAGTAAGCTGGAGACCTCCTACAGATGATGGTGGTGCAGATATACTAGGTTATATTGTTGAGAGACGAGAAGTACCAAAGACTGCCTGGTACACTGTTGACTCTAGAGTAAAAGGGACATCATTAGTAGTGAAAGGGCTGAAAGAAAATGTGGAGTATCACTTCCGTGTTTCTGCAGAAAACCATTTTGGTATTAGCAAATCTCTCAAATCTGAAGAACCAACCATACCAAAGACACCTCTAAGTAAGTCCCCATTTTATATTTTTTAAATATTTTTTTTACTACTGTTTACTTACTACAGTATGGTTCTAAAAGTGCCATAGTCTATGCAAATTTTTTAATGCTGTCATTATTATTTCTATTACTTATGTTGTTATCATTATTAACAGATCCTCCAGAGCCTCCAAACAACCCACCTGAAGTACTTGATGTCACAAAGAGTTCTGTTAACTTGTCCTGGTCCAGACCTAAAGATGACGGTGGTTCTCGTGTAACCGGCTACTACATTGAACGTAAAGAGACATCTACAGAAAAATGGGTCCGGCATAACAAAACACAGATCACCACTACAATGTACACAGTCACAGGACTTGTTCCAGATGCTGAATATCAGTTCCGTGTCATTGCTCAAAATGATATTGGTGAAAGTGAAGCAAGTCCTGCTTCTGAACTAGTAGTTTGCAAGGATCCTTTTGGTAAGAAAATGTTTGCATTAACAATTAATTGCTTGTGTATAGCAATTTAGTGACATTCAAAGAGGAATTTAACTTCTGTATATTCTGCAATTTTCAGACAAACCAAGCCAACCTGGAGAAATTGAGATCACTTCTATATTTAAAGACAGCATTACATTAGAATGGGAACGACCTGAAAGTGATGGTGGCAAAGAAATCCTTGGCTATTGGGTTGAGTATCGACAGTCCGGAGAAAGCACCTGGAAAAAATGCAATAAAGAACGGATCAAGGACAGACAGTTTACAGTAGGAGGTTTACTAGAGGCCACAGAATATGAATTCCGTGTTTTTGCAGAAAACCAGACTGGACTCAGTAGACCTCGAAGGACTGCTATGGCCGTGAAAACTAAACTAACATGTAAGGAAAAAAAAAAAAAAAAAAAAAACCACGTAATATTTACTGTGATATTGCCAAGATCTTGTGTTTCATAAACCATGGTGCCGCACTTAATATGCTGTTTGCTTTACATGTTATTTGCCAACATGACTGTCTTAAAGCACAGCCCAGTCATTCAAATATAAGAGGCACAATTTTAAATAAAGGTTAAATTCCAGTACCATAGTAATAGAGGAACATTTAATCTTCATTATTTTTTAATGAGGAACATTTCATCTTCATTATTTTTTTAATTTTCTTTATTTTAGCTGGAGAGGCACCTGCCATAAGAAAAGAAATGCAGGATGTTACAACTAAACTGGGTGAAGCAGCTCAACTGACATGCCAGATTGTTGGGAGACCTCTTCCGGATATTAAATGGTATCGCTTTGGCAAAGAGCTGCTGCAAAGCCGAAAATATAAAATGTCATCTGATGGACGCAACCATACGCTAACAGTAATAACAGACGAACAAGAGGATGAAGGTCTCTACACTTGTGTGGCTACCAATGATGTCGGAGAAATTGAAACTAGTGGCAAGCTATTATTGCAGGCTCCTCCTCAGTTCCACCCAGGCTTTCCATTGAAAGAGAAATACTATGCGGGTGCAGGTGGCACCCTCCGCCTTCACGTTGTGTATATTGGCCGACCAGTACCAGCAATAACTTGGTTCCATGGCAACAAACCTCTGAGAGGATCAGAAACAGTTACTATTGAGAACACAGAACATTATACTCATCTTGCTATTAAGAATGTTCAACACAAGACTCATGCCGGGAAGTACAAAGTGCAACTCAGTAACACATTTGGAACAGTTGACACTGTACTTAATGTGGAAATACAAGGTAATTTTATGTTCAGTATTTTTGTGGAATATTTTATGAAATATTAACTGGAAAAAGAACTAAAAATATGCTGCTTTTTTCTTTTACAGATAAGCCAGATAAACCAATAGGACCAATCATTATAGAGTCTATACTGAAGAACTCTGTGGTGATTAGCTGGAAACCACCAGAGGATGATGGAGGTGCTATGATAACAAACTACATCATAGAGAAACGTGAAGCCAAGGAAGGAACTGAATGGCAACTTGTTTCTTCAAGCATTTCAGGCACAACCTGTAGAATTGTTAACCTAACTGAAAATGCAGGCTATTATTTCCGTGTTTCTGCTCAGAATACATATGGCATTAGTGAAGCACTGGAGGTCTCATCAGTTGTTGTTATGAAGCCTCCATTTGGTAAGTGAACACCAAAATATCCAGTTGTGTATGTCCCTATAATTACTAAGGCAAGGTCACTTAATCTTTGAATTATTTTATTCTTTATAGAAAAACCAGGACAACCTGGTCAGCCAGTAGCAAGTGCTGTCACAAAGGATTCTTGTGTTGTCTCATGGAAGCCACCTGCAAGTGATGGAGGGGCAAAGATTAGAACTTACTATCTCGAGAAGCGTGAGAAAAAACAAAACAAGTGGATTTCTGTCACAACAGATGAAATTCGTGAAACTGTCTATTCTGTGAAAGATCTTATTGAAGGTCTTGAGTATGAGTTCCGTGTAAAATGTGAAAATCTAGGTGGTGAGAGCGAGTGGAGTGAGGTATCACAACCAGTCATTCCAAAATCTGATGTACCGATTCAAGCACCACATTTCAAAGAAGAACTAAGAAATCTGAATGTGAAATTTCAAGCTAATGCCACCTTTGTCTGCAAAGTCACTGGTCATCCTAAACCAATTGTCAAGTGGTACAGGCAGGGCAAGGAAATCATGCCAGATGGTGAAAAGATCAAAATACAGGAATTCAAGGGTGGATATCATCAGCTGGTCATAACAAATGTAACGGATGATGATGCCACAGTATATCAAGTTAGAGCTACCAACCAAGGAGGATCTGTGTCTGGCACTGCCTCTTTAGATGTTGAAGGTAATGAAGGATCTTAATTCCCAAGATAAATTATTTTTTAAGTTTTGAATATTTAAATTATTGGTGCTCTTTTCAGGTGTTTTTGCTCAAGTGTTGTTTTTTCCTTCCTCTTTCCTTTCCAGTTCCTGCAAAGATTCACTTGCCCAAGAACCTGGAAGGCATGGGAGCTGTTCATGCCCTCCGAGGAGAAGTAGTGAGCATCAAGATTCCGTTCAGTGGCAAGCCGCACCCCGTGATCACATGGCAGAAGGGACAAGATCTCATTGACACTAATGGACATTACCAAGTCATTGTTACACGATCATTCACATCTCTTGTTTTCCCAAACGGTGTTGACAGAAAAGATGCAGGGTTTTACATTGTTTGTGCCAAAAACAGATTTGGAATTGATCAAAAAACAGTTGAATTAGATGTGGCTGATGTGCCTGACCCACCAAGAGGTCTAAAGGTAACTGACATTTCAAGGGATTCAGTTAACTTAATCTGGAATGAACCAGCTACAGATGGAGGAAGCAGAATCATAAACTACATTATTGAGAAACGTGCTACAACAGCAGAGAGATGGATTCGTGTTGCACAAGCTCGTGATACACGATACACAGTGGTGAACCTGTTTGGCAAGACCACTTACCAGTTCCGTGTAATTGCAGAAAACAAGTTTGGCCAAAGCCAGCCCTCTGAACCTACTGAGCCAATTATAACAAAGGAAGATAAGACCAGAATAATGAACTATGATGAAGAAGTTGATGAGACCAGAGAAGTTACCACAGTTAAAGCGGCTCACTATTCTACAAAGGAACTCTATGACAAGTACATGATTGCAGAAGAGCTTGGACGTGGGCAGTTTGGCATTTCACACCGCTGTGTTGAGGCAGTTTCAAAAAAGACTTACCTGGCTAAGTTTGTCAAAGTAAAAGGTGCTGACCAGGTTTTGGTAAAGAAGGAAATTTCCATTCTAAACATTGCTAGGCACCGAAATATCCTATATCTTCATGAATCATTTGAGAGCCTGGAGGAATTGGTCATGATCTTTGAATTTATTTCTGGAGTTGACATCTTTGAAAGAATCAGCGCTGCTTCATTTGAACTGAATGAAAGAGAAATAGTGAGTTATGTACGGCAGGTCTGTGATGCACTAGAATTTTTACATCGCCACAGCATTGGACATTTTGATATCAGACCAGACAATATTATTTACTTCACAAGAAGAAGCTCAGTAGTTAAAATTGTTGAATTTGGTCAAGCCAGACAATTGAAGCCTGGAGACAGCTTTAGACTTCAGTTCACTTCTCCTGAATATTATGCACCTGAAGTGCATCATCATGATTTGGTCAGCACAGCGACTGACATGTGGTCAGTTGGTGCTCTAACGTATATACTTCTCAGTGGCATTAATCCTTTCATTGCTGAAACAAACCAACAAGTTATTGAAAATATTCTAAATGCTGAATACAGCTTTGATGATGAAGCATTCAAAGATATAAGCATTGAGGCCATGGACTTCATTGATCGCCTACTAGTAAAGGAAAGAAAAGCTCGGATGACAGCTACTGAAGCACTTAACCACGTGTGGCTAAAACAGCAAATAGAAAAGACCAGCACTAAAGCCATCAAGACCTTAAGACACAGGCGTTACTACCAAACTCTAGTAAAGAAGGAGTGGAACACAGTTGTGTCAGTAGCCCGCATTTCCTGTGGAGGTGCAATTAGATCTCAGAAAGGTGTAACAGTGGCTAAAGTTAAAGTTGCACCAATAGACATTGGTCCTATTGCTGGGCAGATAAACCATACTGTTACAGAAGAAGGAGGGCATGCCAAATATGTATGTAGGATTGAAAACTATGATCAGTCCACACAAGTCACCTGGTACTTTGGTATGAGGCAATTAGAAAGCAATGAGAAATATGAAATCAAATACGAAGAAGGTGTGGCAACCATGTATGTCAAAGATGTTTCTAAATCAGATGATGGGACCTACAGATGCAAGGTTGTAAATGACTATGGTGAAGACAGCTCTTATGCAGAACTTTTTGTTAAAGGTGTGAGAGAAATTTCTGAGCACTACAGATGTAGAACTATTAGGAAAGTGAAACGCCGGGTTGATACAATGAGACTACTAGAGCGTCCACCAGAATTTACTCTGCCTTTGTATAATCGCACTGCATACATTGGAGAAAATGTCAGGTTTGGTGTAACTATAACAGTCCACCCAGAACCTCGTGTAACATGGTTCAAATCAGGCCAGAAAATCAAACCTGGTGATGATGATAAGAAGTATACTTTTGAATCAGACAAGGGTCTTTACCAACTTGTTATCAATAAAGTCACTGAAGAGGATGATGCTGAATATAGTATTGTGGCACGCAATAAATATGGGGAAGACAGCTGCAAAGCTAAGCTGACTGTGATTCCACATCCACCTCCAGCAGATGCTACACTAAGGCCAATGTTTAAAAGACTGCTGGCAAATGCTGAATGTCAAGAAGGCCAAAATGTCAGTTTTGAGATCAGGGTATCTGGTGTACCAAAACCAACACTGACGTGGGAGAAAGATGGTCAACCTCTGTCCTTTGGCCCTAACTTTGATATAATTCATGAAGGTTTAGATTACTATGCTTTGCATATCAGAGATACTTTACCAGAAGACAGCGGTTATTACAGAGTTACTGCTACAAACAGTGCTGGATCTACAAGCTGTCAGGCTTATCTAAAAGTTGAACGCTTGAAATACGTCAAACGTGAGTACAAGACTGAAGAAGAGCGGGAGAAGCATGTTCAGAGGCAAATTGACAAAACCTTAAGAATGGCAGAAATCCTTTCTGGGGTTGAACCTGTTCCATTGACACAAACGGCACAAGAGGCTCTCAGAGAAGCTGCTATCTTATACAAACCAGCTGTCAGCACTAAGACTGTCAAAGGTGAATATGAAATTAAGAAAAAAGAGAAGAAGGAAGAAAGAAGACTTCGTATGCCATACGAGGTCCCAGAACCTCGCAAACATGTGCGCACTACTATTGAAGAAGATCAGAACATTAAACACTTTGTGCCTCTGTCAGATATGAAGTGGTACAAGAGGCTGCGAGACCAGTATGAAATGCCAGGAAAACTTGAGAGAACTGTTCAGAAACGCCAGAAACGCATACGTCTTTCCAGGTGGGAGCAGTTCTACGTGATGCCACTGCCACGCATTTCTGATCAGTATAAACCTAAATGGCGCATACCAAAGCTAACACAAGATGATCTTGAAACTGTGAGACCAGCACGCAGGCGTACCCCATCTCCAGATTATGAATTTTACTATAGACCAAGGAGGCGATCACTTGGTGACTTGTCTGATGAAGAATTACTCCTGCCTATTGATGACTATTTAGCCATGAAGAGAACTGAAGAGGAAAGACTGCGCCTTGAAGAAGAGCTTGAGTTAGGCTTTTCTGCTTCCCCACCAAGTAGGAGCCCCCCACGCTTTGAATTGTCTGCACTTCGGTATTCTACTGCGGGAGCACAGGTCAGTTCAGAGGAAGAAAGAAAAAGAGAGATGAGGTATTCAAGCTACCACATTCCAATTAAAGCTGAAACCAGTGCAAGCTATGCAGAGCTTCGTCAGCGGCATGACAGGGCTGCCTACAGACCACCAAAACAAAAACAAAGAATAATGGATGAAAGAGAGGATGAAGAATTGCTCCGTCCAGTTGGCACTGCTCAACGGCTCTCTGAGTACAAGAGTGAGCTGGAATATATGGCAGAAGAGGAAAAGAGTAGACTTAGGAGAAGGAGGGAAAGAGAAATAACTGAGATCACATCAGAAGAAGAAGAAGAAATAGAAATGGTGCAACATGTCCACAGGGAATTTTCACCTCCCTCTAGATTACTAAGAAGAAGAAGATCTCTCTCTCCAACTTACATTGAGTTGATGCGCCCTGTATCTGAATTAATTAGACCCCGCTCACGGCCTCCTGAAGAAAGTGAGAGAAGATCCCCAACACCAGAGAGAACTCGACCTCGCTCACCTAGCCCAGTTTCTAGTGAAAGATCACTCTCTCGGTTTGAGAGGATGGCAAGATTTGATATATTTTCTCGATATGAGTCCATGAAATCTGCTTTGAAAACTCAGAAAACTATGGAAAGGAAATATGAAGTTCTAACTCAACAGCCTTTCACACTTGACCATGCTCCCCGCATCACCCTGAGAATGCGCTCACATCGGGTGCCGTGTGGCCATAATACCCGGTTCATTCTGAATGTCCAGTCAAAACCAACTGCTGAAGTGAAGTGGTACCACAATGGTATCGAGCTGCAAGAGAGCAGCAAGATACATTTCACTAATACCAGTGGGGTATTAACTCTGGAGATTCTTGACTGCCATATTGACGATAGTGGAACATACCGGGCTGTATGCACAAACTACAAAGGAGAATGTTCTGATTATGCAACATTAGATGTTACTGGAGGAGACTACACTACATACTCTTCCCAGCGGAGAGATGAAGAAGTACCAAGATCAATTTTACCTGACCTGACAAAAACAGAGGCATATGCAGTCTCCTCATTCAAGAAAGCATCTGCTACAGAAGCAAGTTCTTCAGTAAGAGAGGTCAAATCAGAGATATCAGCAACAAGAGAATCGCTTTTATCATATGAACACTATGCTTCTTCTGAAGAAAAAATCACTGCAGCAGAAGAAAAATCATTGGAAGAAAGGACTGTACACAAAGCATTTAAAAGCACTCTGCCAGCAACAATCCTTACAAAACCACGATCGATCACGGTTTCTGAAGGGGAGACTGCAAGATTTTCCTGTGACGTTGATGGTGAACCAGCACCAACAATAACATGGTTCCGTGCAGGTCAACCTATTGTTTCTTCAAGGCGCTTCCAAGTAACACGCACACAGTACAAGTCTACTTTTGAAATTTCCTTGGTCCAGATGTCAGATGAAGGGAGTTATACTGTTGTGGTGGAAAACTCAGAAGGAAGACAGGAAGCACACTTTACTTTGACCGTTCAAAGAGCAAAAGTTCCTGAAAAAACAATTACATCACCTCCAAGAATCAAATCTCCTGAGCCCCGTGTAAAGTCTCCAGAACCAGTTAAGTCTCCAAAACGAGTGAAATCTCCCGAAACCATCAGTAGCCCCCCAAAAGCAAAGTCACCACCTGCAGACAAAACAGTACCAACAGAGAAAGTACAATTACCAACTGCTTCTCCTCCAAAGATAAAACAGCAGCTGAAAGCAGAAACTCTTGGAGATAAGGTAAAGTTATCCTGTGCAGTTGAAAGCAGTGTTTTAAGTGTCAGAGAAGTGGCTTGGTATAAGGATGGCAAAAAACTGAAAGAAGACCATCATTTCAAGTTTCATTATGCAGCAGATGGCACCTATGAGCTCAAAATTCATGACCTCATGGAATCTGATAAAGGAGAATACACCTGTGAAATTACTGGGGAAGGAGGCATTTCAAAAACTAACTTCCAGTTTACTGGACAAGTATTTAAAAATATCCATTCCCAGATAAGAGGGGTATCATCTGAAACTCGTAAATCAGTTCAGAAAGAAGATGAAGTACTTACAGTTTCTACCCAGAAGAAATCATCAGTGGCAACTGAAGAAAAAGCAGCAGTTCAGGAAGTCATTAAAAAGTCAATTGTTACTGAAGATGTCAAACAATTGAAAGCAGAAGTTAGAGCTTCTTCAACTCAAATGACAGTGTCTGAAGGACAAAAAGTGACTTTGAAAGCCAGCATTCCTGGTGCCTCTGAAGTAAAATGGGTGCTGAATGGAATGGAGCTAAGAAATTCAGATGATTACAGATACGGTGTTTCTGGAAGTGATCAGACACTAACTATCAAGAAGGCTAGCAATAAAGATGAAGGTATACTCACCTGTGAAGGTAAAACTGACGAGGGCATTATTAAATGCCAGTATGTTCTTACCTTTTCTAAAGAGCGCTCAAATGAACCAGCATTTATCATGCAACCTAAGTCTCAAAATGTCAATGAAGGACAAGATGTATTGTTCACCTGTGAAGTTTCTGGGGATCCTTCTCCTGAAATTGAGTGGTTTAAGAATAATCAACCTGTAAGTATTTGCTTAAGGTATTTACTTGAAAATTTAGAATTCTTCATAAATCCGATCTTAATGAAACATTTTTTTCCCTCCTCAGATTGCTGTTTCATCACACATCAGCGTAACTCGCTCTAAAAACATATATACTCTTCAGATTCAAAATGCTGCAGTAAGTGACACTGGAAAATACACAGTCAAAGCTAAAAATTACCATGGGCAGTGCTCTGCTACAGCATCTTTGACTGTACTCCGTAAGTTTGTTCTCTGGGTCTTGTGTTCAGACTAATCAGGACTTTTTGCTGTGGTGCATCTACTAAAAAGATTTTTGATAAATAAAACTCCGGTAAAGTTGATACAGGTAGTTTAACAAGTTTCTATTTATTTTATATATTTATATATCTGCAAAACTAAAACAGCATTAGAAATCTTCCCACAGAGGAGCACACAGATGCTCCGTTACATCCATAGATGAGTGTTAACAGAAAGCTGTGAACATTCCTTCTAGGATGACCCTGTTACTAAGACCTTGGTCTGGCAAGTACTCTTTTCTCAATTGCTAACCAGAATCTGTTTTGATAAAGTAATTCTGCATTTAAAAACTGTTACGGTAACTTATCCATAACTGAACCAGGTTTAGGATTTTACTGGCTGTACAAGGACATCTCTGTTCCTAGCACCAACAGGTTACTATAGTTTGTTTGGATGAATGTGCTTGTGCTTAAAGGAAAGCTGCAGTGACCGATCTCTTCTGCTTTCTTTGATAGTTACAGAACAGTGCAGTGAAGTATAGAACTCACAATACCATACCTGTAAGAACTTGAAAATGTTTCACAACTTCTACAAATATGAACTGAACACACAATTTCTCAATGTCAAATTCTACTAATGGCTTTAATAGGAAATGCTGTGTGATGACCTATTTCTTCTTAAGTATGTTTTTCCTTCAAGCTCATATATACTAGTAACAGTTCTGCTTCCTACTTGTTTCATTTACAAATTAGCATTTGTAACTTGGACATCTTGAATCAAATGATTGTAAAGAATTTTATTCTCCACTGCAGTTTTCCATTGAAAGCAAACAATGCGCTCTTCATTTCTGTGAAATTAACCGTATAGACTGCATGACTTCTTTAGTTAATGTGATGTTATTGGTTTTTCTTCTATGTTTGCGATGCTCCCAGCTCTAATTGAAGAACCTCCAAAAGAGGTAGTATTGAAGACAAGTGGCGACGCAAGCATGCACGACAGTTTTTCTTCTCAGTCCTTTCAAATGGCTTCTTCTAAACAAGAGGCTTCATTCAGCAGTTTCAGCAGTAGCAGCATGACTGAAATGAAATTTGCGAGCATGTCTGCCAAAAGCATGTCCTCCATGAAAGAATCCTTTGTAGAGATGAGCTCCAGCAGTATTATGGGGAAATCTAGTGTGGCTCAACTGGAAAGTTCAACTAGTAAGATGCTTAAATCAGGTCTGAGAGGTGAGCAATACAATTATTGGTAGAGTTAGTGCTTTGAATATCCTGAAGTAGTCCCTAGAGTAAACCTGCTGCATGTCAAAAGGGCTTAGTGGAAACAGACTAACTTGATATTTCTTCTCCTGTTTTGTAAAGGAATACCACCCAAAATTGAAGCTCTCCCATCTGATATCAGTATTGATGAAGGAAAAGTTCTCACAGTATCTTGTGCCTTTTCGGGTGAACCTGCTCCTGAAATAACATGGTACTGCAGAGGAAGAAAAATTACCAGTCAGGACCAGCAAGGCAGATTCCACATTGAAACCAGCGAAGATCTAACCACCTTGATCATCATGGACGTCCAGAAGAACGACGGTGGACTTTATACCCTGAATTTAGGAAATGAATTTGGTACTGATTCTGCCACTGTGAATATTAATATTCGATCAATTTAGAGAGCTTGATCTGTATTATTTACACTTGTCTTTTTACAAGTGATTAATATATGGACTGAAATATCTGATCTGTAAATAATTAAAAAAAAAATATTTTTGTACCTACCTGAATGAGACAAAGTCCAGAGATATACATTATGACTTATAGTCATTATTGACCTAAGAATTTTAAACACTTTTTTCACTGACATGTACATACTGTATATAGCCGAAGTTAACGGTTATGAAGTTTTGTACCATTTATTTTATGACATTTTGAAATGTAACTTTTGGAATTAACAGTTGGTAGGAGAAAGTTTCCTAGCAAACGACTACCCTGCTCAACATTTAACTAATTTTTGTGCCTCAACTCATTGTTGATGTCTAAGAATGCCTCAACAGGTAGAGAGGCTCCCTGTTGAAGATTACCTACACCTAAGAGATGATACTGTGCATTGTATTTCTTACGTGCACAAATATTTATGTTGAATCAGAAATGTAAGGCATTAGTGATGTTTGCAGTTACCCTCCTGTAAGCATTGCTTTAATGTTTTACGTTTTATCTGATTATGTCATACTTTCCATGCCTGACTGACAATTTTTGGACAAAGTGCAAGCGGCCAACACTTTGTTCACCCACCGTTTGGGTACTGTTTCTGACACACTGACTGCCTGAATAGCTTTAAAAAGTAACATCACCTGGCCATCCCCTTAATCAACAAAGCTATTGAGGTACTCAAGTGCAGCAGCAGTACCAACTCTGGGAGGTTCATAGGGTGCAGTGATTGAGTTTGTGTGGTAGTATTAGATACCTAGTAGTCACTTTCAGGCAACTAAGCAGTGAACCACAGTTTGAAAACAAACTGTTGTTACAACATCAAATACCGCCCTGCACTTCAATTTGCTTTAGTTCTCCTAATGTAGTAATAAATCTTGTTAGCTGTTGAGCCTCCTTGAGATAGAATTGTTAATTTGAAATAAAGCATGCTCTCTGCACCTTAAAATGTGTGATTCCTTGTTATTTATTTATTGTGCTTTGCTTTTATAGTTCATCTACTATACTACAGAAAGAGAGTTGCTGAAAGAAAAGTCTGGGTAGAGCTGTGATTCCCCACTGTAAGCTGGGTAACTGTTGAAAATTTAGCCATCTACCAGAAACATCCTGGCCATCAGACTATAGAGGACTAACAACAAAAAGTAAAAAATTTTTCATAGGTTCTTCACTGACTAAGGATAAATTCTAGCACATGCCTAAGCATTATGCTGTTTTTATTATGTCTCTGTTGAGTGAATTTCCAGGCCTTCCACTACGCCCTATATGGAAACATTAGTAATCTCTTTTCTTAACAGCCGGTCTCTGCTGGAAGCAGTTTAAAAACTGCCTCCAGGAAACCCAGCTATTGGCTCCTCTTTTTGGCAGCTGCAGCTAGTGTAGACTAGTTGACCATTGACTAATTGCTTGGTCCTAAAAGTTCTCACCTGCTGCAGGTCATTAAGGGCCCATACCCCATCAGCTCTTCACCCTTCAAGTCAGCTGACACACCTACGGGGAGCAAAGCTTTTACATTCTGGGGCAGGGGGAGAAAATCACAAATCCCATACAGGCAGGTCACAGTTTTGGTTATGGGAAAAGAGTATCAAGTTCAAAAGAGCAATTCTGTTTCTAGAATTCACTCTGATCAGTAGAAAGAGCTTAAGAGCAAAAACTCAGAGCAATGCAACACTGCTTCAGAGCCTGTAGAAGTCTCATAAGTGGTGCTGGGGAGTTATTTGGCAACACCACGTATTATGACTCCCAGCATACTACTGCTAAAAAGAAAGATCCCAAGTTTGCCAAAAGCAGTAAACACAGGTAGTATGTTTAAAAGCTTATCCTAAAAAGATGCATTAGAGAAACAGACTGATTCTTTTTTCTTTCCTATAAGCCTATATACTATCAACCACTAGCTATCCAAATGATACATTTTTTTATGTATTGTGTAACAGACAACAAATAACAAAAAACCTTAATTACTTCAGCAAGTACCTATGTAGGGCAGTTTTAAACTTAGATGAGACAAACCCTGCGTTGGGACCAAAGTAGCAAGCTGTTACTAAAGCCACCACCTCTCCTCCCTGATCCTTGCTACTCTACACTCTTACCAGGCACGGCAGTTCCACCCCTGGGGCTGGGAGGGGGGGCCCGCACTCACCTGACATTTATCTTCCTTGTTGTTAACACATTTCTAATGGCCACCACAGACAAGCTAGTAGGGATATAAAACAATTCTGAAGAAAATTTTATAGTAATAGAATTTGATAGGGCAATTTAAACAAAGCTGCTTGTATTTAATAATTTTAAGGTACTTAAAAAATAAATAAATAAAATCACTATTTGAAGCTACAGCTTGAGTGTAAATGCCCTCAAAAATCATCTGCTGCAGCACTCATACCACTGTAAACCTACCAAGAGCATGAGAACATGTTTTAGCTGAAGTATGAAACATTCCTAGATATGTTGTCATAGCTGGGGACTTATACTGTGCAGTGTACACAGAGGCTTAACACCCTCAAGCCCCATGCTAATCAGCCTACCTAGGTTACCAGAAACACAAGATCTAGCACCATTCACCATCTGGGAAAACAGACCTTGCTTCTCAACAGGGTATCTTAGCTTAGTGCTATACAGCACTAACAAAGCTGAAATCATCCATGGTGCAAGCTCAGCATCACACGGATAGTGTTAAAGTCACAAAGCCAGAGCCAAAGTGAGCTGCTCTCCGGCTAATAAATGGAGATGAAACAAGGTCTAAAGTCAAAATACAGATTTCGGAAGCTAAGTTTTGGGTCAGGACAAGATCCAGACATTTTCAAGTGATGGAACCATTTAGAAGCAATGAAGATGACAAAGGATTGTGAGAGTGTGCAGTACTTTTTCCTTACAGGCAAAAGTAAAAATGAACAACAAAGTAAGGTTTTAAAAAGGCCATTAATTTTAGTCGTTAAAGCATTCAAAGGGGGAAAAAAAAAAAAAAAAAAGCTCAAGAAACCATTTCATTCTAATTCCATTACAGGTATTAAAAAATAATTTTCAAGACAACACACAAAGATACACAGGTACAGCCAGCCAACCTTGTTTCAGCAACTTGTATGCACATATATTTGACAATATTACCACTAAAAATGGACTAGCCAGTAGTCTCAGCAGAAAGTAATAGTCACCAAAAAAAAAAAATCTGCAGACTTAAGCATGGATTCTATTCCGCAAATGCTATTGAAAATTCAGTCTTCAATGTCCTCTACTGAATCTAGACACATTTCCATGATCAAGTGGAAAACATTCTGGTGTGGCAGGATAAGCAAGTTTGTTCTGTCTGTAATGATGCCTCAACTCTGCATGGTACTTAAACAAGCACACCTAACTTTAAGCTGATGAGTCACTCCCGCGCCTAAAAATAGAATTTAAAGCACTTACAGGATTTGCTGAAGTACAATTTTAATAGATAATTCTACATGCCAACCTGCTGAGCCATTGTTTTTTACAGGACTACTAAATGAATGCTAATGTAGAGGTGACATTGATAAAGTCACAACATAAAGCTTCAGTCTTCTTCAGTTTCATAGAAGACATCCCAAAACAATTCTCAGATTACAATTCTCAGACAACAGATTAAGCAGTCTCTGAATAAAAATAAATACATAAAATGAAGCACGAACATTTGAAATTATTTGCCTACTCTATTCAGGTAGAATACTGGGATATTTTTACTTTACAGGCTGACACTTGCTCTGTTTAAAAACAAAACCAATTGCACTACAGGACCAAGTTCACAAAAATATACTAGTATATGCTAGCACTGATGTCTGAAGACATTTAGACAAAGAATGACATGTCACAGTGATAGTGCATAGAAAAATGAGTCAGATCCATGTAAGGTAACAGCACCCTGCTTCTGCAACTGTTATCTAAACTTTGCAGAAAATGTCTGGGCAGCCAAGAAGGTGAAGATAGATACAGAAATAGCCAAAGCAACATTTAGCTCAAGAGAATATGGAAGAAATGATGTGACATTCTTAAATCCTGACCCTCCCACCCTCCCTTTGAACTGAGAATTACCTTTGACATCCTTAATCAACACCCTTGGAGCCATGTGTTTACCCTTTTCTTTAAACATAATGCATTTAATTTGCTTGTTTTTTAAACAGAGCCATAAAATACAGTTGTGCTCTTACCTTTAGCTCTCTCTCCCATATGAGTACTAGTTAAGAACGGTCAGGATATGGCTACGAACGTACTACGGTGTCCTACCCTGAAGAAAAAGAAGGTACCAGACAGCAATGCAGGGAAATGGTGTGACTACTTTCTTATGGCATTCACTCGCCAAACAATATTCTGAATTGCTCATGCAGGCTTAACAAATACTAAAATGCCAACTGAAGCAATTAAATTCCTAAATGGCACCTTCAAATCAGTATTGTACACAGTGGGAACAAAAATTGTAATACATTTCTTTTAGCATGTTATAAAGTGGAGCCCAGTACGCTCACTTTCTAGTAAACTTGGTCATGCTTGTGTTATTAGACATCCTCTACAAAATAATGAAGAATGGGTCGCTCTGCTCTATGGGTAGAGGAATGCTTAGTTTCTGAATCTCTTATCATTTCATTGCTTAAACTAGCTGCTAAGCTGCTGAGTCCTTCTGAGACAGTGACAATTCTAAGGGTGTTACAATCATCTGATGAGCTTTACAAGTGAAATAATAATCTGTATGATCCTTTGGTCTTCAGTGTTAAGCAGCAGATATTTTCAGGATAGCAGCTGTGGCTTTGGTCACTCAATTTCTACACGACACCCCCTCCCCTTTAATCAGTAACATTCTCTTCTAGAGGTTGATCTGAAATGCTTAGGTTCAGCCCTGGAAGTAGTCAGCAAAGAATGACAGGTATGTTTTACATTAACTCTTTTAAAGCTGAATAATGAGGATCACCTGAAAAAACAGATTTCAGACAAAGAAGTTTCCTCCATTCGTGTATTATACCTCTGTAAAAAGTTGCTAGTGTAAGTGTAACATCAGCAGTAACAACAGCTACAATACCTATACTGATTGTGGTGTAATGAGCAAAATTTAAGTTCACAGTTTGTGAAATTAACTGTAACACAAATAGTTATGTCATTTTTAAAATAAATTAAATACAAAAATTGTATGCATTGCAATGTATGTATGTATGTTTTGGGATATAGCAATGCCTGTATTCCAAAAACTGACCTCCACTCGGGGCGGGGGAGGAGGGAAATCAAGCTGACACTATAAGCTAATTTACTCACTATACTTCCATACGACGAGTGAAAAGAAATACAAACATTAATTTTCAGAGTTTTAGACTCTGAACATTGTAATGTAAGTATTCATGAATTTCCAAATTATTCTGAGTGCTTGATCATTAATTCTTTATAGAATACAAGCTGGTATGTCATTTAAGTGCACTCCATTTCTAATCATCTACTGTTAGAAACTTCATAGATAAAAGTCAGTAACTAGAAATTAGCACTTTTAGCCTAAGTATATGTAGTATGCTTATATCCTTTAAGTGATAAATGCTTTAAAAAATGAATTTGGTTTCACTGGGAGCTCTTCGGAAGCAAGCGAGATCAAAACAAGAAGCATCAATTACACATCCTATGTTGACATTCAGCTCCCATTCTCCACCAGAAGGAGTAACAATATAATTATCAATTGCTGATTAGCTCTCCCCTAACCCTGGAAATGAAAAGAGCATATAGAGTTTTCTAATCTTACCATACATGGACCACTGTGGTTCTTCCACAGTATCATTTTCCAAAATTACTTCTTAGATCCTGATGCCAAAAGTATGATGGCATATCTTCACTGATTTCCTTTAAATACATTTTAGGATTTTAGCCATAGAGTTTAGCAGAGGTAGATAAAAAGGATGATCTAACTTTAGCAAGAACATGTTGCATATATATTAAGACATAATTCTAGCTTCAGTCACATAAAGAAACCCAACACAGAGCTGAAGTAATTATATAACCGTTGTGCTGGAATCTAAGCCTTACAACCTGTGTCTAACCAATCCTATTACAAATATTTTATCAGCAGTATTTAAAATGCTGATTTATAACTACATGCACAAATCAGTCTCAACGATCTTTTTTCGCACAATGTGGAGTCTGAACTATTTTTTCTGTAGTAGCTGGAAGCCAGAAATAGATACCTGTTTATGTAACATGAACTTAACTCTGTACAATCTGGAAGAAACCTCAGTGAAATTTCAATAAGTAGCTATAAAACAATATATATGATTCAATGAAACAGCAATATGTTGTTTACTTCTCTGAACATGTCTTTAATACTTATTTTTACAATTGTCTTAAGTGTCATACAGAATACATTAAAGCAAAATTTCAGGAAAAATGTACAAGCATGTGTGTGGCTGATATGCAAATGCTAGTTGCATGAAAACTGAGCACAAGTAACAGCTCTGAGCTGGTATCCATAAATAACTTTACTCACACAAGACCTTCAATTCCATTTGACCCCCAACATAATGGTTCAAAACCTGTTAGGCTAGACAGGCAACAGGTTCTATGTTTTTCCTTAACATTTGGACCTATTTTGATTTAGATGAACCAACGTAACAGAAGTTTATAATGAAAATTTCCATTCCAAGCCCATCTGTCTTTTCCACACTGCTTCAAAAACACCGAATTATTCATATACACCAAAGGAAGACAAGATAGACCAAATTAAAGACTGGTTTATAAAAACAGATTTTGGTATGTGCTTGAGTGCAAAAAACCCTGTGCATTTATTTAGGAATTGTGTAAATCAAAAACAGTAAATGGCTTGCTTAAAGTGCTCTACAGCTAAGACTTCATAGACCAAGTTTATCCCTAAATGAATACCCAAAAAAAAATCCCCCAAAGTTTACAGTGCTAACTCTAGCAACCTTATGGACCAAGGTGCTAATAGGCACTGTTATACTATATAACTCATGAATTATTCAGAGTCAGAATCCGATCTCACTTACAGTAATGCAAATTTACACTGATGTAACTGAGAGCAGAATCCATCTCATGGTTTATACCACCTTGAAATGATATAAAGGAGTCACCAAATCACAAGCTTCCTCTTGTATAAATATGTCATAAATAAAATATGTATAGATACAAATATCCATTTCAACAGCAGCTTCATGGTCTAATAGGTTCAGCTCTTACTTCTATAATACTTTGCTAAAAACACATCTCAAGTGAGCAGAGTAAATCTTAGCCTTGTTGCATTAGCTACTTGTGATGCTACACACCCCAGAAACAATTTATGGACATTTTGAAGCTTTTAGTAGATCCTCGGATCTTTAGTAGTGAAATTAGGTAAAAAAATTCTGATGCAAAAAAGAATAAATAAATAAAAATTATTAAATATCCAATGCTTGGTACAAATGCTTCATATTGTTATTTTCATATTTTTGTTTAGAAAAATACACTAAATATTTCTACTTTCATTGGCTAAAAATAAGGACCGGATTATGTATATCCTTGTGTTTTTAAAGAAGGCAATGTCAATTACCATTAAGCTGCTAGAGTAGACTTATTAGTGCCCAGTCCCACAGCCCTTACGCAGGCAAAAAAGCCACTGCAGGGCTATCAAAGCTCCAGGCAGATTGCTTGTACAAATGACCAGCAGGCCCATGGCACAAATTGCATTTTCTCCAAAAAAAATAAACCTTTTTGCTAAAGTTTTTAACCTGTAGATTTACTAATGTATCAGTCAGACCTTCACACTTTAAAAAGAGCAACATTTACAAATGTAGATGCTTATCTGTTAAACCATCATTTGTTCCAAAAAATGCACATTCAAACTGTGAAATATTAGGAAAATACTCTTGCAAATAAACGATATAAAGATAAAATACACTTCGAAGATAGTTTTTATGTTATTCTATAAAGTGCAGAGAAATCCTTCTAAAAAGGGAAATGACTACTTTCTATAACAACAGTATAATTACAGCAGCCTTTGCATAGCATTATTTATAGAAAATTGAATACTTTCAATTTCTTCATGAAGAAAAGGATGAGAAAGTCTCTTCCAGTTCAGATCTTTCGTTTGATATTGATCTATTTTCTTCAGGAATGGTTGATGATACCACCAGATCTCCATTGACAGCACTTCTAGAACAGTGAGCAGATCCTATGAAGATATCAATAAGTATTTAAATTTCAATGAAAAAACCCTCATCCAATCTGTCAGTTATTCTATTTGCTATTTCCTATTGGACTTCTCCAAAAATACTTCAATTAATACCACGGCCAAGGGTGACGGATACAAAGAATTTTCAGTTAGTATAAATGTGGTAACTTTTTTCTTTTAAACAATGATTTTTATATTATGAACAACAGTAATCTGTGAGGTGCAGACAAATTCTGTATGATGAAGAAAAATTTTTTGAAGAAAAACTGATGAATCAATAATATTTAATTAAAATATTTTCTATTATCAAAATGAGATGGATGACTTCCTGCAAGTTCAGTATTGCTAGGCTACCTGGCACAAAAGAGAATGAACTAAGATAACTAAAAAGTAGTAGAGGGAGCTTCTAACAAAGGAAAAAAATAAAAAAAAAAAGAGAAAGAAAGTGAGCTAGAAGCTAGAGCTAGTAAGGAACCAAAAACGTCTGGTATTAGCAGAAATACACAAGACTTCTCAGCAATTCTGAAAAGAATCAGAGTGGGTGACCAACCCCAGGAGAAGATCCAGATGTTAACAACAGACTTAGGTTACAGAAAGCAAGACTGATCTGCAACTAACTAGGCAGTGAGATGCAGACTGGGGTCTAAACTAAGTTTATTAGCTTGGGATAGGTGCTAGCAGACCCTAAACAGGTGGCAGGTGAGATGAAAGTGATGGTTGTCCTGCAATATGTGAGCATCAGAGAACCAAGAAGATGGTTTGGCAGTGCAAATACTTGTGCCGTGATAGTGTAAAGCATTAGTACCTCTTTGGACTCGCATGGACTTTCAGCACTGCACAGGCCCCAGTTTTTTTTCAATCCAAATGAGGCACTAGGAACTCCAGAAGGAAGCAAGACTAAACCAGAACTAGCCAAGAAGAACTAGTCATGTTAAAGTCTCCCTGAGAGGAGTTAGGATGGAGTCAAAAGGAGAGCAAGATTCAAGGCTTAAAAAGACAGAACTGGATACTAACTCACTCAGTAGGCCCCTCTAACCAGTAGGGTCTAATATTCTGAATATGACATCACTTTATCATTTTTTTGGTTGTTTTTATTTATTATTAGCAAGGCTGCACTATTTCAGAACAGTGCTGCTCTCCACAACAGGCAAGCAGACACTGAAATGAATGATCTTTCAGCAATGCACTGTGAAGAAATTAACCACACCCCCCCCCCTATTCAGAGGGACCAAAGAAAGGAGAATTTTTTTAGTAATAACAAGCAGATAGCAAGTAACAGTATACCACATCACATACCAAAATAATGTTCATGCAAGGTCCTTTTAGTACAAACACTCTTGTTCTGGTTGGGTCTCCATTTTAGATAACAAGCAGTCCTACTGATTTCAGTACAACTGCTCCAGCTGTAAGATCCTTTTCAACACTGATGAAAGCTAGCAAAAGTCAGCTACATAAAAACCTACACAAGCGCTTCGATTTATAATGTTGCAACCTTACAACCAACTCTTTTTTCTCATACTGATATCAGCACTAAAACAGTTGCTGTAAACAGGGTAATAAATTCTACAGAAAGATAAAAAAGAAAACCATCCCTTTTCCAAACTTACTCTGAGAATCTTCCAGGGGATTATCACTGTAAGATTCTGTATCTGAGTATGTTCTTCTGCGTCGCTGTGATAATCGGTGAAGGGATGAAATTGGTTCTTTTACAGAGTGATTATTCCTACAAATGAAACAAGATATATTAGTAAGTAAATTCTGTAACAACCCACACAAGCTTAACATACTTTAAAATAATTCTGGTTTTTAGTTTGTTAATATCAATAATGTTTTTCACTAAGACAAAAATAACAGAGTCAACAGAACATTTTGATTTTCACAATTTCAATGCCTGAAAATTGAAATAAAAATGTAATATAGTGTTTGCAAGCAGAAGAAGTCATTTGCATAAGGTTTCTAGCATGAAGAAATATTTACAGGGCAAGTATGAGAGACATTATGACACAATGAGCTCCATTATTTGCCACTGACACCAATAATCTGCTCCTTAGTTTTCAAAATTAGATCAATTTATGCCATTTAATTATTTTCCCAAGTGAAAAATTTCTCTCATACTTTTATTTTAATGCCAGCATGTTCAGGGAGGTGTTTTAAGAAATTAAGAAAAAAAAATGAAATAGAAAATTACCTTTCTGAATAACAAGGACCAGGGTGGCTAATGGAACGCTTCATCTAGGAAGAAAAAAAAACGCCACAAGCTACTTTCAAGAATAGTATACATACCTACACTAATTTATACTCTATTTACAGCCTCTACAAAGAGGGTGGGTAATCTCTTTTTTTTTTTTTATATAAATTAAAAATAACTGTTCTTAATGGGAAGTCTGCTTTAACTATATGGAAATGGATGGATTGTTACCAATATTAAAAGTTTTAAAGCATTCACACAGGAAATGCAATTTACTACACAGAATACTATCTAGTTAGAGAGCAACTTGTAAATTGACATGATATAGAAATATTGAAGTATTTTCCCCCACCAAAAGCCAGTTTAAATTCTCCATTACACAATAAAGCCAAAAGTCTGCCTCTTGATTCTTTGCAGTTCTTCTGATATCACTGCCAAATCTCTATGTGTGAAAGTTATTAAGTTATACAAATGACATACAGAATTGTATGTCGTTTGATGGGATGGAAGATAAAAGGACAATATCCAAGTACAAAGAAAGGGACTCCCACAAGAGAATCCTACAACACAGCCTATCTTAGAAACTACATACGTGATCAGTAAGACATTTAAGATGATCTCACATACACTGTCCTCCTAAAAGAAATAATTAGTAATGAAGAGTTATGCGAGTATCTTTACCGTTATTTACCTTTTTGATAAATAAGGGCATGTTATATTAATATGAACATTTTTGAATTATATACATTGAAAAACAACCTTTGTTGCTGCAGTTCTTCAAGTCACAAGGCAGTTGTATGTTTAACTGAGGAAAAATTAAATCTCATTTATTTATGAGATATCTCAGTACAGGGTCTTGACACATATGACAAATTACCCTGATTATGTGAATGGTAGCAAACGAAGACTGGAAACAGAGAAGTATTGATTTATAAAATATTTAGGACCTGCACTGATCACAGTAGTGTCAAGATTTCATTTGCTGATGTCATAGCACACAGCAATACTATAGTCTTCTGCCATTCTACCCCACATCTAACCAACTACATGACACGTAGGAAAAATAGTATTTTAAAATGTATAAACCATTTGGACAGGTGATGGTGACACAGGAGAAACCAAGGGATCAGGGTGAGGCAGCTGGAACATTTCTGGCTTAAACTTGGCATTAGCAATCTTCACACATTCTTCAAGTGTTGTGATAAATGTATTACAGGTGGCACTAAGCAAGGAAGAGGCTTCATTCATGTTCTGAAAATAAATGAAAGCACAAGCATAAGCAAGAAAAAAAAATGCAAATACAATTCCCCCCCCATACCCACTTATTTCCCTCCTTACCACTAAGAACTAGTGATAACTTCCATTTCCCATTTACTTAATGAAACGTACACTTACATTGAGGTCAATTAAGCAACTAAATGTGACAGCACTCTTTCTGACATCTGAATTTTTTAGGGTATCAGCCAATGATGCTATAATGTTTTTACTGTAAATACAAGAAGCTTGTCTCAGAATAGCTATCTGGTATCAGAAGGTCAGTGAAATAAAAGAATGGCATGTGAACAGCTTTATCGCTCCAGTGCAACAATTCTGCAGGCCAATTTCACCTTGCTGTTGCAAACCGACAGCCATTTTCTCTGTTGCGACAAAGTGTCGACACCTTGCTTTAATTTGCCATAAGTCACAGAATCATAGAATAGTTTGGATTGGAAAGGACCTTAAAGATCACCTAATTCCAACCCCCTGCCATGGGCACGGATGCCTCCCCCTAGACCAGTTTGCTCAAAGCCCCATCCAACCTGGCTTTGGGAACTTCTAGGCATGGGGCATCCACAGCTTCTCTGGGCAACCTGTTCCTGTGCCTCTCCACCGTCATATTAAAGAGTTTCTTCCAAATACCTAATCTAAATCTAGTCTAGTTTAAAACCATTAGTTTTAAACCCTTTAGTTTAAAACCATTACTCCTTGTCCTATCACTACACTCCCTGATAAGGAATCCCTCTCCTGCTTTCTTGTAGGCCCCCTTTAGGTAGTGGAAAGCCACCATAAGGTAACCCCAGGGAAGAACAGCCATGTCCCTGGGTGGGCTTCAACCACCACCATTTCAGTGACGTGGACAACAGTATTTTCCACACACTATTCAAGAGTATAAAGAATGAGGCCCAGCACTAACTTTCATTCAAAAACAGAAATACTAGAATACTTTTATTTGTGTATATTCAGAGAAACTTTGCAGGTTTCCGATTGTAGTGGGTTTACGTGGCAAGGCTTTGGTAGCAGGTGGCCATAAGGGTGGCTTCTGTGAGAAGGATCTAGAAGCTGCCCCATGTTTGGTAAGGGCCCCACTGCTGACCAGAGCTCAGCCAATAAGTGATGTTGTTTTGCGCCTCTGTGAGAGCATATTTAAGACAGGGGAAAAAAAAAAAAACGCTGCAACAAACAGCAGCTGGGAGAGTGGGAGGAGTGATGAACAGCGTTGCAGGCGCCAAGGTCAGTGAAGAAGGAGGGGGAGAGGTCCTCCAGGTGCCGGAGCAGAAATCCCCTGCGGTCTGTGGTGAGGACCATGGTGAAGCAGGCTGTCCCCCTGCAGCCCGTGGAAGAGACCACGATGGAGCAGGTGGACATGCACCGACAGAGACTGCGGCCTGTGGAAGACCCCTGCCAGAGCAGATTCCGGGCCGGACCTGTAGCCCGTGGAGAGGAGACCACGCAGGAGCAGGTGACCTGGCAGGAGCTGCTGCCCGTGGGGGATCCAGGTTGGAGCAGTTTGCTCCTGAGGGATGGACCCCGTGGTACGGACCCATATCTGGAGCAGTTCTTGAAGAGCTGCTGCCTGTGGGCAGCCCACACCGGATCAGTTCACCAAGGACTGCATCCCATGGGAGGGACCCCACAGCACAGGGGACAAGAGTGATCGAGAATGAGCGGCAGCGAAGAAGCGCTATAGACTGACCATAACCCCCATTCCCCCATTCCCCTGCACCACTCGTGGGGAGGAAGTGGAAGAGGGTGGATGGGGGGGAAGGTGCTTTTGGTTTCTTTCCTTTGTTTCTCACTTCTCTAGCTTGTTAGTAGTAAGTAATAAATCTTACTATCTCCCTATGCTGAGTCTGTTTTGCCCATCACGATAAATACTGCACGATCTCCTCGTCCTTATCTCAACCCTTGAGCCCTTTTCATCGTATTTTCTCCCCGTTCCTCTTTCAGGACGGGGAGTGAGAGAGTGGTTGTGGTGGAGCTCGGCCGCCCACCCGAGTAAAACCACCACACCAATACCTGTAACACTAGCTCTCACTGACAACAAAATGGAATACTCTCCTAAAGGAAGTAAAGAATGGACAAACAAGATAGATAGTTTCAACCACTCTGCACATAACAGAGATCTGAAACAAGACAAATTACTGTATAGCTGACGTGACAGCTCTTCTGGCCTTTTAACCAAATGACTCAATAACACAATTGATTCCTAATACATTTTATGGTTAAAATTAAATCATACAGGTTCTTTGTGCACTTATAATCAATGTCTGCATTATGTACACACAACTACTCAAAATCTGACTTAAATCTGAGTTAAAACTCCCAACATTCAGAAGAAGGGAAAAAAGCATAAGATGTCAGCTGAAACTTCAGTTGAACTATGTAATCAGGTTCTCCAATGCCATTCTAGAAATTCAATACCTCAATGCTGGGAGGAGAACGAGTCTCATCACGGTGAACAAATTCTTGTATTGTATGTACTTGCTGCATTAAAAGATCACAGTAGAGACGAAGTTCAGACATTTTGGTTTTAAGAGATTCACTGGTCTCACTTATTTCTATAAGAAATAAAGGAAATGTCAATTTATGCAATATCATTATCATATTACATATTCTAATTTTTTAAGTGCACTTCTCATTTAAATTTAAATATTGATTTAAAAATTTGTTTAAGCTATCACTTGAATTTGAGAAAAATTGGATTCTGCAATGAATCAAGAACTATACTTGAAGCAGACACCAGAGTTTGTACTTTTTGATAACTGATGCTACTTTAATGACCACAATGACAGAGGCATATAACAAGAAAAGATAAAGTTGAAATCTTTCTTAGTTACAGCGTAATGTAGGAAAAAAATCAGTAGATGAAATTTATCCCCGTTAGAGTGGGTAAACGGTTACATCAAGACATTCAAAAAAATATATATTCTCATGGGTTATATTGACTTCCTTCAGTGGAGGTCATTTCATCCAGTGTGTTTTAGTGTTTTTGTTTTTTCTTCCTCCAGTAAAAGGAAACTTGTACAACGTCCACATACTGAAATTCTAGATGCCTTACTGTCAAGGACAGAGCTGAATACATTCAGGAATTTTAACAATGAAGCATGTGATTGGTTTTACATACAAGTGATTTTTCATAACTTGGACAGAATAAAGACACAGAATATCACCGCTGGAATGTCTGTAAAAATATATTAGGCATATAACTAAGATACATGTATTTTCTCAAAAAGGGCCCAGGGAATTAGACACCTAAACCCCATGGACTTTGAGTTTAAACTCCCTGTCCTTCTAACTGTTAGACTCCTAGTCAGACATGCGTATTTGTAGAAGAGAAAGGAGTCTGAACTGATAGCAACTGATACAGGTTTCTTTGAAGTAAACAGAACTCATATTCATGGCAGCTGTGAATTTGATACTTCATATGGTCACAGCAACATTCCTAGAATGCCACACAGATATGAGTTGCAGGACAAATCTGAAGACAGCACAGGAATCCAAAATGGAAAGGCAATACAGAAAACACAGAAGTGATAATGCCTATGATCAGCAAAATAAAGTCAAAAACAGACTATGTAACACAGTGATTTGCATCATTTACTAGCACAGTTCAAACATCATGGGGAAACTTACATTACAGATGGCTAGAAATAATTACAGTTCATATTTTAAAGACAATAGTACTCAATTTCTAACACAATATTTGTGCTGAAAACAAACATTTGAAAAAGTGGTTAGCTTGTGCGTGCTCAAGGTAACACACATACCTTTTTCTTTTTTTGTTCTAGTATCTGCTAAACAGGCTTTTGCACTCCCCAGTGCTACCAGCCACCTCTGCCTTTCAGCTGCATTAACTGCTTTCATATAGAAATGCTGTTCCCCTGGGATGATTAGCTCCATTCTGGTGTTGTCTGTTGCATGAACTTACGACAGAGAAGAATAAAAGAACAACTTTGAAAAAAAAAAAACAAAACACAATCCGGTAACAATTATTTATTAAAAACAAATCAAAGTATTTAGTAATACAGTACACCACAGTAATACAGTAAATCACAATGTGCTGCTGCCAAATAACAGAAAGCCCATGCCTTCAAGTGAAAAGGCAGGAATAACAGACACTAAACAAACAGTGGCTAAACTCAAGTAAAATGGGGTTCCCTTACTGCATTAAGAATTCACCGCATGAATCTGTAGTAACTTTTACACTCCAACTCTGATCTAAATATGGGAAACTGAAGAGTTTTGTTGCAAGGACAATATTTACGGAGGACTAAAAACTGAATTGCCTTTCTACATTAAACCTGTCTTCAGGTCCCAGAGTCCTAGAAACAAGAACTGAGGTGGACTCCATTTACAGTCCATTATATTCATATAATATGATGAGTTCTAAATCTCAAAAAAGAGCTCCAAGTGTGAAAAACATTTTTCTTTGTCCCCATTTCATAATTCACATTCGTTATTATTTGTAAACTAATGACATTGGACTATAAATATACAAAAACAGAGGAGAAAAGTTTGTGATGCAAAATTGATCTCTTCTTGTCTCCCTGACAGCTAAAATTTCTTCTAGCAGAAACGTAATTCTTACCTTTTATTTCACACACAGCCATCTTTATACTTCCTTTGCTGCCTTTGCAAACATCATCTTGTGAATCATAGTATGACAATATCCCATTGTCTAAAACAAACCACCGAGGCTGCCAACCTAGCAAGATCAAAAACAGGAAAAAGAACGTTTAGTCTAATTACTAAATTGCAAATTAAATTCAGCTCTTTGGCTGCTAAAACTTTTACAAAAGATGCAAACATTACACTACTCCCATGACACACCAGGAAGTAAAGAATCTGTGGTCCAAAGACCGGAGCTGCTCTACAATCAAACCAGTATTATACAGCTATTTCATTCCCATTCATTTTGAATGACAGATTGGCAGTATTTCAGTGTTCACTATACTCCATTCTACCGCAGAATGAAATTTTAATTTAGCCACTATGGAATCCCATTTTGAAGACTGATAAATCACATACCTCTGAAGAAAAATCCTTTTTTAAATATATTTTTCAGGTAGACTTCCTTTAGATTGTAGTCCTAGAAATAAATGACTGTCGTCACAAACTGCTATGTTCATTCTCCTCTCTCTGCCTACTATATTTCAGTGAAAATGTCTATATTTCACACTTAACTACTGACATACTGTTTTCTCTGAAAGTAGCCCAGCTCCACTGTCAACAACAATTTAATGGCAGGCATTGTGCTGGGAATTGAGACATGGCTTACATTACTAAGAGTCCACTTGTGAGGACAGCATACACCAGCTCCCCTACTACTGTTTTCACCAGCTTTACATCAGCAAAACTATTTAATGATCTCTGACTTCATTATGTCTACAAAAGAGAGCAGTTTACACATGCACATGCAACTCTCTCTGAGAACTCTATGCAGCATTACACCAAGTAGAAATGCTGATTTATTTTAATCAGAGAGGGCCTTGACAATAATTTATCTCTTAATTTATTTTACAGCTATTTCATAAAGCTCAACACTCAGTGGATGGGTACTCTATTTTTTAATACTACCAGATATGAATATTTTTGCCTAGCAAAGCACCTTGGTTTCTAAAAACAACCTAGAACTAGAACATTCCAGTAGAAGATAGCAAGCACTCAGGCCTATTACAGCCTGGGTCGGCTAGACAATAGGAGCAGACTCTCCCTCTATTTTACAACCTGAGACCAAGCGTATACCTTCCTGCTTGGCTTATGGCTTGGAACAGCAGTAGCAGTGCAGCCAAGAACTCGACGCATCTGGCGATATGACAGTGTGGTCCGCGGTTTTCACCATCCTGTCATCCTGAGAGAACAAGCTGCAGCCACCCGGCAGCACCACACTCTAACACCGGAGGCTTCCTCAGGCATCCACTAGAGGCTTCATACTGCTCACGTGCAGTCATTACCAATTTTAACACTAATTCAGAAAGTGCAGGACCAGACCACATTACATCATGTCACAGTTCCAGGATAAGGAAATTATAATGCGTAACTTTCTTTTTTTAAGTTATTTATTAGCTATAATGGTAAACATCTTTATCATTCAAAATGCAGATGAGTAATTAATAAGCAGATCCACATTCTCACAGAAAAAAAGAATTAAAAAAAAAAGTAAAAACACTGAGGGACCCCAGTTCCCACAGGAAAGATTTCAAGTTATATGGGCACACCACAACTTACACCAGAGTAATATGCAAACAGCCATGAAATGACTGTATGGAAGACCCCGTCGTGTAAAAGGCAGCTCAGAAACGTACTCGTGTTTTTTTTAAGCTATGTCGTGTTGCAAAACATCGACTCTGTACTGTCCTTATCTCCTAAGTGCATGTCCATGTCAGTGCCTTTCTGAACAGTGTTATTCTGATAAAAAGGGACCCTATATGGATGATTAATTCAGCCTCATATTATGCTGGCTTTGAAAAAAACATCTGCAAGGGATTTAAAGGACCCCGGTGCCTCACAGAAGTAAGTAAAAGAACAAAGCCACTTCTTACTTGAATTTGGGCAAATAAAGTGTCCTGTATTCAACAAAATATTTAATAAATTCCTTCACAAGTCCTTAGATGAACATGTATTATTTAAGTAAGAAGGAGGAAACTAAATAATGTTTTCCACAAGCAACAATAACAAGCTTCTTTGCTGCTTGGCTTCTACTGTAAATAGTACCACAAATACCGCAGCCTATTTTTGGCTACAAAAACATATACCAGAGTAACAAGAAAGTTGATAACAACTTTGAAAAAATTCACTGATATGCTTTTTTTTTTTTTTAATTTGTTTCCCTCATATTCAGGAAATTCTGGGGAATTTCTGACACTATAATTTTCAAATGCAACTGGAGCAGATGCTGTCAGCTGGGCTACACACATGGAAGGAAGGGTTCTGCAGTTCAGTATATTAGAGGACTGCTGACTTTTAGTGGCAGTTAGCTGCATGTAAGTTTTTATCAAACACCACAAAGGTTCATTACCCATGACCTTTTACCTTTCACCGAATCACTTCTGGTCACAAAAAATGGAAGTGAGAAATACCATTCTATTTTGAAAAGAAATTTGCACTCATTTTCATACATAGCCACATTTTTTTCCACTATGCTATCTCCCCGCATTCACTGTGAAGCAACCAAAATATCTTATCTAATAGCTATTTAATTCCAACGCAAATATGGAATCCTTTCACTGGAAGGCCAGTATATGTGGACGTGGATTTGCTCTGAAAAATACAAAACTACGTACATTTCAATTCCAAGCAAGCACACAATCCTTGCAGTGTGGGGCCTGCACTGTATAAACGCTCAGAACTGAGTTTTACACCACTCCACATTCAACACCTGAATTCACCGAATTTAAAAAAATAACACAGGCAAAGACCGAGAGGGCAAAGAAGGCACAGACACACTGCCAAAGCCGCCCAAGAGGCCTGGTGAGGCACAGTATGTGATCCGGCTCTGATCTGCTCTACAGGCACAATTACAGCATCAGAAGAGGAATCTTCTTCCCCTTGGAAGTACAGCCTGTCCACTGCTATCTCCAGGGGGAGGTGACGACTGTTATGATAGAGGGTGAACCAAACACTTCTGACAGCAAAAGCAGGCCTTTGGTGCGCTTCTGCCCACAGCACTTCACAAAATACATTTAATTTACCCAGAATGTGTCCTCCAGAACCAAAGTTTGTTTGCATATTTCACAGGTTTGGATTCAGACGCAGGGAGTCCAAAAAATTACCATCCCAAATCGGATCAAGAGAATCCAGCCTCGGTAAGCATTTAGCACCCAACATTTAAAGACCGAGCCCTGCGTGACTCCTGAGCCGCACGTGGGGACACCGGCAAGGCTAAGCGCCGCAAACATAAGATGGAGGGGAAAGATGCGACAGCCACAACGAGCCGCACGGGGCAGCGGCCGCCCGCGGGCCGCCCGGCAGAGCCCCCGGCCCGGCTGTCAGCCCCCGCCAGCCCCGGGTGCCCGGAGCCCGGCGCCCCTCACGCAGGATCCGCCGCGCCGCAGGCCCGGCCGCCCCGAGCCGCCCCCGGCCCCGGCGCCGGCGCCTACCCGCCAGGTAGTTGGTCCACTTGTACAGGGCCCCCTCCATCGCTCACAGCCCCGCACCGCCCCGCATCCTCCTGCGCCGCCGCGGGGAAAGCGCGGCGGCCGCCGCCGCCGCGGGGATGGGCGCTCCCCTCCCGTCCTCGCTGCTCCCTGCGCGGAGGCGGAGCCGCTCGGCCCGGCCCGGCCCGGCCCGGCTCGGCCCGGCTCGGTTCAGCACAGCCCCGGCACGGCGGCGGCCCCGGCGGCGCCACCCGGCCGGCGGGGCGCTCCGCGCCTCCCATGCGCGCCCCCCCCGGCCGCTCCCCGCCGTCCCCCTCGCTTCCTGGGGCCGGCCCCGGGAGCCGGCCCGGCCCGCCCACAGCGAGCCGGCCCCGCCGCGACAGTGCCACGCCGGCGGCCTGCGCGGAGCGAGATGGGCCGCGACATGATCCTGGGCCCCATCCTGCTCCTGCGCCTCCTCGCCATCGCCCCGTCGCGGGCCGAGGGCGTCGCGACGGTGGCGGAGGAGGTTAAAATAGAGGTGCTGCACCTCCCCGAGAGCTGCGGCCCCAAGAGCAAGAAGGGGGACCTGCTGAACGCGCACTACGATGGCTTCCTGGCCAGCGACGGCTCCAAGTTCTACTGCAGGTGGGCGGCGGGGCCCTGTGTGCGGCGGGGCAGCTGGGGCAGCGTCTGCTCCAAACCATGCTGACATTGATGCTCCAACCTCCCCCCGCCCCAGCCTTCTTTATTCTATTTTTTTTTCCCTAAGCTGAGCGTTGAAGGATTTCTGAAGCCAGCGCCTGGCGGTTTGCTGGAAATAAGTCGTTTTGGACAGAAATGTCAGTACAGGCTTCTGCGTGGTTGGCATGGCGTCTGCCCCGCACCAGGCCGCTGTGGAGGCAGCGCGGTTGCCGGGGCTCTCCTCCTTGCACCCATCTTGCCGTTTGAGCGTATGCTTCTTCGCCTCGTCCCATCCATCCATCAGCAGGCTGTCTCTGCTCGTTTTGCTGAAGCCATTGTGCAAAAGCTTCGTTTTATTTTTAGTCTTAGTTTTAACAGTGCCTTGCTTTTCTTGTTGGCGCATCCTGCTGAGAGTGGCAGGACTCGCTGCGCAGAGCTGCAGAGGGGAAGTCTGCCTTCTTCAAGCTCGTTGCTTGCCCGTATATCACAGATCTGACTGGCATTGATGGGCCTAGTTTATTACCCAACCTTGATTCATCCCCTTACTTGTATTATTTAAGAAAAAATCAGTAGAGGATAACGCTACATTTAACTGCCATTTGACTTGCATTTTTTTCCTGTTGGAGTGGATAATTTTGACACATTTAGTGCTGCCCTTTGACTTTTGAGCTGCTCATTCACAGCTCAGTGTAGCTCCCATAGTGGGGACACCTCCTATGAGCAGAAGCTCGCTCAGACACTGTTTTAAGTGAACAGAGCAGCGGGTGAGCACACAGCACCGTAGCCAAGCTTTCCACATTCCCCCAACACTCAGTTGCGTGCTCTATCCCATCCCATCCCATCCCATCCCATCCCATCGTGAGCTGCTGAAGTCGTTCTCACTTCACAGCAGTGAATTCCTCCCAGCTCTCCTCTCACAGACTTCCTGAAGTAACACCTTGTTTCTGGCATGCAGTATGTCTCATGAGGAGGACTGAACGTTTTTAGTAAGGAGTTAGTTTTTTTACATGTCCTTTGATTTTAAAAGGAGGTTGCCATTTATACATATCGAGATTTGATCATAAATAAATCGTGAGTGTGGCAGAAAAAGTGTTAATACTTAGGATATTCTTGCACTCTAAACATTCTTGTGTTTAAATAATTTAATGCATACTTTTATCAACTGCTAATTTAAAGTCCTTTAAAAAATACAAATGCTAAATTAATTGTTATCCACTCACAATTGTTTTTAATAGTCGGACGCAAAATGAAGGTCATCCAAAATGGTTCGTTCTGGGTGTTGGACAAGTCATAAAAGGGTTAGATATTGCTATGATGAATATGTGTCCTGGAGAAAAACGGAAAGTGATCATTCCTCCATCATTAGCATATGGACAGCAAGGATACGGTAAAAAAAAGATTTTAAATACTAAACTTATTTGCTCTGTTTTACTGCTCTGAAATCAGGTTTGAATTTATGATGCTTAAGTGTGCAGTCCATTTAAAAAAAAATGTTCCAGTAAGAGTATTATGCAGTGTCAGTACTCAGTTGTAGATAACTTAAATTCAGCTCTGGCTTGGGTGTAGTAGTTTCTCTGAAAAAGCAGCTCCTGATGTGTAGTAATTATTTGGCAATGGTATTGGGTTAGAACCGCATGCACTGGTTCTCTATTTGCTAGAATTCCATTCTAGCCAATGAAGTTTAGTAGGAATAATTTGTTGTCCCTTGAGCGTAATGTTTAATAAAAAAGTCTTGTAACAACAAGGAAAAACACTGACACAAAAATACATTCTTTAAATCTAATACTAGCGTTAACTGTTTGTTCTAGGTAGCACTTCAAGGAAATACTGCTTTCCTACAGCATACTTGTCCTCTGTCTCAGCGTATTCCTGCATGTTGGGGAAGATGCCTGCCTAATCTTGAATTAGAAAAGATGCATGTGGCTTTCTAAATCTTTACATGTCTTTCTTTTGTTGGTATGTATATTTGTAAACTACGGGCACCGAATTCTAGTACTGTATCTTTATTTAGTAGGTAGTATATAAACCATGACATATGTTCAGATATATTTAAAACTTCTACACATTCAAGCTTGTAAGATTAAAATCTTTTGAACTCTGAAGCCTGTCATTTTTATACAGATATTTTAGATGAGAAGTGCAAGTAATAGTTTTGTTTGCCTTGTGCTTATAAACAAGTTTATGAAAGATGGTCACAAGCTCAAAATTCTGACAAAATTCTGAGGTTACAATGTCATACTCCTAGCTTTGGCTACGAAGAGAAACAGCTTGCATGTTTCCATTTTAATTCTACACTGCATGATTTCTAGATGCTTTTTTGGCTTTACTTTCAGACCTCATTAATTTATTCTTGTCTCTTCCAGTTCCTGTTTTGGCCAGATGCATGATGCAGTGACCTATGCTTATAGGCAAATGCTCTGACACAGGAATAATAGTGTCTAACATGTTTTGGTGTCTTTTTACTAGAGGCCAGACAAAATATTCAAGTAGTTCTCTTTTGGTTTTTTTGTTTGTTTTTGTTTTGGTTTGGTTTTTGGTGAATCAGTTGAATTACACATTACTGCTTCTTTCTAGTGAGATGCATATTTAAATCACCATTTTGCATAATGTCCTTTAACCACAGGTATAATTCATAGTAAGTTTGTAAAACCTGATATTACAAGCTTGTTTCTTCAGACAGAAAATACATATGAGTGTTGGCCTAGTACTGTAATCTTTTAAATCACATTACAAATATTAAATAAAGTTATACATCTCTCTCAGTAAGCCCCAGCATATGACAGTATGTGAAATAGTGAGAAGTTCAGAAATAGCTATTTTTCATAACGCACAAACTCTTCTCAGAATCATATACATCTTCATTTTTAAAAGTACCTGAATTGATATGATCAATATAATTTTGTTTTGGGGAAGTATATTGTTTGTAAATCTCTCTTAAAGTCATTTGTGTAACACAGTTACCTGCTCAATGCATGCCATTTCTGTCTTGCCAAAACATGAACAATCATCCTGTCTAGCTGTGTAATATTTAAATCCAGAGTTTAATCTGAATATTAAAAGTCTTTTGTAGCAGGAAAAATAAGACAATTTACATGTGCATTTACCATATGTGTGATCACTGAACATTTTGTTTGATTTCTTAAATGTGTTCTCTCTTTTATTCATAGCACAGGGCAAGATTCCACCAAATGCAACATTGATCTTTGAGATTGAACTTTATGCAGTAAATAAGGGACCGCGCAGTGTTGAAGCATTTAATCAAATAGACAAAGACAGTGACAGGAAACTCTCTGAACTCGAGGTAATAACTAATTTGGAATAGATTATAAAATTATGGATATACTTCATCAGCGTTATCTTTACATGAGTTACCTTTGTTGCAGTTCATCATGTAAAGCTTCTGTATACTTACACAAACTGTACAGTGCTATGTACATATTTGCTTTCATACATTAATAGTCCCAAAGTTGGTAGGAGAAAAACTTCAGACATCTGCACAGCAACTCACACATATACGACAATGTCACAGTAACTCACACATATAGGACAATGGTCTTGAAGATAGATAGCTGCTGAGTACTGCTATAAAAGCCACAATAGTTGATTTTTTATTTCTTCTCTTCTAGATAAGCCAGTATTTGAAAGAAGAATTTGCAAGAGATGGCAAAAAAACGTCACCCCTCAGTCCATGATGAAATCTTAGCTGATATATTTAAGAAGAATGACCATGATGGCGATGGTTTCATATCAGCAAAGGAGTACAATGTCTACCAGCATGATGAACTCTAAACATTCATAAAATCTTTGGCTGTTTTCTGGACACTGAATTTAAAAAAAAAAATCCAAAGTAATATTTCATCACAAAATCTTTTGTATTTTTTATAGTGGCATCTTTTTATATCTAAGGTAACTGTAAAAATCTTATTTTTAACACTCAACTAATAAAATTTGTTAGGTGTTGCAAAAGAAATAAATACAATTGGAACATAACAAGAACTATTGTTACTGATTTGTCATTTCCTAATCTACACTATTGCTCAGTTGTTTTCCTTAATGTGTAAATTATTGATCAAAATAATTGTTTCTGTCCTGTCAGTCACCAAAAAAAAATGGTTCCAGTAGTTGTTGACAAAATGAGAAAATAACTGGATGAATACTTCTAAGTTCCCTGTAAAATAAAAGGAGAAAACAATTCCAGGAAGGTAACTCCATTAAAACGCTGCATAGGCCATTGGCCATTGCAGCAAATTTGTCTATAAAAAGCCTTAAAATAAATGAATCTTGTCTGTGGAATTTCAACACAAAACCACAAATGTTTTTAAAGCAACTTAAAATACCCTCTTTATAATATTAAGTTGAAGTTTGGTGTTTATGAAAATACAGTATTTTCAACGAAGTTTTTAAACTTTGTAATAAAATTACTAATGCAGTTAGCCAGATTGTTCAGCAGCACAACGCTGAAAATCTACAATATCATATTTTATTTGAATGAGGTGGAAGATGATAGGAGATATTCTATATAAGGTAATTATCTGGGCATGAATCTGTTTTCCCTCACTTTGGAAAAATGCAAACTAACACTGATAGTTAATATACGGTACTTCCGCTTAATGAGCTGTTCTGTGTATGTAGATGTCATCACAACACTTCCGTAATGTACCTTTCTAGTGAGAAAAATGATCATTTATTTCAACATGAAATAAGGAGATGTACACAGTGAAAATGGCAGCCTAGGCAAAAAGATTTCTATATATGACTTATCTTAAAACCATTATAAAACATACAAATAAAATTTAATTGTCTTTCTGCTTTAACATAGCGTGGGGAAGGTTTGAACAGTACACTCAACAGCACTCCCAATCTCTGTATTGGGTGCTATTCTCTAGTGGCCCCTGGAGTATATATTCTTAACATCACAAACTTAATTTGTCATAGTTGAGATCTATAGATGAAGACCATCAGCCGGAAGTCTAGTTGGAAGGATTTAGTTCTGTTATCTTTGTAACTTTCATAAACATTTCCTGCTAAACACTTTTTTCTGAACACATAAATGGTATGAAAGTCATGAGTAGCTATGACCTAAAAAAAAAACTCAAAAAAGGTAGACTGGCTGGTACTTATTAGTAAAGACACTCTAATATGAAACTCCCATCCCCAGTTTTAGTTCCCTTTTGTGAATGAAACATTAGACGGAGCTAAGCTTTAGCATGTTTTTTAATCTGATACTTCAATGAAACATTCATGAGAACACTAAATTATTAACAAATATTCTCATTTTACCATTCTATGCCAGTGTAGATAAAGGCAACATTTTGGGGTTTAACAACAAATTTATGTAAACAACTTACTTATAGGTAGGTTCTAGCATATATTTTGACATTATGAAAATACAGTTTAAAAGCACATTTTTAATTATGATAATACAATGAGAAGGTACTAGAAAAAGGAAAAGCAAAATGTCAGGGAATGCATTAGGACATTTTCAAGTAATTAAGGTCATTGTGAAGCAAATCATTTGAATATAATAGTGTTATAAAAAGTTTTGCACTTTCACTATTTTGCATTTAAACAAAATGAGTCACATTTACTAATTCTGAAAAGTCTGTGGCACAGTTATTTATGCCCATGTCTGCAATAGGCACTTACCTACATCAGTTACTTCACTCTCTTATGCCAGAGGTCAAAACAGGGCACAGCATGCAGTCGTACATACTTTTGTCCATTAAAAGAACACTCTAGGCATCCATAGACTGTCTCCCTTTTAGAACTTCCCATTCCACAAAGGACACAGGGACCTTTCGGGATGTTATTATGAAGTAAATTAATCCGGATATGAGCCCCTTCTCTGAGATAGCTTGTAGAAAGATCGGTCAGGCTTGCAGCTTTTTCATAATAGTCTGTAAAAATGTCCTCCAAGTAAACATCAGAGTTAACGATGGTACCCACTACTCTTTTATCTGAAAAAGAAGGCACACAAAAAAGAGCAATGGTTTATCATTACATTATGAACTGCTCACAAAACAATCTGTAAATCTACTGATGGAAATGACAACTGATTCATGAAACCGTTCTAAACATGTCACACCATAGATGACTTCTCATCAAAAGCCCTGCATGATGAAAATTTTCCTTTATTTTCACAAAAGGCATTGGCAGAAGCTGGAATTATTTTTATATATGACCTGTATAATAGTAATATTTTTTTTTAGAAATGCACCTAATCAATCACAAATCGCCAAATCACAGCTGTGTACTTTCCTGTTTAAACATTTTCATTTTAGTTTTTCTAATTTTGTTTTATAAAAATTGTTAATTCTGTTTATTTAAAGAAAAAAAAAACCACCATTGCTTAAAAGATTTAGAAAATTTGGAGGACTCTATGCTGCCCTCCTAGAAGACTTCTGAGCATCCAAACACCCCAGGGAAAAGTCACTCTCAGACCGACCTGCTTTTCTCCTCTTTCTTCATGGACTAATTAGTTTAGATTGGATGATAACTTTTAAACAGCCAAAACTAACAACACATAGCATACCCACAGAAGATTTGCTCCCTTAGCATAATACTGGAGCAGAACTGAAGGCTTGGTCCATAAATGTCCTTTGATCAAGAATGGAATACAGTGGAGCAAGGACACATGGACAGAGCAGCCTTTAGAAGGATGTCTTTGAGTCTTAAGGTTTATCTTCACTTTCAGCTTTGCAGCTTTCCACAACGCTTATACTAAAAAATCTTAAAAAAAAATAGGATATTGTTCTACATTCACTAGAACAAATCCCCAGATTTGAGTAATACAGAGTCAGAGATATCCCAAAGAAGACATAGCTACATAAAGTGACACTTAGCATTGTTGGATGTTGTGTTCATATCAGAATGAGAAAGAGAACTATGATGCTATCATGCCCATATCCCTGCTACGTGAAGATATAGCCTAAAGAGTACATTCTAATATTTAAATTAATGTTGTTTGATACTTAAACTTAGTCATAAAAAGTATGCCCTGAAATACTATTTATAGATTATAACTTGTATTGCATAATGCTCTATGTAAATTGCAAACATATGAAATAAGCTTAATATTAACTGATTAGTTGTATAATTGCTCAATACCACTTTATCATCAGCCATGGACTAATATATTTTAAGATTTTTAATTTTAATGAACAGTAACACCATAAATTTGTTATTGTGAAAAAGATTCTGTCATAACTTGACAATCAGTACATAAGAAATTGAAGTACATTTTACACTGAAATTTTCTCATTTAAATGTTCATCTTGCACACAAACTAAAGAAACAAATATCTACTCTTCATGCATTAACTAAGACATTTGTGTATAAATACCAAAAGCCATACTTCGATGGAAGAGATTACTCTTTAACATCCTTAATTTGTTCATTGAAGATGATCTGGATTTCTCTTTTTCAAATCCTCCTTTTGAAATTGGAGTCACACATAGTTCTGTAAAAATGAAACATAAGCTTTTAGAAGAATGCAACATGAAAGCAATAGCTGCTCAACACAATTTGATTTATTTTTCTAATCTATAATAGGTTGATGAAGCTAGCAGTGATTAAATTCAGCTTTGCTAAAAATTGTAAAGGCTAGTACCACTGTCTAATACAAGTCTGCACTCAGCAATAACACACAGAATCAAATGACACGTTCAGTAGGATTTTTTAAATGTTCATGGCTTCCAACATACATAATCAGTTTGTTTATAGGGTTTTTTTATGCAATTCCTGCCCACGTTAAGGGTTAATTCCTTAAATCATATTGATGGAGCTCCCATTTCTAAGGAGAAGTATGTCCATAATCTCTGTAGACTCATTTGAAACTAAAAATAAGAACTTATAAGCAAGGGTGCGAGATCTATAGTCCTCTCTTCCAATGGAGATTCAACTGCCAAAAGTTATATTTTTGAAATAAAAATAAGTATCACCTTAGTTTCTATCCATAACTTGAAAGAAAAACTTGAAAGCAAAATATATGGATAATCAATTACAAGGAACTGAAGAAGCAGGATTTCAATTGATAATTATTTTTAATTGAGTTAGACAGATATCAGCTTCATTGATGATTTCAATGACTTAGTTAAAACATTATTCTTGTGCATGTACCTACCACTACATACAGGTAAAATAAAATCAGAGCACTTCAGAATTTGAAGTTAATGTTGAGCTTTATGGAACTGAATATAAAGAACTACTGTACTGTATTCTCTCTTCTACTTTTAATCCAGTAATTAAGCCTGATTGGGAGTGTATTTAAAGTTTTTACAGTAAAGTTCTTTCACTGCTCAGTAAAAAGGTGCTTTAAAACACAGAGTTTCTGTCATAGAATTTGAATACTGCATATGCCAAAGAATACAGAGCTATTTGCAACTTCTAAAACTGGTACTACTGTAGAGATCTGCAGAGTCACCTGCAGAGGTACCGAACACTTCCCTAATCTTTTGTCTTGCTATTTTAAAAAGGCCACAATGATAATCACAGTCGAGCAGTTCCTGAAACAATTTAGTGACTCTCACAGAGGTCCCTGTATTTAAGTACGTGTAAATTTGGTGGTTGAAACACAATATAACATTATTTGGTTTTACCAAGTTCTATATCAAATCCTAAAATTGAATTTCTGCTTTATTGCAAACAACACCAATAACATTACAGGCTACACATGTAAATGTAGTTAGTGTAAATAATGTAAACACATAAACTCTATCCTTTCTCCAAAAGGAGAC